>NC_089594.1:20296054-20621492 GCF_019320115.1 Miscanthus floridulus
TTATCCTGAAAAGTCAGCAGCTGGAATATGGAATGGTCATCCACATGCATGATGCATCATCACATATTCGTATATACATGCATGAATGCATGATACAAACATGCATGGGCCATGGTCAATTTTGTATGGCACTACTGACCTATTCAAATATATAAAGTCTCGTTTCAACTTTACAAAAATGATACATTATATACGTCTTAACTGTTTACCACTTATATATAGGATAAAATATGCTATATACACACCTCCCATGCTCGGTTTCCTAGCTAGCTCTAAAAGGTCGTCAATCGTCGTAACATACATTGGAGTCAACACTCTCCATTCTAAGAATGCTTTGCTTCAAAGTTGAGCTGTTGCGAATACGGACAAGCATAAACATCCACACGTCCAAGTAAAGCTCAGAGCATGAAGTCCAACCCTGTGAAGTTTCTACAATGCATGCCAGCTGCACCAGCTGAATTATCTGCTACTTCATGTCATTGTAACATTTGTTTTTGTCATTGTTTGGTCAAAGCATATATAATAAAGTAATTAGGTACGGTTACCTATTCACACACAGGCCAAGAACAACTCTCTGGTACGGTCTCACTTGGAAGAGTAGTAGTGTGTAGAACTGGTATCGATCTGTTTACTTTTCATTTGGGCATTGTTCTAGGCTTGCTGTGTCCATGTCTTCCTTTTAATAATATATACAAGAGAAATTCGAAGGATGCAGGAACAAAGGCTCCAAACGGTGTCTACCTACTTTTAACTGTGATGGCATGATGCATGGGTCAAACCAAAGCTTCGTTAATAAACTCAAGCAAATGGACATGCATATTAATTAAATAAGCATATATATCCTTGTTATTTTAATTCAGCAGGTTTTACAGTGCAGGTACATCACGAGATATATAAAAATTGGTGTGACGGTCGACCAATCATGTTCAAAGGGCAGGCAGGCAGGCAGGCTGTCTTACGCGGCCTACTCCTGAAAAAGGGTTTGATTTGGAGAGTTGGGAACGGCTCCACTCCAGCGTGAGGATCTGGCGTGATCCTTGGATCCCCAGCAGAGAATTCACTTGTAAAACGACTACGTACACCGCGTGGAAGTGGAAGATGTCGATCGGATGCTGCACTGGGTGTGTGTCCGAGTTACTAGATGTGGATGGCAGACACTGGGGCTACAACAAGATATATATATTAGAGCTGTCTTCAATCTGACTTCAATCCGTCCGCGCCCTCTCCCTTCACCGGCCGCCCGAGCACGCGCAGCTTCGCCCTCGCCCGCGCACGCACCTCGCCATGGCCCGTGCCCGCGCCCGGCCGCCCGCGCGCGCGCCGCCACCGCGCCCACGCAGGACCGCCGCGCCCGCGCCCGGACGCCCGTGCCACGCCGCCACCGCAGCTGCGCCGCGCCCCACGCCCCGGTCCCCTCGCCAGTCCCTGCGCCCGTGCCGCGCCCGCGCCACGCCCTCGCCTCGCCCGACGTGTCGCCGGCGCCTGCCTTGGCCGCGCCCACAGTTCCTGTGCCGTGACCGTGACCGTGCCGCCCGCCACCGCCGGCCTAGGGCGCGCCCGCCGAGCCGGCCTCGCCGCGCGGAGCGCCGGGCATCCCGCGCCCGCCGCCCCCCACCGCCGTTGTCGGTCGCACCCCCGCCGGCCCCGGCACCTGGAGCGGCTGGCCATGCCACCGCCGGCCCGGCTCGTCGGCCTGACCCACGCCCGGCGTCCGCTGCGACTCCGTCGACGTGTGCGACTCCGTCGTTGGACAGGTAAAAATTGTGAAATTGCAATGTGCATACTTAGTTAGCTTTGATGGTAGTGTAGTAGTTTTGGCATTTGTTATTTACTAGTTAATGTGATGACTCAGGTAGTTGATTTAGTTAGTGATCTAGTGAGATATATATGTAGATAGATAGAAACATAGATACATAGGTACATAGATATAGTTAGATAGCTACTTAGATAGGTAGTTACATATTTAGTTAACTAAATAGGATCTAGCTATTTAGTTAGTACATTGTATCTATGTATGTAGTTGTTATCTTATTTACTTAGTTTGTAGTTAGAAAGTACTTGTTAGGTACTATGTATCAGTCTAATTTGGACTAAAGGACATGTGTTTCATTATGTGTTTGAACTAGATGGACAACCTAGTGACCATATATCATGGAGGCACCATTGAATACGATCGCTATGGATATGTTGAGTTTGTTGACATGCAAAGCGTGCCTGTGCTATTCAATGATAGGCATTCATTTAGTGAGATGGTTGCAAGGGCTCGGCAGGAGCTGCATTGCCTTAGGAGATGATGGCATTGCAGTTGAGGGTGTACTGCACCTAGGTTCTCCTCCCAACATTCTCAAGCGAATGATCCCAATTGGGTGTGCAGATCAGTGGAAGAACTATGTGAGATCGGCTATGAAGAGCCAGCTGTAATGTTTGGACGTGGATTGTGCGTCGGGTGTTAGTTGATCACATCCCTCATGGGTTTTCCCCACCAATGGGATCAGTAGACACACATCGACCCTCCCAGTCCTGGAACCTGATATGGATGTGGAGGTTGCACCTACGGTTCCCGATGCTCAATCTGCCACCAATGCGGTAGTTGGAGATGCTTGTCAGACTCATCTTGTTGTGGCAGATCCTGCTCATGAGATCCCTTTGACACAGAATCATCGAAGTAAGTGTCTTAACCGCATGGTTATTGGGAGCTTACCCCCTTCCTTACATCCATTTCTTTCATTCTTTCCTCATTTCTCTGTTTATGTTGCAGGAGACATTCCTGAGAATGTTGATGTGCCCCCTGTTGCTGCGCTAAGTGCACTGTGGAGATGGATTCCGTGGCTCCAATAGTGTTGAAATTATGAATGATTCGGAGCCATATGAGATGGCAAGGGCTCTTGATTCTGATGATGATCGCCCTATTGGAGAGCTGACAGAGAGTGATGTTGAGATGCTGAGGCTGTATCTTTCCCGGCCGCCGTGATCCAAGAGTTCACTAGTTCAGTGATCTTGCTCATTCCGATCAGGCATGTGCAGAAGGATGTGATGATGAGCTCCTAGAAGCTCCTGAGGCCTGGCCCTAACATGGTAATTGAGAGTGGGAAGGTGTTCAAGGACCTCCCTGCATTGAAGAGGTGGTTGCAGGCATTTGCAGTGATACGAAAGAGATCTTACAAGGTCTTGCATTCATATGTGGAGCTGAAAGCTCTAGTTTGGTTTTAGTGAATTGATGAAACCCTAAGTGCTAACCTAGTTTATCAAGTGATCATGAGATAGGTAGCACATTCCAAGTGGTGAAGCAAATAAAGATCATGACATGATGATGGCGATGCCATGGTGATGATCAAGTGCTTGGACTTGAAAAGAAGAAAGAGAAAAACAAAAGGCTCAAGGCAAAGGTATAAGTGGTAGGAGCCAATTTGTTTTTGGTGATCGAGACACTTAGTGAGTGTGATCACATTTAGGATCGATAGCCTTACTATTAAGAGGGGTGAAACTCGTATCGAAATGCGGTTATCAAAGTACCACTAGATGCTCTAACTCATTGCATATGCATTTAGGATCTAGTGGAGTGCTAACACCCTTGAAAACATTTGTGAAAATATGCTAACACATGTGCACAAGGTGATACACTTGGTGGTTGGCACATTTGAGCAAGGGTTAGAAACTTCACCGGCAGATTGTCCGCCCGTAGAGTGCGGACAGACCGACGGTGCCACCAGCGCCCTATATAGAAAATATAGGGTTTCACATAGTGCATCGGACGCTGGTCTCAACTAGACTAGAGCGTCCGGTCATTGGAAGCTATGAAGATGCTGGCGTTGGTCTTCGATCGGACGCTGGCGGGGTGCGTTCGGTCCTGCTGATGTGGCAGCGCACAGAGGAGACAGTGAGTGACCGGACACTGGGTGAGTCCGGTCGAGCATGACCGGACGCGTCCGGTCGTGAGTGGAGGCTTACTATAAATGACCGGACGCTGGGGTCCTGCGTCCGGTCATGATCAAACTGACACGTCCGATCGTAGCTAGAACCTTACTGGAAGTGACCAGACGCTGGGGTCCTGCGTCCGGTCGTGGCACTGTGCTGCGTCCAGTCATCACTTGACCATTGAGATTGGGCGATCAGCGTTTGAAGCCGATGACACGCGGCACGCATCGGGCGACCGGACAGCTAGGGTCCTACGTCCGGTTGATCTGACCAGAGCGTCGGTCACCCTGTGTTGTGCCCAGTGAAGGGGTACAACGGCTCTATTTCGTGGGGGCTTCTATTTAAGCCCCATGGCTGGCTCTAGCTCACCCTCTTGGCCATTTGCATTGACATAGCAACCTTGTGATCTTAGCCAAAGCCCTCCCACTCATCTCCATCATAGATTCAACATCTTTGTGAGATTGGGAGTGAATCCAAGTACATTGCTTGAGTGTTTGCATCTAGAGGCACTTGGTGTTCGTGTTTTGCTGCGGGGTTCGCTTGTTACTCTTGGTGGTTGCCACCACCTAGACGACTTAGAGCAGCGAGGATCGTCAAGCAAAGGATGGTGTTTGTCTCTGGCTCTGATCAGTGGTGATTGTGAGGGGTTCTTGACCTTTCCCTAGTGGAGAGCCAAAAGGTACTCTAGTGAATTGCTCATGGCTTGTGTGATCCTCATCTTATGTTGGTTGTGCGGCACCCTATTGAGGGTTTGGCGTGTGATGCCAATTAGCACGTGAACCTCCAAGTGAGTGAATCGCCACAACGAGGACTAGCTTTCCGGCAAGCAAGTGAACCTTGGTAAAAAATCATTGTGTCATCATTTGATTCTGAGGTGATTAGTCTTCATTGGTCTTCATTCTTTTGATTGATTGGTTCACTCCTTAACTCGGTGGTATAACCAACTTGGTCACTCTCTTTACATTACCGCAAACTATTTATCAAGCTCTTTAGTGTAGCTAGTTGTGAGAGCTTGTTAGTTTGGTTAGTGTGGCTCTTTAGTTAGCCTTTGAGAGCACACTAACTTAGTATAGTGACATAGTGTCGACATGCAATTTTCGTCCCGTGTCGAGGACACACGTAGCAAGCTGAAAGAGTCTGTTCGATGGAGTTGTAGATCAGCCTAGCTTCAGCGCAGGGATGGTCAATCCTGCACACTCCTCCCGAGATGTGCCAGTTCAATTTGACCCTGTAATTGACAAGGAGAGAAAGTTTATCAGTAATTAAGGGTGAAACATGCTGGTGTTGCCAGACAGTCCCGAATGTGCGGCTCTCAGAGCCTATATGAAAGGAGATCGACTAAACTGTCGATTCCAGCATATTTGTGAGAATAAATCGGTTAAAGCTCATTGGGTTGTATAAGAAGAATCGGTTATCATTCAGGATAAATGTCATTATTTGAACAAATATTAATCAATGACAATAAGATGTCAACAATGATTGGTTTATGCTAAGCCAATGATTACAAGTAATCAAACCTCTTTCTATATAAAGAAACAATTCAACACCATTTAATAAAGATAAATCTAATGAACATGTTAGATCTCATCTATCGCTATGACCAGTAGGGCATGAGGCAGAATCATGCAGGCCGTAGAAATAACAATAGACTCGATGACCCTAACTCATTACTAATATCAGTAGGGCATGAGGCAGAATTATGCAGGCCATAATACAATAATAAGATCATGGGGCTAACACATCTTTCAACCTATCTTTACTTCAACGATCTCATGATGCGAACTGTCCGTGAAAGCACTCGATATCGGCTAAAATAGCCGATTCAGGCATAGCGCACAGTTAAAGTCATGCCTTATCAGGAATAGATCTACCAAATAATGATCCCCACTCCATGGTGCTAACAGTGGGGTGTGAGGCAGAATCACACAGGCCAGTGATAAAGGGCTATGGAACAGTTTTCACTAGCCAATAAATCTACTCAAGACGCAACATGCTTTAATCGCACGCTATGCACGATCAAGATTGATGTAAAACAGCCGATAAAACGTAACTCATCGTTTAATGTATAGATTAGATCAGTTTCAGATTAACAAACGATGGGCTAAACAAGATATAAGGCCGATCTAGATCAATCCCAATCAGGCAGAGTGATATTGCTGTAATTTAGATAAATAATGAAAGCAATAAGCAATATCGGTAACTTAATGAATCTACCAAAGACTGCCATTCTAAGGTAGAGCCGATAACTTGACATTGGTCTAGTTCATGCAGTGGGGGTCGACCGGATCGATGCAGCCATACTTGAACTAGGCAAGAATCGATAACTAACTTATACCAGAGTCGCAGTGGAGGTTGATTGGATCGATGCAGCCGTACGAACAGAGGTATAAGCCATGACGGTACTTATAACAAGCAGTGGAGGTCGACCGGATCGATGCAGCCGTACTTGCTGAAGAACTCACCGAGATCTACTCTACTCCTACTCCTAAGGGGTGGCCGCAGCCGAAAAAATAAATGACTTGTATATTGGATTGATTGTGTGTTTTACAATTGCCGGGGTTTGGTATTTATACCCGGAACCTACGCATGACTCCTATCAAAGCACGACTCATCACAATCTTTGGCCCTATGAGAAAACATTCCTAATTTAAGATAACTTGGACTCTGATCTTTCCTTTTTTGTAGAGTCCAACATGCTTTGTCCTGGCGTCGATCGTAGCCTTCGCCGTCATCTGCTGGCGTTACCTAAAGAAAGCCGATTCCGGTGCTACATTCGAATTAGCTAATTCCAATCTGCACGCAATTGCTTCCTTGATGACATGATCTTGGGAGCTTTTAAGTCCCTGCGAGACTCCTTCCAAATTTTGGTGTAAACACATGCCCCCCAATTTTGGGATAAAAGTAATTTTATTCCAAAATTATCATGTTTGTATCCCTGATTGGTCTGCAGTCATGGGTAGAGAATCTTGATTTGGGGTCTACTGTTTGTCGCCACCTACGTCAGCTCATGAGCCTATGCCTCAAAACTTTTACAAGAGCGTCACTGCTTCACGGGCACTTGGATTCATTTTTCCATCTGCTCCCTCGAGTGCTTCTAGCTCCACCGGACCCTCCACGGTCCATTCTTTTGCTATGAAGATCTTGAGTGGTTAGAAGAATTCTTGTGCATAGGGTGATTGTGTCACTCATTCTAGCACCTTGTTGAGCAAGAGGATCAGCTACTACGGTTAGAAAAAGTCTTATGATATCACCTATGTCTTCTCACCATGCTCGTAGAGCTGTTCTAGTGTTTGCAAGGGCTAAAATGTGTGGACACCTTCTCCTTGTTCGTTCCACCAAATGCCCACCGAGAAAGCCACAGGCTTCTTTCCCACAATTTCCTAGCCACCAAAAAATCAGCTGGGCATCTATTGGGCGGCCTTTCCCCTTTTCCTGGCACAATTCTATCAACGGGCCGACGTGACTCGGTTCATGATGACCTTCGGCCTTGTGGGGATCCGGACTCCCTCCAATCCAAAGAAGTCTTGGTGGGTCGGTCTCTTGGTCAATGTAAATTTTTCGTATCCGCCCTATGATATTTTGTAATTCAGGGAAGCAATAAGTCTGAATTTGTTATCTCTTCGTTATCTGTCTCCTGAATTTCTGGAGTGTCGATTCATTTATATTCCTGATTTTAGTTTTATAACCCCGGTGAAGTCTATCTTCTTGCCTTCCCAGGGCTATATATACGGGCCATGGCTCTGGATCGAAAAACCATCCTGCTTCGTCTCAAACCTCTTGCATCCTCAGTATAGTTTCTACTTTTTCCTGTAGGCTTGAGATCATGGAGAACAGCAATAGATCTGCTGAGGAGGCTCTCGATGGATCTGCATCATCGCGCCAGCGCATCCATCATAAAGAGGGTGCACCTCGCAATGCTCCTATCCTTTCAGAGCAGAGGGCTGACTCTGCTCAGCCTTTGGGGTCATCCTCAGCACCAATTTGTCACTAGCTTCCCCTCTATCTGAGGAGGCTGAGAGATAACGACAACTTGATCGCTTCCATTGAACGGACCGGCGAGAAGCTTGCCGACTGCCTCGCTATTGCGGAGTCGGCTCTGGCCATAGTTCAGGGCCGATCACCCCCTGAGGCCAACCCGATGCGAGAGAGGCTAGCCAAGGCTGAAGCCACAATTGCTGGTGAGACATTTACCATAATTTTCTATTTCTTCTTAACTTTTGCCTCCAAGATCCTGATCACCTCTTTCTTAAATCCTTTAGATCTATCGGCTCAGCTGGAAAGCCTCCATTTAGTTGCGGACCATGCGGCGGGATTCATCAATGCCAGGGGCGCCGTTCCGGTGGTTCACTTGCATGACACCCCAAACCGCATCAGAGAAGTTGCTCTTCATGACGTTTGTCATGGCGCTTGCCATGGCGTTGGCTACTGTGCAAGTTCACTCCGGCCACGATCTTTGGCTTCTTCCTCGTGGAGCTCTAGCCACCGGATACCCTAGAGATTATGAGCGCCTGGTTGAGGATTTCTCCGACGCCGCCAACTCTGTAGCCCTGACCTCCTAGGCTGATGATATAGTGAACAAAGTGTTTTTTGGTCTATAGTTTGTAATAAGTGACATCAAGCAAACAATTCCCTCGTCTCCAATGATTTTCCCTTTACTTCATGCACCACTTTGTCCGTGTTTGCCTCGCTTCTACGGGCGACACATATCGTACCGGCTTTTACCCTTCTGGGTTTATCTTCGCACTAGAAGCGATACCCTTCTGGTATCGGTTATTAGATCTAACAGCTGAGCAAATTGGTTGTCTAAGTATTGCTCCAAATGTTAGGGTAATATTCCTTTAAATATTCCCGATTTGATTGCTCTGCCGAATTCCTCTTCTCCTCTCAGTGTTTCCAAAATGTAAATATTACCAGGCGCACAACGTTTGACCTGATAAGGTTTCTCCCGATTAGGCGACCATACCGGCTATATCACTTTTGGACATCAAGGGTAATCCATCCCTAGCTTTCTCTAGAGTCGCATTGCCATTGACCGTCATAAGTACATCTTCAAGAGCATCCCTAGATCAGCCGAAGAAGTCAAATAGATCACGGGAGCTGATGCTATTCGGCTAGAAATATTGAGAGCGATCCATGACATTCCAGACTTGAAATCTGCATGTCAACGCGTATCTTGTGTAGAATCAACCATACTCTCTGTTATTTAATTACGCTTCTTTTTTCTGCTAAAGAGCTGATTTGATACAGCCGATCCTAGACTTCTAATCCAATCAAGTCTGAAAACACGGCTTTTATTAAGAGAACCCTTCGATTTCCTGCCCTCAGTTGCTCAACGCTGTATTCCCATCGGCATTAGTGGCGCTTCGCCTTCCATTAATTCTTGTTGCCTTTTGCACGTCCCGATGCACCCACCTCTTCGCTTCATGTCTTCAAATACCAGCCGATGGCTTCTGCCTCGAACACATCTCCACTGGCAATTGTTCCTTTGCTCTTCTCCACCTGCCGAAGCCCTGTAGCGGTTTTCTTTCTCCCTTCCGTAGATCCAATCATTTTTCATGGCCAGCGAGGACAATCGAGGCAAGCGCGCTGCGGAGGAGAACATGCCGATGAACCAGCGTCTCCGACATATGAGGTGAGATTGACATTGCATGTTTATGATGATGAACTGTTCTGACTCGCCTACAGGTTTGTTGTGAATGACAGTCTTCGCCCTTTCCCTAGGGCCGGCGGGCCTTCTGACACCGCATCTTCTGTGCTGGCCTCATCGTCGGATTCTTCCGACTCCTACAATGGCAACGACGCCCGACACTACCATCATGAGTGGAGGATGGCTCAGAATCGTTACTCCGAGGCGACTTGGGAGAACAGGCAACTAGAGATTCTCCTCGGGGTCTCTCAGGCCGCCCTTCATGTGGCTGAGGAGGAGGCCAGCGCCGTCCGAGCACGGCTGGCCAAGTCTGACACCATGGTGGCGGGTAAGATAAATTCTAGGAACGCCTCATTTTGATTTCCATTATCTTTATCTTGATAGTATTTTGTTCCTGTGACTATCAGCCCTGACGGTGCAGTTGGAGTCTCTCCAACTAGCGGCAAACGTAGCCGTGGACGATGTCATTGCATGGGGTTCCCCCATCGTAGCTCATCTCCAAGACATCTCGGCTCGCGTTTAGGAGATTGCCCTCCACGACGTTCATGATGGTGCGGCGGTGGCGCTGACCGTAGCACAAGTCCAAACTAGGGTATGAGCTCCACACCATGGAGACTGGTTTTCCAATGGGCGACGGCCCTGAGGAACATGAGGACTTGCTCGAAGAATTTGTTATGGTAGCGGAGGCCATAGTAGACATCACATCCGCCCAGGATGTGGTGAGCAAGGTCCTTGATTAGATTGTATCTAGGGTAATCCGATGAACAAAGACTCCTATTCTTTTCATGAATGTGCCTCAGTGCAATGCCCTTGTGTATGACTATTTTTGCTTTTTGCTTTTGCTCTATAGGCAAATACATATTGTATCGGCTCTTATTGTCTTTGAAGATTTCTTCATTTTTTGAACTAGAGGCGATACCCTCCTGGTAGTGGCTATTAGAGCCGAGAACGAATCGGCTATCAAATGTTGACCAGATGTTAGAACAACATACCACAGAACTTTCCATATCAATGGTCGAACGATTGATCAACCCAAGTCAAGTATCCTATTAAGCGAAACAGAACTTCTTTAAGAAATCCATTAACTTTGAATCGCACTTACAATTCAACTTAGCATCCACATACGTCGGCCTAAACCCATCTTCAGGACTCAATGCTTATCTTTCCTTAATCCAATGGCTGATGTGAAGCCGTGACTTTTTACTAAAACAAACTCTCAGAGCCAATCGCTTGCATCGGCTGTTGGCTTTCATTGCTGATCTTAATGAAGCCTCCTTCCCATGACTTGTGAGAAAAACATTCAAAGTCTCCTAGTTCCCAAAAGACTGGATCGGTTGTTGCAATGCTCACGAACTCATCAGCGCGAACCAGTTCGACATCATCTCCATGCCATTGAATCAAACACTGATGCATGGTCGATGGTATATAGCAGTTCGCATGAATCCAATCATGACCGAGGAGCAAACTGTACGACCCTTTTCTATCGATGACGAAGAATGTGGTGAGCAGAGTCTTGCTTCTGATTGTTAGTTCGACGTTTATTGCCCCCTAGGTCTTAGACGTATTACCTCCAAAGTCCTTAAGCATCATGTCAGCCTCCATCATATCTCCTGGTCCTTTGCCAAGCTTACGAAAAGTGGTGTAAGGCATAAGATTGATAGAAGCACCTCCATCCACCAACATCTTGTTCATCGGCTTCCCATCAACAAGACCTTTCATATATAAAGCTTTTAAGTATCAATGCTTGACTGGTTTGTCAAATATTGCTTGCTGTACAACCATTAACTTGGCAACTATCTCCTCGTACTCTAGTTCATCGAAATCCAAATAAACTCCTTGATCTGCCGAAGCTCTGAATTCTGATGGCAACAGAAAAGCCACTTGGATATTAATCGATGGTTGCTTTCTATCGGTTGTTTGCTTGGTACGCCATACTTGAGGTTTACCAGATGCCTGAGCATGTTCCATCTCTTTATTCCTTAGGCATTGCACCCTTCTCTTCTGACTTCTTGTTAAACCCCCTAGACATCATTGGCTTTCCTGCCAAACATATCTTCTTTCGTCGCCTTCTTCATAATCAGCCCAGTCTTGGTCAACAACTCTTTTTCCCAGCCGATTATGAATACTTCCATTTTTTTAAGCGCCGATCCATGTTATTATGATGATATATATTTTGAGCATGGATAGACCGGTGGTTGGTTTGAGATTGCCTAAACTCCCAATATTGATTGCTACATTCTGGACAGTCGTGTCTGGTAGGCAACTTCAAACCTTCATTCCAGCAATGTCTGAAGAAAGGATAACTCCAATGTGATTCGGCTTGTTTCCTTTCATACCTCTCTCTTTCCAGTTGACATTGGTATTCCTGATCCTTTAACCAACGTTGATAATCATTTTCCTTCTTCTGCTACCACTTATTCAACAGAATCCGAGACATAACCTGCGGCTTTGTTGTCCCTGCTTTCGACGTCTCTCCCTGCTCGTATCGGCTCTTTTGCTTGGCGTGACGTCTCCTAATCTCTCTGTACTCGTAAGCCAATATTTGCATCTTGGGATCGACTATTCCAGCTTCTTTTGATTTGGTTGATGTTAGGACCTTAGTCTTTCCTTTGAGTAACCCAGCATCAACCATGTTTTGATCTCCTGGGAAAGGATTATCATCAACTTTCATTTTCTGAGGTGTATCAAATTTGAGCCTCCCTTGTTGAATAGCTCTCTATATATGCTGCCTAAAGATTCTGCATTCATTAGTGGAATAAGAAGTAGCATTATGGAACTTACAGAATTTATTATTCTTCAATTGATCAGGGGGCAACATAACATGACCATCAGGCAACTTGATCTGTCCCTTCTCAAGTAAGAAATCGAAGAGCTTGTCTGATTTGGTGACATCAAAGTCATAGCTCTCCTCGACTCCTCTTCCCCAAGGATTTGGAACCATTACTGTCTTCTTGCCCCAATTCCATTCAGCCGCAGCAACCTCTTCTTCTTCATCTTCATAGCCATCATCGACTGAGTATGGATCATAAGCTTTAGCTACTGTGGTACTCTTCTGGAATCGGGTATCTCTGCGCATACTCTGGAATTGGCTATTGAGTGCTGCCCCTCGTTGAGCCAATTGACCCAAGTTGTCAAATTCTTGTCCTAGCAGCTTTTCTTTTCACATTGGTAGCATTCCTTGAGCAGCTAAAGCAGCTAGTTGATCATCAGCCAAATTTAAGGAGAAGCACAAGTTCCTGGTTTCTCAGAACCTCTGAAGAAATTCACTGCCTGATTTATTAGTCTTCTATCTTATAGCTATCAGATCGGTAATCTTCTTTTCTCTAGTCCCAGTGTAAAAATATGTATGAAACTTCTTCTCTAGGTCAGCCCAATTGGCAATGGAATTGACTGGTAGTGAAGAAAACCAAGTGAAGGCTGGCCCTGATAAGGACAAGGAGAAGAAACGAACTCGATGGGCATCCTCAACTGATGCTTCGCCCAATTGTGTAAGATACCGACTGATATATTCTATCGTGCTTGTACTGTCTTGGCCAGTGAACTTAGCGAATTTTGGGAGCCTATAATTTGTGTGAAGAGTGACCAAATTATATCATTCTAGATACGGGCATTTGTATGAAAAGGTCAGCCCTTTTGGCTTCAGACCGAACTAATTTTTCATCATCTCGGTCACCCTCAGCAGCAACTCATCAGCATTTGAATTTGGAGTTCTCGATACTTGCTGACCCATCTATGGATTGAAATCTCGTGTGCCTTGATATCCTAGATTTGGCATCATGTGAAGGGTGTTATAATCCATGCCATAGTGATACCCTTGTGGAATCTCGACCTGTTGGGTCCTTTGCTGGCTTGCTGCTTGAAGTCTCTGATTGCAGACATAAGGATCTATATCTCTATGGATCCTTTGAATTGATGGTGCTATTTTTTGAGCCGACGATGGTATGTGGCCTGATGTGAAAAATTGATCACTGGTTCTAACTTTGCCCCGCCGGCTGTTGCACATGCTGTATTGATGGTCCAGGATTGTACTGTGTCTGATTTGTAGTAGTTCCTTGAGTTCGTTCAGATGAACCTTGAACTGTCTAGACATCACCACTACCAGCTGATGCTACTTCTTGATGGCTGGTACCGACTTGATTAGTCCCCTAGGTCGACGGATCTAGAATGTTGTAATAAGCAGGCCCACCTTGACCAACTAGAAATCCATGAATCGCCTCTCTCATGGCGTTGTGAATATGTCTACGAAAGCTTCATTATGGCTTGATATGGCATCACGAACAGATTTGTCTACAACTTCCTTAAAGAAATGCTTGTCTTCATCTTCAGTTGTATCTGTCTGCCCATGTAGTAGAACTCTTGGTAGTGGAAATTTCTGAATAATTGTGTTGTCACGTGTTTTGGTGTAGGACAACAAACATTTGTTCTGAAACTCTTCTATAGCTTTGCTGATGATACCCTTATCCCCATCAGGTAGATCTTCATAATGCAGCATAAGGATGTCGTTGTTCTTGTGAGCCGCCATGACGATTGTGGGGTCCTACCGGGCGTGCCAGAAACATGTGTCGATATGGAATTTTTGTCCCATGCCAAGGACACACGTAGCAAGCCAAAAGAGTCTGCTCGATGGAGCTGTAGATCCACCTAGCTTCAGCGCAGGGATGGTCGATCCCGCACACTCCTCCCAAGATGTGCCAATCAATTTGACCCTGTAATTGACAAGGAGAGAAAGTTTATCAGTAATTAAGGGTGAAACGTGCCAGTATTGCCAGACAGTCCCGAATGTGTGGCTCTGAGAGCCGATATGAAAGGAGATCGACTAAACAGTCGATTCCAGCATATTCGTGAGAATAAATCGGTTAAAGCTCATTGGGTTGAATAAGAAGAATCGATTATCATTCAAGATAAATGTCGTTATTTGAACAAATATTAATCAATGGCAATAAGATATCAACAATGATTGGTTTATGCTAAGCCAATGATTACAAGTAAGTGGACCTCTTTCTATATAAAGAAACAATTCAACACTATTTAACCGTTTAATAAAGATAAATCTAATGAACATGTTAGATCTCATCTATCGCTATGACCAGTGGGACATGAGGCAGAATCATGTAGGCCGTAGAAATAATAATAGACTCGACGACCCTAACTTATTACTAATATCAGTGGGGCATGAGGCAGAATCATGCAGGCCATAATACAATAATAAGATCATGGCGCTAACACATCTTTCAACCTATCTTTACTTCAAGGGTCTCGTGATGCGAACAGTTCATGAAAGCACTCGATATCGGCTAAAACAGTTGATTCAGGCATAGCTCACAGTTAAAGTCATGCCTTATCAGGAATAGATCTACCAAATAATGATCCCACTCCATGGTGCTAACAGTGGGGTGTGACGCAGAATTATGCAGGCCATGATAACAGGCCATGTAACAGTTTTCACTAGCCAACAAATCTACTCAAGACGCAACATGCTTTAACCGCACGCTATGCACAATCAAGATTGATGTAAAACAGCCGATAAAACGTAACTCATCGTTTAATGTGTAGATTAGATCAGTTTCAGATTGACAAACGATGGGCTAAACAAGATATAAGGCCGATCTAGATCAATCCCAATCGGGCAGAGTGATATTGCTGTAATTTAGATATATAATAAAAAGTAATAAGCAATATCGATAACTTAATGAATCTACCAAAGACTACCATTCTAAGGTAGAGCCAATAACTTGACCTTGATCTAGTTCATGCAGTGGGGGTCGACCGGATCGATGCAGCCATACTTGAACTAGGCAAGAATCGATAACTAACTTATACCAGAGTCGCAGTGGAGGTCGACCGGATCGATGCAGCCGTACGAACAGAGGTATATGCCATAACGGTACTTACAACAAGCAGTGGAGGCTGACCGGATCGATGCAGTCATACTTGTTGAAGAACTCGCCGAGATCTACTCTACTCCTACTCCTAAGTGGTGGCCGGAGCCAAAAAAGTAAATGACTTATATATTGGATTGATTGTGTGTTTTGCAATAGCCGAGGTTTGGTATTTATACCCAGAACCTATGCATGACTCCTATCTAAGCATGACTCATCACAATCTTTGGCCCTACGAGAAAGCATTCCTAGTTTAAGATAACTTAGACTCTAATCTTTCCCTTTTTGTAGAGTCCAACATGCTTTGTCCTGGCGCCGATCGTAGCCTTCGCTGTCATCTGTTGGCGTTACCTAAAGAAAGTCGATTCCGGTGCTGCATTCGAATCAGCTAATTCCAATATGCATGCAATTGCTTCCTTAATGACATGATCTTGGGAGCTTTTAAGTCCCTACGAGACTCCTTCCAAATTTTGGTGTAAACACATAGCCATTATGTGGTTAGAAACTATAGAAACTAGAATTGTGGTAGGTGTCTTGCATTTTTAGTAGGCTAGCGCAACACTTGCTTCACCTCATAATTGTCTAACCGGTTTGCTAAGTTTTGTTGTAGAAATTTTTAATAGGCTATTCACACCCCTCTAGCCATTAGGACCTTTCAGGAGCACCATTACACGGTTGTGTGTGACAAGGAACGCTGCCCATGGAGGGTTTGTGCAAGAAAGCAAAAGGTCACAGGAAAGTGGAAGATCACAAAAGTTATCGGGCCACACAATTGTGCTGACCATGAGCTAACACTGAGGCATCGGTAGTTGACATCTACCCTCATTATCAAGCGGTTGATGGGAATATTGCAGGGAGAACCCAACATGAAGGTGAGTATAATTATCAGGACCGTTGAGGCGTTGTATGGAGGTTATGTGATAACTTATGGTAAAGCTTGGAGGGCTAAGCAGCGAGCGTGGAAGATGATATATGGGGACTGGGAGGATGGGTACAAGCAGCTGCCAATACTTTTCAATGCAATCAAAGCGGTGAATCCACACATGCATTATGAGTACATCCCAAAACCAAAGGCATGGAAGGATGGGAGGCAGATATTCTTCCGTGCTTTCTGGTGCTTCCCTCAGTGTGTCGAGGCCTTTAGGCACTATTGTCCTATCTTCTCCATTGATGGTACATTCTTGATTAGCAAATACTAGGGCACACTTCTTATAGCCATATCCTGTGACGCGAACAACAAGTTGGTTCCTTTGGCATTTGCTTTGGTTGAGAAGGAGAATAATGACAGTTGGGGATGGTTCTTGAGGCTAGTCTGGATACACGTGGTTGGGCCTGGCAGGGAGGTTGGTGTCATATCTGATAGGCACCAGGGCATACTTAATGCCGTGCGAGAGCAGATAGAGGGGTATGCACCTTTGCACCATCGTTGGTGTACTCGGCACCTTGCCGAGAATCTACTCTTGAAGGATGGTGTAAAGGGTAATTTTGATCTATTCCAGGAGGCTGCTCGATAGCTTGAGGACAAGTACTTTTAGAAAAAATTAGAGCAGTTCAGAACCGCATCAAATGCAGAAGGTAGACAATGGCTCACAGGTTTGATGAGGGATTTGGAGAAATGGACGAGAGCTCACAACGCCGATGGATGGAGGTACGAGTTTCAGTGCAGCAACATGGCGGAGTCATTCAATAAGTTGCTATTAGGGATATGTGGTATGCCCATGAATGCAATCATTCAATTCACCTTCTATAAGCTTGTTTCCTGGTTCAATGATAGACACACCCATGCATTGAAGTTGCGGAGTGATGGAGAGATATGGGCTCCTGAAACCAAAGGCACACCTAGAGAAGGCAAATAAAAGGGCTAGCACACATGAGGTTATATGCTTTGACCATGCTATAGGTACTTATCAGGTCGAGCATAGGGGCGGTACAACATCCGACGGTGAGGTCCGAGAGTCGAGGATGCATGTGGCCGTCCTCCAAGATTTCAAATGCACTAGTGGTAAACCAAGGCAATATCACTTTCTATGTTCCCATTTGGTGGCAGCAGCTAGGCACCGCAACTATAATATCGAGAGTAGGATACCTCATGAGTTCAATGTCGACACGCTTGTGCACACATAGAGCCCCCGCTTCGTGCCTTTCTGGGACCGTAGAGAGTGGCCTCCATATGATGGGCCGAAGTACATTGCGGATCTAGCTTACCATTGGAACAAACGTGGATCAAGGAAGAGGATGAGGCATAGGATGGTTATGGATCAGATACCCGGAAGAACAAGGCGTGGGAGAGGAACCCCATTTGTTACTGACCCCGAGCAGTACGAGTGCTCCAAGTGTGGTAGACTTGGCCACACTTCATGAAGTTGCCATTGGTAGATTAGTGAGGTGCGACTATTGGTTGATTTTATTATTTCATATTTGTTGTAATCATTTAATTAAATATATGTCTCAATTTATGCATGTAATTGTGTTAATTACTTGTACATTTCTAAGTTCATGTTTCATTGTATATTGAATTTTTAATTCATTGATTTTTTTTTTGTAGGATGGCATAATTCCACGTGCTCGACCCGACGTACGAGGCGACCCATCGAGGACGTCTCATAGCATAGGGGACAGGTAATAATCTATATGTTTTGTTCAAATTTTGGTGAGCGTACATGTGTTCGTGAAGTAAGAGGAGACTATGTTTTATTCCATGCAGGACCTTCCACTCCTTCGTCCTAGAACCCACAATGGGTTCTTGGACATGCGGCTGCTCGTTGTGGTTGCAGGACAGACATGACAGCAAGATGTGTATGTTCCTTCCAGTAGGCAAAGGAGGCTTAGGTTCCTCTAGCCAAGCAGCTACAGGGGGACAGGGACGAGGACTGAGGACGACAACAAGGACGACGTGGACCAGAGGCACGAGGAGCTTGGCCCCTCTCAGCTCCATGACGCTCCCTCGACTCAGCCTACACAGCCTCCAGGCACTAGGCGATGCCGTCCACCTAACCCATACACTCCAAGTATGAGAGCTCTCGGTCACAAGGGTAAGGGTAAGAGTAGGAGGCTGTGAGGGTTGTGGTAGATGTTAGTATGCACTATTATGGATTTTGTATTTACTTTCCTATAACTATTTGGGACTGTATGGATATTGTGGACTATTTAGATAGTACAGAACATGTTATGTTGATTGTGATGTTCTTTGTGGTTGCATTGTGCTCTCTGGATGATTAAATGTTTGGATTATATAATGATGTCTCTGTTTGTAACTGTGGATGCTCCTGAAACAAGGGAAACTCTTGCGGTTTTTTCCGTGAATCATTAATCATTCTACACTGCTAAATAGGCACAAATGTAGTACACAGATTAAATATAAATTCATTAGAACGTATATAGTCTAATCGTATCGTACAGACGCTTTGCAGATGAATCTAGGCTTTTCAAGTAATAGTGAACGAATAAAGGCTTTTCAGACAATGAAAATAGACTTTTCAGTTACAAGGACAGCAGTGATTTATCACTTCACTGACATAGTACTGGCATGCAAGGAAGCACAACTCCACTCCATCTCCACCATCCATCTTATGATTGTTTGATCCAAGGGCTGAGGTGAAGAGGCACACAGATCGCTAACATGGCACATTGAGAGGCCTCCATTCCTCCTCTCAACCTATAAATAACCCCTCACTCCCTCTTATTCACACACAAAACAAGGAAGAAGAGCACTCCTCAGCATTTTCTTTCATTGCAGTACCAATGTCTGGAGGGTCAGTCCAGAGGGAGAGGAAAGGGGAAGGGAACAACCATTAGGTGGGAGGGTCCTCTTGGTCCCGATTTCTTTGATGAAGCTCTTTATGAGAGGTTTCCAGTTGAGAGCAAAAGCGATTTCACCAAAGAGGCACCACCTGAGAGGATACGATGAACAGGAAAGAAGAGTGGCCAAAATGCATGCATGGTGAGGATTGTCTAGTGCAGATGTTCACCGAGGGAATAGATGGAGGTCGTTGTTTCTTTAAATGCCTACTGAGCATGGGTACTTGCTATTAGTATTTGTTTCTTCAATATGTTCCTCGTCTATACAACTTACATGACATACTTATTGCAGTCTTCCTCGGCCAAAGAAAACTATGGGTTCACTAGGTGGTTCGATCCTCGACCTATTTATCTGCATGCGGAGTATATCTACTACCTGTAGGACCGTATCTTCGATCTAGAAAGGGAAGTTAGCAGCGGTTACAAGGACAATGGATAGGACGACAACAACAACGGTGCCGATTCACAGGAGGCACTCTGCAATGATCCATATTGCACCTGCCGTAATCACAGGAACAAGGGTCCTCCGCCACCACCACCACCAACAATGGGAGGATACTTTAGAGAAGGTGCAACACAATTTGCTATGTGGCCACACTACTAGGATGACTTTATCTTATTCACATGTCACATCTATCTATTTGTTGTTTCTTTAATTACCTAAGGCATGTTAGGTTTAGTCGAAGGAATTCTATACCCTAGTTCGGTACATGATCTCACATGCCATTTCATGTGTTTTGTGTGTTGAAAAAGCATAAATCTAGTACACAAATTAAATGTAAATTCATTAGAACGTGTATAGTCTAATCGTATCATACAGAGTTGGGTCGGGACTCCCGACTCATGTCGGGACTTTCGACAGCCACAATCACTGCATAGGCTAAGTGACTGGGCATCAGGACTTCCGGCATGAGTCGTGACTTCCGACTGTCGGGAGTTTTGGCTTACATCGGGACTTCCGACACCAACAGTCACTAAAAAATATTCTACGTGCTCGTGGAGTGCTAGAGTGTCTCTCTTTTGATTTTATTTTTATGCTTGAGCAGTATATCTTCCTCAGACCAACTAAGTTTGCATCCCTCTTTATAGTGCGGCAGATCCTAAACTCAAAAACAAAAATAAAACCATTGGAGAGCACATAATGAGTAATAGCTGCGACATATCTCATTAAGAACACATTAGTCCCTAATTTGGATGTCATCAATACACCAAAACCCACATAGGGGGCAAATGCACTTTCAAATCCTCAGTCTAAAACATACTGAGTAAGCAACTCATTATCTGAGTACTAGTCCTCTATCATAACCTTGTTGCTGTGGCTAGGCTCACCTACATTGCTCTGACCTGCCTATCGCCTGTAGTAAGCGGCCTCCGCTTCATCTGTGGCCTCTGCGGTCTGAGTAAAGAACACGTTGTCATCCTCCTCCGCATGCAAGCCCACCTCTGCTAGAGCGATGACCTCGCTCAGTCTGCCAGTGTCATCCTCAGCCTCCTTCGCCTGCAAGCCTGCCTCTGCTAGAGCAATGAGCTCGCTCAGTCTACCAGTGTCGTCCTCAGCCTCCTCTACCTACAAGCCCGCCTCTGCTAGAGCGATGAGCTCACTCAGTCTGCCAGTGTCGTACTTATCCTCGTCCCCCTCATCAGACAACACAATCGGTGATTGAATGGTGCGACCAGCTCGCGATCTATGCTCATCTAACTTCTTTTCCACATTCCTTGCACGAGCCACCTCTGCGGCATGTTCCTCGCTGCATCCAATCCCTACATGTATAAAATGCAATCAGTTAGCAACGTGATTATATTACATTTAAAAATCAGGCAACGAAAAAAAGGCTTTCAAACACTCACTGGCACATGCAACAACATGCTCGTTCAAGACCTGCATCTGTACTCTTGTCTCCTCCCTTGCCTCCTTCCTTGCCCTCTCCTCCTCTAACATCATCCGTCTCTCCAATCCCCGTTTGTCAAGCCCAACATCGATTGGGTTACAAATACCGCGTTGTCTAGCAAACTCACGCATCTTTTCTTTGTGATGTTTAACGAATAGGTTGACGTAGTCAGGTCCATATCCCCTCTTCCGTGCAATTACTTCCCTCCCCTTCAGTTCATCCAAGAACTTAGCTTGACCATCATAACATTCCCACCTATATTTTCTAGTGCTCTGTTCAAACAAAAAAATTATATCATATATGTCTTAGCAAAAGAAACAAAATATGATTTCATGTTTACCACAAAAATAACCAACCTCATCATAGTCAACCATATGGCCGCAATAATAGCCTATTCCAAGCTCTGAAGGGACTAAGCCATAGTTGGATTTAATACCACATTCGCACATGACAGGAGGTGCTTTATCAATTACCCTTTCTTTCTTCTTTTCCTTAACCTTTCGCGGTTCTTCCGGCCATTTGTTCTTAGGACCATACAACCACTCCTTGAAACGACACTTCGCCATTGAAAACACCTAAATAAGGTGACATTAGTACATGAACACATATAGCTCAACATTTCAACACACACACTTTGCACTTACTTCATGCTTGTTTGGACACACAAACTCCAATGTATTCTCAGTGTTTAACATAGCTCGATCTCCACAATCGCACAGAGGAGGTTCCTCGAGTCATCTAACTGCGGCTAGGTGCTTCTCCTTAGCCATCATTGGCGGAGGGTTAGGGGCGTAGAACCCACCGCTTGAAGTGCTCACGTGGATGTCTCCCTCTAAACCAATCGTTGAAAAGGAGGTACCTAGGATCAAACTTGTCTGCATCGTCGATCCACTGAAAGAAAAAACACCTCTCATGGTCCTACACAACGAGATTCCAACAAAATATTAGTAGCATACTTACACAAATAAAGAAAAAAGATAGTGCAAATAATTTCTTATATTAAAACGACTGCATGTGTAGAAGCACCGCGCCGCTGTGTATGGATGTTTCGATTGAAAAACGTGGGCCGGGAAACCACAGTCACAGTTAGGGACAGGGAGGTCAGGAGGGATGGGGGCATCTTTGCTAGACGCATTGGGGTATAATTCTTGAGGATAACCCCGTTTTCGCCAAAACTCCTCCTGATATATTTCTTGCATCTAACAAAACGGATGTAATTTAACAAACAAAAATCAAAACGTCACAAACAAATGTCAATGAGAACCATAACTACAATACAACCAATTTTGTTCTAAGAACTGAAAGCAATTAACATTAAACCCTAAACATAGGGTTTCCCATTTGATACACAACAATGAACCCATAACATAACTACATGCGCTGCGGTTACCTAGGTTTGCTAGCTTTTCCACGCCTTGGCATCATCCTACGGTTGTATAATACAAATATTAAGGGATAGAATGAAACCCTAAGTAATGACAATTCGTAGGTTGAAAAATCCGACTAATATATACCGAATCGATGCGAAAAAACTAGGAGGGGAGCGAGGATACTTTGCTCTCGAAGATCTACGGATCAAATCAAAGTTTCCAAGGTCCAATATGCCGATTCGTGAGGTAGGGCGAGGTGGGGAGAAAAAAAATCCGAGAGGGAGGAGAAAGAAGAGGAAGAAGGCTAGGGCAGGAAGGTTGGGGCCGGGGTTAAAACACAAGCTCAGCGCCAGTCACCCTGGCGCCGAGCTCGGCGCCAAGATCTATGGCGCCGAGCTTGGCGCCAGGGTGACTGTCGCCGAGCTCCCTACCATGTCACAGCCACGTTGGCTTCGAGCCCAAGAGCTCGGCGTCAGGGACCTGTTTAGTCATCTGTGCTACTGCAGATCAGATAACTAGGGACAATATAAAGTTCATGGGCGTTTGGAGAAATGTTCATATGCATGTGTATGTGTAATAGAAAATATGGGTACCAAAATAAGGGCATATGTGTGTCAGTACAAAGAAAAATTATGATAAAAAGATTGCTCTCCCAATATTTATCTTGAGAACAGAGTTGCATCCATCCTTTGATTTTTTTTTTTTTTTTTTTGCCATTGTTTTCAATCGAGAAAGAAGCTAGACTAATAACTTTTACTACAATCTGTGATCGATATTCATTTTCTTCTGGTCCAAAAGAAAATAATTTGAAATAAAGTAGAGATCACAGATGGTGCATCAGAAAATAAATATATTCACATTGACAGTGCTGATTGATTCTACATTGCTAAGCTGACATAGATTGCATAACCCACCAAATATAAAAGATGATAAACAAAGTTGAGTAAGGTAAGATTGCTAGCTCCACCGATCAAATCAGATCAAATCAAATTATATTACGTATGTGCGCAGAAATAATGCGGATAAGAACTTGCATGCAGCTGCTATGTAGGAGTAGGAGCCAATTAATTATCGGAAATGCTATGTACCAGACATATCGCACAAACGTCGAACGGCTTTTCACCTCTGTTGCTCGCTCCCGCCCGCATGTATATTAAACAAAAACTTATCCCTTTGCTTCCTCCTCTCCATCCTTACCCCTTCCCGGCTCCTCATCTCCTGTCGCAGCGCACCAACGTCCGATGTCCTCCCCCACCAGGAGCCCCCAACGTGCGTAGATCCGGCGGCCCTCTCCTCCATACCGTTGAGATCCATGGAGCATAAGCCAGATCCACTCGCCTCCAGCGAGATCCATGAAGGTGGCGCGGCGGTGTTGTAGGGGAGTGGACAGCTCTCCCCCACCCCCGCGGGGCGCCCTCCCCACCCTCGGCGGCGCCGTCTCCCACCCCGGCGACCGAGCTCCCCCCACCTCAGCGGACATGGCGCTCCCCGCTCTCCATCCCCCACCGTCGCCGTGGAGCCAAGCCTGGTGCCGGTGGCACTGATGGCGGTGGTGCTCGCACATGCCGCTGGTGCTAGGTGATGCTCGTCGCTGGCTCCCACCCCGTCGGCCGAAATCAACCGGCCCAGGCCTCTGTCTCCCCCTATGTTGCAAACATATATTTCAATTGTTTTAGACGTTTCAGAGGTATGTTGCAATTGTTTCGTATGGATGTTGCAAAAGTTGATCGGATGATGTTGCACATGTTGCATATGTTGCAAGTGTTTCAGATGCATGTTGCAAGCGTTTGTTCAAAATGTTTCATCTGTTTCTAGACATTTGTTGCAAGCTTTTTGATCTGGATGTTGCATATATTTTCACACATATGTTGCAACGATATGTTCTAAAATGTTTCATCTGTTTCAGTCTTATGTTGCAACAAGTGTTTTCATCTTGCAAGTTGCAAGTGAGTTTTTCTAGATGTTGCATATATTTTGACACATATGGTGCAAGTGTTTTATCTGGATGTTGTGTATGTTTACAATGGTTTCAACTGTTCTTCAGGTATTTTTGCAAGTGTTTTAGACGCATGTTTCAAATATTTTATTTGTTTTTAGACGTATTGCAATTGTTGCATCAGAATATTTTAAAACTAGATTGAGTGTTGCATCACCCTCCTCGCCTTTCTGCTATCTCGCCTCAGTGTCAGACGTGGGAAGGCGGAGGAGGTCCCCACTGGCATGGGCGGCCCCACGTGCTTGCCGGTGGACGCAGCAGGTGAGACGTGGGCAGGCAGATGGGACGTGGGGCGGGGGCACAGCGGCGCAGGCGTTCGGACGGGGACTAGCGTATGGACATCTGGGCACTAGCCACTCTGATTAATTTTTTTTTTTTGCAAGCAATATTATTACAGGTTCGAAAGATCCACCTAGCCAAACCTAATTAAAACTGTGATGGATCGAACCCTGTCTGGCCTTTAATTTCTCCATGACCAGTACTAGCTAGTGACTTTAATTTACATATATGTTTAAAGTTTGCATGTCCACACCGAGAAATCTCGAATCCCTTTAGACAGCCACGCACACAACACTGTTTTGTTGTCGCCGCTTGTTGCCAAAAGCTAGCTTGGCCGCAGTCGGCACTCCTGCTCATCGAACATTCGGCACCTGAACTAGGGTACTATGTGGCCAACTTTGGTGAAAAGACAAAGAGGCCCTTAATCCACCAGTCTCGTTGCTAATCTTCACATATGAACATCAAATTGCAACTGAAATTAAAACCGTAATTTATTGTTGTCCTGTGCCCTGTGATAGTACAAACACATGTGTATATTATACTAGATCTTCAACATAGCTGAACGGTGGGAAGCCACAGCGAGGATCATACCCAAACGACCAAAAACGCATTTTCAATGGAGTAGTAATATACATTTGGTGGAACGTTTGTAAAGCGCGAAATAGAAGAATCTTTAACGATGAGCTTCAAAAGGCACAACAGATCGCTATGAAAGTCCGGGAAGATTTAGGCTCTGTTTGGTTGGGTTTTTGAACCTGTTTTTGTTTTTGTTTTTGCAAAAACCAAAAGCCAACCAAAGGACTTAAAGCCACAACTGTTTTTACCCAAAAACAGCTTTTACTGTAATAAAAATCAAAAAGCACCTCCCCTGCTTTCAGCTGTTTTTAGGAGAAAAAATTACCCACCCATTTGGTCATCAACATACCGTTTCGTTCTTTCCCCAACTCTTTCCCGTCCGCGACGTCATCTTCTCCGCGAGCTCGCGACCCTCCCATTTGCGCCGCCCTAGGACCTCGCCGGCGCTCCGCTCCGCCGCCTTCTGCACGCCCCAGACCTGACTGGCGCCCCCCTCCGACGCCGCCAACACGCCCCCGCCTTAGCTCCACGGCCAGCCGGCGCCCCGATGCCACCCCGCAGCCCCTTCCGTGCCCCGGTCGGCGGGCATGGCCAGCCCCGGCGGCCGCCGCAGCCCCTCCCGTGGTCAGCTCCGTGGCCAGCCGGTGACCCC
Organism: Miscanthus floridulus; assembly: GCF_019320115.1. Taxonomy (NCBI): domain Eukaryota; kingdom Viridiplantae; phylum Streptophyta; class Magnoliopsida; order Poales; family Poaceae; genus Miscanthus; species Miscanthus floridulus. The sequence continues at coordinate 20,322,056 of NC_089594.1, forward strand.
ATGCCTCCACGCATCCCCAGCCGGAGCACCAGCTCGCCCCGACCAGGGCCGCTCGCCGGAGCACCATCTCCACCAGGTGCGGCCTCCTCCCCGCCTCCTCATCCTCTGCTCGTCACTCCCGTCCCTCGCCGCCGCATACCGCCCAGGCGACATCTCGTCCCGATGCCCAGGGCGGCACGGTGGTGGGTCTGCTCGCCCCCAAGCGAGGTCGCCGCCCTAGGCCGGCGCCCCTCCAGCCACTCACCCCAGGCCAGCGCGCCTCCAGCAGCTCGTCCATTGTTCGTGCGGTTCAGAGGAAAAAGAAGCACGCAGATAAAAAAAATAGAGGAATATACATTGTGTGGATGACATGTGGGTCATAGGTGGGATGTGGGACCCGCTAACAACTGTGTTGTCAAAGCCAACCGTATTCAACCAAACAGACTTCATCTTGTCCCACGTTACAAAACTCACAGCTCACAGCAGCTTTTCTAAATGTCACAGCCCAACTAAACGGAGCCTTAGTGTGTTGAGAAGGAGGGCTTTTGCTTGGATTTTGTAAAAGCAATGTCTCTTTTTGGCTTATTTTTGCCCTTGGGCTCTCTGCGCCCCTTTCCTCTGGCTGGCTAGGGGAGCCTGTCATGTGCTCTTTTTAACACTTCTGTAACTAACTTTATTTGTTCTCTTTTAAATTCAAAGACAGAGGTCCTGCCATTGCGTTAAAGAAAAAAATTGCGGCACGGCGAGAGCATCCACATGTAATCTGCCAATACATGCAGTTCCTATAAACACCTCCCAATAGGCGCACTCCACATCATGGCCTACATCTTACTCTCTATAACGTCTCAAAAGACCAAACCTATACATCTTAGATTAACAAAGTCGTTGGATATCTTGATGTCGATGTCTAGGTCATATATGGTTAAAAGAATAGTTAGTCAGAATATGCAAAGATATTAGATCTCTCCATCTAAAAAGAACACAATTCTAGAATAATGTTCAGTCAAACCACCTTAAGTTTTGACTAAATTGAAATAAAAAAATGTATCAATGCTTATCATACTAAATAAATATCATTAAATTGTCACAGAATATATTTTCATAATATAATAATCTCTCAATTCCAAATTATAAATTATTTTAGCTTTTCTAGATACATAGATTTTGCTACGTACTTATATATACACTATGTATGTCTAGATACACAGGCAAAGCAATGTATCTAAAGAAGCTTAAATGTCTTCTAATTTGGAATAGAGAGAGTACATATTTAGAGTCTTAAATGGTGATACTAGTATTTTTTCTAAACTCGGTCAAAGTTAAGTTAGTTTGACTTTAACGAAATGTAGAATTATGTGAAATTAAAATTGATTACTATAAAATTTCCTATATAAATATTGTAAAATTTCTGCGTTGCAAACGGACTCTCGGTTATCAGTTAGATATACAAATATAGTTTGGCTCGGATAGGAGAGGAAGAAAACCCGCGACAAGATGCATGTGTTTGTTTGGGAAAAGGAGGCTGAAGACTTGTGCATGCATACCTCAGCTGCATGCTGCAGCATGGATATGATTGGAAGAGCGAGTGGGTCGTCGACGTCGTCGTCGTCGTTACTTTATTATTCGTTCGTGACTCCTGCGTGCATGGCAAGCAGCTGTATGCATGATTTTGACACGTTCACCTTTGGACGCTTGCCGGCCTTTCAACGAAAACAAAACTTGTCAACATTAGGCAGTTTGACAAACAGTGCAGCTAACTATTAGCTAGCTAGCTGTATGCACGATCCATTTTATTTGACACTATTTTTCTACGCCGTTGCTGTTGTAGTACACTTCAAGACTTCAACCGGCCAATTAACAGCATTTTTTTAGCTAACCACATCTTTGTCCATGGCATATATAAGTTTGACAAATTCCATCATCTATTTTTTTTAAGAAAAAAAGGAGTTTTCCCCCGCGTTTAGGCGCGCCCGCCTTACAGAAAGGGCCTTAAGGCAACATCTCAGACAAATTCAAAACGTTACTGTCTAAGTTCATCACTTTGATCATGGCGAACCGAAGTCCAAATGCTGAGCAGCCAATAGCTCAGGCCCTGATGATGAATTTGCCCTGTTATCTGCGGAGGCGATGATGCTTTTACTTTCAGTTGAACGACCAGCTCCTCTATTCTCCCTTCCATCTCTTGTTGCAGCATGGGCACCCATCTTCTTAACATCGTGACGATCCTCTCACGCCTAGCTAGCCATTTCATCCCCTGAAAACAAATCTCATTCCGTAATTTCCATCATTAAGAAACTATATTAGTCACTGTGTTTTTTTATTAGCCACCCAAAAACTGGCAACAGATTCAAAGTCCACGAACAGATCAGTGAGTATTACTTATGCTTTTTGGTTATGAGTACTAAATATATATGTAAAAGCATTGAAAAGCTATTGAGACATATATTTATTGTATATATTTGTTCTGTTTACGAGGTATCACGTATTGTCCAGTCTCTTATCAAAAAGTCTGGTTCCGCCACTGCAGACTGGGTAGCGCTCCAACGAGTGAAACTGCCATTCTGCCACCGTGCCGGTCTAATCCGGACATTACGAGGATATAATATATTAATATGGAGGGCTGGGCCTCGAACTTAGCGGGCCATCTAATCCGGATCAGCTTCTTTCGTTTTCTCGGGGAGCCTTTAGGAGATTATTACCTGGGCCGTGGCCCATTCATTGGCTAACTCATCGCAATGCAGAGGAAACAGACCTTCCCAGAAAAACGAAAAGAAAGTGGGGAATTGCTCCGGCGACCGGCGGCGAACCGGACGGGATGAACGGGGCCAAGCCAGTGGCGGGCGGGAAGCAGGAGCTGGAAGACGCGCTGCTCCAGATCGTGCATCAGCACCACCACCAATCCCTCCGCCAACGCCAGCAAACTGGTACGCCGCCAGCCCGCCATTGCTTTTGATTTCTGCCTTCTGCACAGCAGCCTGCCCATGTGATAGAACAAAACAAATTTGGTGACCCGATCTCGCTCCACGCGCACGCGCACGCAGAGAGAGCGAAGAAGGATGCTTTGAGAAGCGCGGTGCGGGTCGCGGATCTGCTTGTGGCCACGGTCGACGGCGGGGTGCAGGAGCTCTTCGTCAACGAGAAGCGCGTTGAGCTTGAGGCCCGCGCGCTGCTCGGTACCATCGCGCGCTACAGGAAGCAGACGGATCAGTGGCTCGCTGCCACTAACGAGATCAACGCAGTCTTGAAGGTGACTAACAGTGATATGCTGATGCCATGCCCACTCACATCCCCCTTCGATTCACATGGTGAAACCGAAATATGAATCTTGCTACACTGATTAGAAAAATGAGTTCACTCATCTTCTGTTCTCTGACAAGAAAAACTAGAACACTCGATGCTTTACCTTTTGTATTGGATGATTTTTTTTTTCACAGGAAAATTCAATCCAAATCATGCGCTATTTGTTTCTGCTGAAGAATCCTTTTTTTTTATTGTTATGTATGTAGGAAATTGGATATTTCAAGAACTGGATGAAGATCATGGACTTTGACTGTAAAAGTATCAATGTAGCCATACGAAACATTCATCAGTCATGATTCTGCCTGCAATCACAATGTTAGGAAATTTTCTATTGTTTTATCCTCTGATTGGAATTGTGTGGGCTATTAACCCACTTGTATAGAACTTCCTGTTCTCTTTGTACAAAATTTGCAGTTTCATATTATATTACTGAGTACCATCAATGTTTGCTTGAATTTCAAAGTTCTAAAGATATGATTTAAATGCATACACTCTATCTAAGCGAGTCATCCTAGTGGCATTAATTCTTGTCCCATTATTGAAACAATGTTTATCCATTAGGTTGTAAGTGAAAGTGACTAAGTTCAGAAGCTAGGTAAGAGGCATACCCAAACACTGATTAAAAACATTCTTCATGTCATTTTATTCCTTTCACATATATGCTTTGAAAAGCTGTGGGTACATCTTTTGGGGAGGACTCAGTTTGAAAAAGGAACACTTCTCCGTTCAATCAAGATTACATGGTCCTAGTTTACCTTCCTGAAGTTTTTCCTTATCTGTCCACTGGATCCAGTAAGGGGGCTAATGTTGCTCATCTTCACCATTGCTGCACTGAAATCGGTGGAGAATTTGGCCATCTTTGAAGAGTAGGTGGTAGTCTGGGAATCTGCTGAGCCTCCATTGAACAGTTGTTGGTCAGAATGCAGAACACCCTTCTTGTTCAACAAGTTCTTGTAGTAGAAATTGTCAAAAACATAGGGTGTTGAGGCGTCAAGGGGGCAGATTTTATTGTCACCAGTCTTGTTCAGACAATTTGATTTCAGTGATGTTGCAAGGGATGTATAGATGTTAGTTTCACAGTATATGCGGTTACGGAAGTTAGCACATCTTGCTTGCCCAATGGTGTGACCTCCTGGCATTTTTTTTCTCCATATCCGTCAATATTTAGTAATAGTATAACTAGTATTCAACTGTTCAGTGAACGAGTGTAGCATGGATTATGATTTAGTTGATGAGAAAATTTACAATATTGCAGTACCTGAGAGTGCAATCATGTCAGTTGCACTCAATCCTTTTGTTTGAGAAGGACTTGGTGAGGTCACTGAGGTCAAGGGTTGGTGCAGGGATGTCTGTTTGCAGCATCTAGGCTTGCTGTTGTTGAGTCACGCAGTCCCAGATTGCAGCCCAAGTTGGTCCTCCAAGCTGAAATAAAAATTGTCAACTTCTACAATTGTTTGTTTCTTTTGGAATGCATGAAAGACACTTAGTCAATCAGTTGCTATAGAATATTTGAACATGATTGTTGATTTAGTTGTTCAGTTTAACCATAAAGAGTTCTTTTCATCCTCATTTCAGTTGAAGTATTGGATCAACGCAGGGAGTTGTTTGGAACAGCGGTCTTCTCCACTGTAAAGGTTGGGGTGTCATCAAGCAGCACCGAGCCATCACAACCCTGCATGGTTAGGATTTCCATGGTTACTAATTAATCTAGAAAATGTGAAGTATGACACATATGTGCAGATTTGGTACACTTGCATTAACAAAGCAGTCGTGGAATTGGAGACGGAGCAATAATGTGCCCATGCGGTTCTCCCTGGCAACAGCAGATCTTACTGCTGTTTGGATGGTGTACAATGCATTTGGGCCTGACTTGTCATAGAAATTTGCTGTAAGCTGAGCTGAAACCAAGCCTGCAGCAAAGAACAGGGCCAAGGCACTGCAAGTGAGGGGTTTATGGGAGGCCATTTTGCTCAGGGCTTTAGAGCGATTTGGTGATGTGTTTGAAACATTGGAATGCCCCCTATATCTGATCGCGCTGGAAATCAACTTTGAACTTTCACAAATCACAAGGCTGCTACTGCTATTGCTGTTACGCTGTATAGACGACGAGTATATATATGAACTGAGTTCTGTAATTGTCATTGACCACAGTAGGAAAAAAGAAAGAAAGAGTTATCGCATGGCATTGAAGATTGATCCGCATAGTAATAAATTTCTGCTGAGTAGAGTGTAGAGAACTGACTTGGCCTGGACCTGACAAGCAAAGCATCAAGAACAGTTTTGGCGAATGATGGTCAAAAAGCCAGGAGTGGTTGTAGATCCCATATGAGTGAGACATGAACACCATTCCTGCAAAATCGCTCGCTGCTCGCCTGTTAGATCGAACGGGAGTTGAGCCCAAGCAACTGTAGCAAGATAAAAGATAAAAGAAAGAAAGAAAGAAACAAGGAGCAGCAGCTCTGAATCTTCTGCTCAGTTGCAGGGACAGTATAGCACGGCTTGACAAAAAGAGCCAGCAGGAACAAGTGGCTGGGAAGCTTTGTTCCTCGGTTCCTCAAGTGGCGGCCAGCCGACCAACATGCCGTGGAGCTGGAAACTTATACAGGGAAGCAAAGGGATGCTCATTGCTTCCACATTCATTCCACACCCAACCCAGCACCATCCATACTGACATCTTCCGTAACACACATTTGTAATGGCTTTGCCAACACAACCTCACCCCCAACTCCAGGATTAACAAAGCAATGCAAAACAACTAGTTCCAAACAGACAAACATCGAGCGATTAGTGCTGTCTTAACTACAACCTCATTTTCTCATACAGTAGAGAGCCTCCCTAATCCTGAGATCTCATCTCACTATATATGCCTTACTACCATGCTGCAACTAGAAGCTTTGCTAGTAGGAACATCAGTGGCCTATCGAGACATTCATTCACCGGTGATCACTGCACCAAGTACACCAGTCTGCCCCCGTGTTACAAGTAGAGCTAGTTATACATTGCTACCATACCTCGCTGCTGCATCGCATGGTAAATGTGATTCCAGTAAACTACTTCTGTACCCCAAGAAAAAAAAATAAGGGCCTTGTCTTCTGGGATCAGCTTCAGTTTTTACTCCAGCTCGGATTCCGACGCCTCTTCCTCTACCAGCTCAAAGGCGTCGATGTCTGCAAAGTACGCTCTCTGCTTCTCCAAAAGGTCCTCTAGTAAGTTGGGTGTGCTCGCAATGGGCCGCTTCTGTTTCAGAAATGGCAAGCAATTAGAGAGTTAGAAGTTATGGCCACCGTAAGGAGAAGAGTTGATCTTATAAATGCAGCTTTAAGTGTACTATAAAACTGCAGTATCTAACCTTCAAACATTTATCTCATCATATATTTATATATGGCTCAGCATAATTGTTCCAGAATGGATGCATTTATGTAAAGGAGAACAGGAGTGAAACTTTAACAGATCACAGGCCTTATTTCAGGGCCAGCTCTGTTGATTCAATACTACCATAAAGGCATTTCACTGTGTAGACCCATGAATAGAGCACAATGGTACACGCCTTAACAACAGAAAGTTTGGTAGGGTCATTATGAGGAAAATACACTCACATTGTGGCCCTGCTTACCTTTTTACCTTCATGACAAGGAGCTGATGCAGAGATGGGCCGAGTATCCTTTTTCCTGAAAGATTAGTGAAATTCAATAGTTCAGTAAACGAAATGCACTCAGACTGTAACTGTTAGGTATCAATGAAACAAGATGGACTAAAGGATCCCTATATAGTGCTGACTTCTGAATATCCTGTTCGTGTGAGTCCTGAGACTGATATATGGTAAGTTTGTTGTGTCCGAAATACAAGACATCACAACACCACTTCTTCTACTCTATATCACTACTCTAAATCCTTTTGCAACAAGCAATGCAAGCATTAAGACATCGAGTATTACAGTGTTCTAGTTAACACAGACGAGGCTGAATTGAACATACACCAACGCAGATGACATGTACTGGGGCCAGGCAAGGCAAACCACACCTGCTGTTGGTCCTTGCAGATTTCCCAAGAGGCGGGCACCTCGCCGTGGCAGCGACAGGTTCCTTGCCCTTGCTGTTGGCGGCGGCGGGGTTCCTCCTCCACCTCCCCTGAGCCTCGGTGGTCCTGCGGTGAACTGTGGAGATGGCCGGCGATTTGAGCACGCTGCGCTCCTCCTCGAGGACTGCAAACGAGGAGGACGCAGGATTAGAAATCCCAGCCCAATGCGGATCGAAGTACTAGCCTACCACAGCCAGTTGCAGCGGATCGAGCACAAATCGGTGCCGTAGCTTCACTCACCGGCAGCGGAGGAAGGCTTGGGCGCGGGCGTGACGGAGGCGGAGGAGGAGCAGGCGGAGGAGACCGCGGAGACGACGGAGGGCGGCGCGGGGAGGGCACGGCGTGCGGTCCTCCTGGGCTTGCTCGGGGTCGGGGTCTTAGCGACGACGAGGAGGTTGGTGACGTCGCCCAGCGGCGCCGCTGCCGCCGCCTTCCGCTGCCGCTTGGTGGCGCAGGACTTGGGGCTCGTCAGGGACGCCGGGGGCGCCGCGGCGCTCTTGGAGGGCGGCATCGTTAGGGTCTGGACCGCGTGCGGGGAATGGAAGAGCGGGAAGGCGGGCCAGGAGGAGAGGGGAACGCGCGTAGGCGGAGAGAGAGAAATCCAGAAAGAGATGGATTGAAGGCTTGCAGGGGAAGAAGTTTAGAGAAGAAGGGTCGTTCTTATTATGTTCGTGGACCGACGTGGGCTTCAACTCTGTGGATTGAGGTAGGCTATGACCCAACACGTTGTTAGTTCCCAAGGTTTTGGGGCTTTATCATTTATATGCTGGGCCTATTTTCCCCTAAAAAATATACTGGGCCTATTTAAGCCAGCTGTTCTCAATTTTTTTTCCAAATTTTAAACACAAATTTAAGCAGGATATAAAATATAAAAAATCGGAGATGCTGGACGTCCGGACGCCCGCTCGTGCTAGCCCATTTCCCCGCACAACGTTTCTCGTGCTTGCTCGTTTCGCATGCACACACGGGACCCGCACCGCCCGGATGTCTCTCGTGCCACTCGACCGCACGTGAGGACCGTCTGCCCGCTCGGCAGCGCCCCAGCAGCTGCAGCAGGCGGTTGCGGCAAGTGGGTCTCATTCAACATGTGCAACATTCGATCTACTTTTGCAACATTAAGATAAAACACTTGCAACATACATCCGAAACAGTTGAAACACTTGCAGCATGCGTCTGAATACTTGCAAAACACCAGAAAAAACTTGAACGCACAGTAGATTTTGTTAATGCCTATATAAATATTTGAATTTACAGCATAAAAAACATTGATTTTCAAACCATTTTTTATTAAAATATTACGATTTTGGTTATAAATAATGTAAAATATTTAAAAAGTTGTTGAAACATATAATTATGTATATTTTATCACACTAAAAAATGCGATCATATTTGTTTGGCCCTACTTAATCAAAATCGCTGGTTCCGCCTCTGTTAGAACTAATCTCTCCTTTTTAAGATGAAAATCAAAACAAATTAGTTAAGAAAACAAAGAGCCAGTGAACAGCAGCTACAATAGTAAAATATAGGATGACAGAAATGCAAGGTTTCATATATGTCCTATTCTGCAGTATTTTCCACATGATAGCATATTGCTAATTAATTTTTTTTGTCAAGAGGTAAAATAACTGATTCAGAACAGGTTCATTTGTTACATAGGCAAACAATCATACTTTAGATATATAGCAACAATTTTTTAGTTCTGTTTTACTCCCTCTGTCCATCTATGATCAGCGTATTTGCTTGGGCATACCAAGGAGAATAGCAGCATAGCGCCTTATTGATGACCTGAGTAAAACTAGCACCTAGCTGACCTAGGTGTGTAGTAGCTGCTAAGCATCACGTGTTTATCAATTCTCAAAACCTTTTTGGGGCTTATATATGTTTATCAAACTTGGACAGAGGGGAGTAGTTTAAACTTTAAACTAGTAACGCCTACAGGCTGAATCAGTCGAAAACTTAGTTACATACCAACTCTGGAATTAATTTTCTGGACAGATCGTTAAACTGAGACGCAGCCTCTATACAAAAATTGTCCTAAAGCAAGAAACAATGTTTTCCTGGTGTGGGAGAGATTGAGCTCTAACTAAAATTCACAGTTTGATATTGTCTAGTATTCCACAACTAGCTTAATTAGTACAAAAAGCTATACAAAAGAAATGTCCTCAAACAAGTAGCAATGTTTTCATGGTGTTGGAGAGACTGAGCTACAATTAAAATTCAGTTTGATACTGTCTATTCCAAAACCATGACTAGCGATAGATCGACAAGGCTTGCACTTGCACCAATCTGAACTACATCAGTTCCAATGTGGAGAGAAATGGCCAGGCCAGCTAATAGGCAAACTTTGCTTGTGAATTTGAACTGAACTAGATTATGACAGACAAGGCAGAGAACTGCCAGTCATTACCTGGCGGTCCTTTGCACCGCCGTGCAGGGAAGCGCAGAAATCAAAAGGAAGGAGGCGGGGCGTCATCTGGATCAGGCTTTCCGGCGGAACACCAGAGTTGGTGGAGACGATCCTGTTGCGGCGCACGTCGATGCCAAGCACAAACTGGCGTCTGAACTTCAGCTCGGTCCCCAGAACAACCTTCCGAATCACATGTATATTACGCGAACATCACAAAAAAACATCATAGAACATTATATTTATACCACGTGAACATAAAAAAAATATCACAGAATATCATATATATAACACATGAACATCAAAAAACATAAAACATTACATGTATATGAACATCACAAAAAACAATATAGAAAAACAAAAAAAATAATAAGAAAAAGAGGAAGAAAAGAAAAGGAAAAACAAATAAAAGAAAAGTAAAAATATAAAATATAAAAATGAAAATAATAATAAACACATAAAACAGAAAAAATAAAATAAAAAATGAATGATGCACGAAAAGAAGAAAAAAGAAAAAAGAAAAAGAAAAAAACTAAAGAAAGATAAAAAAAATAAAAATCATGAATCCAAGAAAAACATAATTAGAAAAGAAACAAATAAAATAAAAATAAGATAAGGAAAGGAAATAAAATAAGAATGAAAAACATAAAAAACTGAAAAAGAAAAGAAAAGGAAGAATAAATAGAAGCAAGGAAATAAAACAATAAAAAGAAAACATACATGCTCCTGCGCGTGGCCTCCCGCCCACTTTTTCCGTGCGTGGCCTCCCGCGCACTGTTCGGCGCACGGCTCCGGTCCGGTCGTTCGGACCGGATGATTTCCCTAACGAAGAGGTCAGCGTCCTAGCGAAGTTAGCCTCCAGCTGGGAGCTAGCCCCGACTAGAGTGTTCCTCAATGATCTCCACCAGCCTTTGATCCGACTCAGGGCTCTGCCGAGCCTAGGGAATAGGGATAGAGCACATCTACATAGATTTGTTGGTTTTGATAAGTTGTTTTAATTGGCCATAGGTTTTTAAGTTGTCTAATTCAACATCGCTTCTTAGGTATCACGGTCCCTTCAACTCATAGGTTTTTTCTCTGTAGTTAATAGCCTTAGTCTCCGCACAATCGTGAATCATTTTTAATTTTTAACCTTTTATATAACTAATGCTTTAAAAATCAAATACCATGTTCGAAATTATTTGTAGATCTGAGTCTTCTAGCCAGGCCATGCCACCTGACATGATAAAATTATTTTGCCGCGGCCGAGCCATCATATGCATTAATTATTAGCACCACAAGGTATTCTACTCCTCCCATAAAAAAAACGCAATCTTAGCTTTGAACCTGGACACGTGGGATGGAGCGAGTACGTTAGAGCACGCGGAAGATCAACTAGGTGGAAAGGTTGTCGTGCTACTCCCGTTGGCATCGCCGCTCCTACTTTCACAAGAACAGCAGCTTCTTCAGTTCACTAAACATATATATATTCCGAACCGGCAGACAAAGCAAAGCTAACAACCATCACCTGCTTGAACTTTTATAAAAGCTCGCAGCTTCTTCAGTTCACAAAGTACATATTCCGAACAGGCAGGCGAAGCAAAGGTACGCAGCGCATGCCCCGGCCCCACACGGCGGCTTCTATATAAGGCACACGCATCGCCGCAGTGTGTACGAGAACATAAGTGCAAGATACACACACACCGCGCGTTGTCCAGGTTGCATTGCAGCTAGCTAGCACTAACGGTGATGCTGAGCCCCTACACCGTCCTGAGTCGGGCGCCGGCTCCGGCTCCCGGAAAATTGTCTGTCGCCGCCGCAATGCAGTTCCGCAAACAGCCGCCTTCAGTATGGGCCTCATCATATGCATGCAATGCAACAAGGAGTCCCGGTCGTGTAAGTCTGGCTCCTCTCTTCACGTGCCATGCCAACAAGTACAATTACAGCGACCTTCAACCCAATGGTGAGCTGTAGCTAACATGCGCATGCATGCTGGTTAATTTTGAAATTATTTGGAATGAATGAAAGCCCCTGAAGGTTACTAAATAACTTGCTTGCTGGTTTTGAAATTTGGAATGATCGAATGAAAGCCCTGGAGGCTTGCACATTATATTCTTTTGAGGGAAAGGGAACAGGATCAGGGACCGAAGCGGCCCCTAAGGCTTCCACATTATTAGCGGGCGAGAACTGGAGCATAATGGGAGACAAGGACGTGATCATCCTCAAGCTCAGTGTGGGAGAGTCGCCGCCCAAGGAGAAATTCAAGGTTGAAACAGCGCCGGACCAGGCGGGTCTGGTCATCAGGTCAGGGGCGAAGCTACGCTATGCGCTGTCGGGGTCAGCTGATCCCAGTAAATTTGTGCAAATTTAGTGAGAATTACTGTTTTGCGCTGTTCTCTAAAGGCAAAGACCCCAGTGTAAATTACACCTGACCCTGGCGCCATTTTGGCCTGGCTTCGCCATTGCATTATCAGGTACACGGACGACGACAACCCTGCGAGCTCTATCAACGTCCCGCTCACTATGCCGCGGGGCTACGACGGCAAGAAGGTGCAGGCCAAGTGGTTCCAAGGCTGGCTGCTTGTTATCATCGCCAAGCCTAAGCACGATCCCAACCCGATACCCGTCGGGGAGTAATTACATACTCCATATTGCATGCATGCATCAGTACTGTGGATGGATCGATGCATGGATGAGCTAGCTTTCCGTCTCAGATCAGGCAGCTTTCTATCTGAATCTGTTATGTGTGCTAATAATAATATATATATATAATAACGTGCGTACAAGCAGCAGTATGCAAAATGTACCTACGTCTAGTACTAACCCCTGTACCGCGCGCGGTATTCAGTATTGACAATCTCAGTAGCAACTTTGTACTCTGATGTTGTGATGTTTAATCATACATCCACTATACCTATATATATCGTTGTCATTCAATTGGATGTTGGAATATTATATATAGGCGATTGCATGATATGATTAAATACGTACCGGATATAATATAATTAAATTACGATAAAATTAAAGATCGTGTATCTTTCCAACCACTAGATCGAATAACCAAAGCATGCTATTTTAATCTTCTATCATCATAACTAGAGAGTTTTTCAAAAAAAATCATAATTAGAAAGTCCAATGCAAAGGAGCCCGTCGTTAATTCTCACTCGACGCAACTAAAAAAATATGCTAAATCTATCTGTCGCTCGGGGAAAATTTGGCCGCTGCTCACTCGATTTCGTGCGGCTCAGATGCACCACCACCGATGCTTGCCTGCGCGTGATGGACTTCGGATCGCAGCCCGAGGCACTGAGGCAGGCCCACGCGCACAGCCTAGACGACAGCGCCTGGACCGTTATGGCCGAGGCCCACGCGCATGCATGCCACCTCGGCCCCTGTGCCACCGTTAGGCCCTAACGTATGTATGTATATGGTTTTACAGTATTCTTGTAGCATGAGCAAATTACATCTTATTAAATTATATTTTACTATTTCTGTTTAGGTGTAAGTTATGTATTTAATTGGTGTAAATTGATTTATTCGTAAATGAGAGTGGTCAGAAATACTCAAACAGTTATCTGATCATTTTTTTGGTTTTTATTTTCTGTATGTTTTATTTGGTTCCCTCTGAAATTTTTCAATTTGGCTTCCATAAAAATAATATTGCTAATTTTTTTGATTTATTTATTTAATATTTTTGCATTATTTTTGTAAATTTTATTTTCGTTCATTTGATGTGGATCATGTGGTCTAATAATTGAGTGTTAGATGCACCACACTAGTACATAGATGGGCTTTACTCCCGGTGGGGAACCCCCTCTAGTCCCGGTTTCTCACCCGGGAGCAAGCATCCAGGACTAAAGGGGGTCCTTTAGTCCCGGGTTAGGAACCGGAACTAAAGGAGGACCTTACCTTTAGTCCCGATGGGTAACACCAACCGGGACTAAAGGTGCCTCCTGACATGCCACGGGGCCGGCACCCTTTAGTCCCGGTTGGTAATACCAACCGGGACTAAAGGTTATTTTTTTTCTTTTTTCTTTTCTTTTCAAAATAGGTTTTCGAAGTCGTATTGTACGCTGCTAATAATACATTTATACGCGCGTATAGTATGTTTCGGTTCAAGCACAATGAACGTATTAAATGACACAATTCAAGCATAGAACGGTGATTGCTAATATATATTTACATGCATGCATGCATATGTGTATTTTACATTATATTATTTCATGTGCATATATTACAAAAGATTGCATTACAGTTGTCGTGATATAACAAGTTTCATCTTATCCTCTAGCTTGGCTTCCATGGCAGTGTTGGGTCAAAGTAGAACTCGCCCTTGGAATCGATGACCTGGTTATTAAAAAATCCGGCTATAAACTCTTGAATTGCTTTGAACTGGTCTTGCCGTATGACCTTTTCCTCCAACCATCGAGCCTACGGGTTTGAATTAAAGGAAAATAAATTAATATATGTACATACATATATATATATAAAGACATAGTAACACAATTAATAATAATAATTAAATGAATATATAGTGTATTTTTAACGTACTTTGAGTCTCTTTGTAGGAGTTCTTTGGGAGACCTGCTTGATAAACTCACAAACATAGTAACCACAGTAGTTGTTCCCCTGTTCCTGCCTCAGACACCACTTTACGAGAAAAAGATTTGTCATCCAATCTGGTGATCCGGTGAAAGCTATATGTTTAATTAATAAAGATGATGCGATTTAGGGGACTTACTTTCAAAGGGATTACATTCAGTGGCGCTTTGCATTTTCCCATGTGTTGCTTCTCAATAAAGGTTTTCCAAACACTGCCTAATAAAAAATTTGCCACGTCATCAGATATAGTTAATCATCATGTTTGTGTCTATATATAGTTGCTAGAGATACCAAAATTACCTCTGGATAATATCTATCATATCTTGGTAGTCTTGTTGTGGTTTTCTCATCGAGTCATAGATTATCAAGTGACTTTTCACCAGATCGATGTCCATCAATATCCAGTGATTGCTGCATGTGTTTATAGGATATAACGCATAACACTCATTAATTAACTAGAATCAACATATGAGCCATTAAGGGTGATCGACATTATTAACACTTACTTGAAGTTATAGGGAAAGAATATATCCTTCTTGTGGCGTTGGTTCACTAAGAAGTTCATGAGGTTACTCTCTGACTCAGACTTCCAATTAGGCTTTGGAGTAACTGGGTCTTTGAATACTATATGGGGATCAACAAAACCAATTTCATTGTAGCCTTTCTTTCTGCGCTCTGTCATTGTAAATCTGCATATATATAGTACTTGTTAGGATAATTTATATGCATATACACACATATGATGAGTTTAATAATAGATCAAAAGAATTATTACTTACAGGCAATAGCAGCTAATGATAACTTTGTCCAGAGAGGTCAGGTGGCACAGTTGATGAAATTCTGCAAAGTCAACATACATAACATCATCGCCATGGAACCAATGTTCGTCTCTAATTCTGACACTAACGCAGAAGTATCCACCGGTAGACGCCTGCATGTACCAGTTGTTTAGTAGGTACATTTGCGTCCCCAGATCATCTAAGGCTTGAGGGTTGTATAGACTCTGGCCTAGTACAAATTTTTTCTTCCAAGTATCAACCTCCGCCGCACTCTCAATGTTTCTATCACCAAACATCTGGTAAAGGTCGAGACTAGTCTCTTCAATAAATTCACTAAGGTGATCCAAATCGACATCCGGAGGTATGTTTGCCTGATGCATTAATCCTAAATTCGAACCATATTCATTACCAACAACTAGCGGGGGACTGATTGGTGCGATTGTTGTCCGAGTTGTGCAACTCCTTTCCCTGCCCGCTTCTTTTTCTGTGCCGCCTCAATTGACTTGGTGAGCGTGCGGTCATAGTCCGTTAACATTGATTTGGACGACTTACGAGATTCCCGCTGTTGTTGCTGGTAAGAAGCCACCTTTTTTCTTAGAATATCTGGAGCTACAAAGAAGTACGGTTTCTCCGGGTTTCTCCTTACTTCTTGATCCTTTTTAAGTTTGTCATAGAATCTGGACATATCTTTTTTATATGCATTAGTTACTTCTTCCTTCTCTTCAGATATTATTTTGGGAATAGCCCTTGGTTTCACGGTGACTTTCTTTGCCGGCGGGGCTGGTTCTTCATTTGCGGGGCTGGCCTCTTGCTAGTACTTGGCTTCTTGGTAGGTGGGGGCGGGGGAGGCATTGGAGACCTCCTTGGAGGTGGTGGCAGCGGCATTGGAGACCTCCTTGGAGGTGGCGGCTGCGGCGTTGGAGACCTCCTTGGAGATGGTGTGGATGCAGCCTCGCCTTCCAACACATTGTCATCGTACATAGCACTATGATGATTTGGCGATTGAACAATTGGACTTAGGTTGGGGGAGGATCTGCTACAAAAAAAGGAATGACATATTATTATGAGCATATTGTTAATTATTTAAGCCAATATAAATTAATGATGTAGTGTTTTCATCCGCACCTATGGTGAGGTAGTTCAGGAGGAGGTGGAGGCGACATCCCGGGAATGATGATGTAGCGCTTGCGCCATAGAATGAATGTCTTCTCTGCTTCTCCTAGAGGCTTCTCGCCATCACCTCCAGGAATGTCAAGAGGCAAATCACTAAAACTTTTTTCAGCTTTATCTACCGAGATGGTAGCATATCCTTCTTGGATTATATTCCCATGAATCCTTAGTGTCTTGGTTCGGTCGATAGGATTAACAAGACCGATAGCCACCTTGATTGTGGAATTCCCCTTCGGAATATGTAGCTCACACGATGTACAAGATTCAGTGACGTCATCCATAGGGAAGCGCAGTCCTATGTCCCCTTGATTTGGTATCTCCGTGGAAGTGCAACTGCTTTTCAACTAAGCAGGGGGCTAATGTTGATTCCTCGCTCTGATGCCTGCTTGCTTGCACTCACTGCTATTTGCACTTGCCTTCTGATTTCCTCCTGCATTCTCGCTTCAAGGTTTTTTCCCGCTTCTGTGCTTCACGCACCGCTTCCTCCAACCTCTGGAGTCGCTGTGCCTCTTCTTCTTTCTTTCTCTAGCGGCTTCTGTAGGAAGGTCTGTCCTAAGGGAATCCATGCTCCCACAAGACACTTCCTTTGCCTCTGGTTCGGCCACCATGTTCAATAGTCCCGATGGCGTATGTCAGTTCATCCTTCTCTCTGTTGGGCCTGAACGCACCACTAGCAGTAGCTCTCTGAGCATAAAACAATCTTTCTGCTGCTTCTTGCAATCTTGCGCCATAAACGCACTTCCCTGTCTCGTGGTCTAGTGTTCCCCCATGAGCGAAAACCAATTCTTTGCACGCTCTCCCCACTCGAGTGATTCTGGTGTGATACCCTTGGCAAGAAGGTCTGCTTCCATTTTGTTCCACTTCTTAATAGCAGTCGGGTAGCCACCTGATCCCAAGTTATGGTGGTATGTCTTTTGTTGGGCATTACGTTGGTTCTTTATCACCCGACTCACACCCTCTTCCGACGTCTTGTACTATACAAACTCATCCCAATAGGGCCTCTGCTTTGAGATCAGGCCTGGGACAGTGAAATATGGTGCTATGTTCTTCTTGACATACATCGTGTATAGGTGTTTCTTCCAAGTCTGAAACTGGGTGGCCATGTTCTTCATTGCCCAATCCCTAACTCGCTCCTTCAATTCATCACCATCTATTATATCATCATAACCATCTGTTTGGAGCATGAAATGTTCCAAGACATCATTCCAAATTAATGTCTTGTCACGATCGGAGACAAAACTGATATGAGGAGCATTGGTCTTCTTCTTCCATTCGTGGGTACTGATCAGGAGCTGGTCCCTTACAAGGTAACCACAGTGGTGCATGAATTTCATTTTATTTGCCCCCCCCAGTTCGCCTATATCCACATTGAACTCCGAGATGATGAAGCAGCCCTCCAATGGCTTTTTGGGACCTCGAACATTTTTACTCTTCGTTGTAGTTGTTGATGTCGATCCAGAGGGCTACAAAACATAAACATTATTTTTAATGTCATGAGCACACATAAGACATATGATAATATATATAGCTAATAATAAAAAATATATACTTGGCCAATATGTTGTTGCTCATTTTGTTCAAGAGCTAAGTACTGACTCCCATCATCTGCATCCTCTTGCACGTTATTTTTAGCACCATCATCGTCGCCAACTTGAGTGCCAGTGTTGATCAAATTCATCATCAACTCCTCCTCATCCATGTTTCTCAGGTCGGCCATCTAGCTTCAAAAAACAAAACCAATATATAGTACGTCAAATCTTTGCTTACATGCGTAAAATCTATGAACAATATGCATTATTAAATCTTGCCCCTCGGTCACGGATGCAATTCGCCACACTAGGGTGAACTGCGTCGGTACTAGGGCGATTTAGGGATATACATAAACAGCCGAGGGCGAATTGCGTCGGTGACTAGGGCAAACCATGTCGGTGACATCAACAACGCGGTTCGCCCTAGTCACCGACGCAATTCGCCCTAGTGTGATTGTTTAGCGTTAACGATAACGATAATACGAATGTTGATCGACTAGGCCACGAGAGAGGGCGGTGTGACGAGAGTGGCGGTGCTCCGCTCCGCCGTATAAACCCTAAACCCTAGGGCAAATGAGGGCGGCGGTGCTCCGCCATATAAACCCTAGGGCGAATGAGGGCGGCGGTGCTCCACGATGTATATATACATGCATATGAATACAAATGACAAAAACATATGGATCGCGATCGAGGACAAGGACGTACGGCAAGACGAGCGGCGTGGTCTCGACGTTGTCACAGAGTGGGCTGGGGCAGTGGTCGGCGCAGCAGAGCGGGCCGGGCCGTGTCGGCGCAGTGAAAGGTCCTAATGGCTAGAGGGGGGTGAATAGCCTAATAAAATTTCTACAACAACACTTAACAAAATGGTTAGACAATTATGAGGCGAAGCAAGTGTTGCGCTAGCCTACTAAAAATGCAATCCACCTACCACAATTCTAGTTTAGACAGTGTCGATTCACACAAGTGCTATGACACTACCCTATGTTAGTGTGCTCTCAAAGGCTAACTAAAGAGCCACACCAACCAACCAAGCAAGCTCTCACAACTAGCTACACTAAAGAGCTTGTCAACTAGTTTGCGGTAAAGTAAAGAGAGTGATCAAGAGGATTAGACCGCCGTGTAGATGAAGAACCAATCAATCACAAAGATGAATAACAATGAAGACCAATCACCTCAGAATCAATGATGAACACAATAATTTTTACCGAGGTTCACTTGCTTGCCGGCAAGCTAGTCCTCGTTGTGGCGATTCACTCACTTGGAGGTTCACGCGCTAATTGGCATCACACGCCAAACCCTCAATAGGGTGCCACACAACCAACACAAGATGAGGATCACACAAGCCATGAGCAATCCACTAGAGTACCTTTTGGCGCTTCGCCGGAGAAAGGTCAAGAACCCCTCACAATCACCACGATCGGAGCCGAAGACAATCACCACCCTCCGCTCAACGATCCTCGCTGCTCCAAGCCGTCTAGGTGGCGGCAACCACCAAGAGTAACAAGCAAAATCCGTAGCGAAACACGAACACCAAGTGCCTCTAGATGCAATCACTCAAGCAATGCACTTGGATCACTCCCAATCTCACTATGATGATGAATCAATAATGGAGATGAGTGGGAGGGCTTTGGCTAAGCTCACAAGGTTGCTATGTCAATGCAAATGGCCAAGAGAGTGACCTTGAACTGGCCATGGGGCTTAAATAGAAGCCCCCACGAAATAGAGCCGTTGTACCCCTTCACTGGGTACAGATCGGGGTGACCGGACGCTCCGGTCCTACTGACCGGACGCTGCTCCTCAGCGTCTGGTCGCCCGATGGCGGCCACGTGTCTCCTGCGTTCAACAGTGAATGTTTGATCTCAACGGTCGACAAGTTGACCGGACGTGTCAGTTAGAAAGTGACCGGACGCTGGACCTTAGCGTCCGGTCGTTTCCAGTAAGGTTCCAAACGCGATTTTTCCCGACCGGACGCGTCCGGTCATGCTTGACCGGACACAGCCAGCGTCCAGTCACACAATGTCTCCTCTGTACGCAGTACGTCAGCGTATGTCAGCACTGACCGGATGCACCCTGCCAGCGTCCGGTCGCTGAGTGACTCAGCGTCCGGTCATGAGACCGAAACACATGTCCTCTGCTGCCACTGACCGGACGCTCCGGTCCAACCGAGTCCAGCGTCCGGTCACTCATAGTGACCTCCGTCTTTTATGTCTAGGGCGCTGGTGGAGTTTCTTAACCTTGCACCCAAACTTCACCACCCTTGATCAAATGTGCCAACCACCAAGTGTATCACCTTGTGCACATGTGTTAGCGTATTTTTACAAATATTTTCAAGGGTGTTAGCACTCCACTAGATCCTAAATGCATATGCAATGAGTTAGAGCATCTAGTGGCACTTTGATAACCGCATTTCGATACGAGTTTCACCCCTCTTAATAGTACGGCTATCAAACCTAAATGTGATCACACTCTCTAAGTGTCTTGATCGCCAAAACAAAATAGCTCCTACAAAATATACCTTTGCCTTGAGCTTTTTGTTTTTCTCTTTCTTCTTTCCAAGTCGAAGCACTTGATCATCACCATGCCATCATCATCATCATGCTATGATCTTCATTTGCTTCACCACTTGGAGTGTGCTACCTATCTCATGATCACTTGATAAACTAGGTTAGCACTTAGGGTTTCATCAATTCACCAAAACCAAACTAGAGCTTTCAATCTCCCCCTTTTTGGTAATTGATGACAACCCTTATACAAACATATGAATTAAAATTCAATTGAATCAATGTTGCTTGTCCAAGCATATTTACCATGTGTAAAAGAGTATGGACAAGTTTCATGAACCCCAAATGGTAGCAATTGCTCCCCCTACATATGTGCTAAGAGTTTGGATTGTAGCTTGCACATATGCTTAGATAGGAAATATAGGAGACAATGTCTACCACATGATGCTAAGGTATAAAAGATGGACCTTTGAAGCGTGATACCAATCGGAGTGCACCATTATACCATCCTTAGCACCATGGTTAGTTTAATACCACTTGGAAAACATTTGGAAGTGAAATCACTAGATATCCTATGCATGATAGTTTTCATTTCATCATTCAAACCGACAACTAGCATACACCTCACAAGCATGGATATTGAATTTTAAAACTTGTGCCATGCAAGCAAACATATGAAATGCACATTCAAATGCACCAAACAAGTTCATGAGCTTGCTCCCCCTACTTGTGTGCTCAAAATTTTAGTTGATCCCTTTCCTTTGTTCATTTCTCTCATATATCAAGATATCTTTATGTTTCTCTCCCTTTTTGATATTTCTCCCCCTTTTTCACTATTTTTACTACTATCTTTGTTTCCCTCCCCCTTTGTCATCAATGACCACAAAGGTTCTAAATATAGATAGTATTACTTGTAGGGTTGAGATTATCAATGTCAATCAATGGGGTGAGGATCATTTTCCCAAATTTGGTTCAAACTAGAATATATGCCAAAGATATTTAACTCGGTTTGATCCAAGGACAAGCTTCTTCACACCTCCAAATAAGGGTTATCTTGTACCATGTTGAGTTAAACACTTATAGCTCATTTTCTAGATTAAACACTAGGTTTACAAGCCCACAAACATGTCATATGCTATCACTAGATCAAATCAAGCATAGAAGCAATAGTGATCCCATATAGACATCAAAATCATTTGATTTTCATGAATGAGCCTAATAAAATAGAACCACTTGAGAGGTCCTAATGGAATTAAAAATGTGACTAGATGCACTAATCATGTCCTTAGCAAAGATGTATGTCATGCCAATCAACTTTTACCTTGGATTGCTTGAAGGAGAGGCATGTCATATGAGTGGGGGGTGCATCAACACATATTTGAGAAATCTAATATGTTCAACTCATTCCTTAGCTGGCAAAACCTTTTCTCATCCAATGGCTTGGTGAATATATCGGCAAGTTGATCTTCGGTTCCTACACTCTCAATGCAAATGTCCTCTTTTTGTTGGTGATCTCTTATGAAATGGTGGCGGACATCAATGTGCTTTGTTCTTGCATGTTGAACCGGATTGTTGGTTAACTTGATTGCACTCTCATTGTCACATAGCAATGGCACTTTCTTGAACTTGATTCCAAAGTCACTCAAGGTGGCCTTCATCCAAAGTATTTGTGCACAACAACTACCGGCGGATATGTATTCGGCTTCGGCGGTTGATAATGCAACACTATTTTGCTTCTTTGATGACCATGAAACAAGTGATCTTCCCAACAATTGATATGTGCCCGAGGTGCTCTTCCTTTCAACCTTGCATCCCGCATAATCCGAGTCGGAGTAACCAACTAGCTCAAACTTTGCTCCTTTGGGATACCACAAACCAACATTTGGTGTATGCTTCAAGTACCTCAATATTCTCTTTGTAGCCTTCAAATGACTTTCTCTTGGTGAGGCTTGAAATCTTGCACACATGCATACACTAAACATGACATCTGGCCTTGATGCGGTCACATAGAGTAGGCTTCCAATCATGGACCGATACAACTTTTGATCCACCATATTTCCACTTACATCACTATCCAAGTTGCCATTGGTTCCCATTGATGTGCTAATGACTTTGCTATCAATCATGCCAAACTTCTTGATCATGTATCCTTGATGTACTTGCCTTGACTCATAAAAGTACCATTCTTCAATTGCTTGATTTGAAGACCAAGGAAGTAACTCAATTCTCCAATCATGGACATCTCAAACTCATTAGCCATCATCTTCCCAAACTCATCACAAAATTCTTGATTTGTTGATCCAAATATGATATCATCAACATAGATTTGCAACACAAACAAGTCTTTTCCAATCTTCTTGATGAAAAGAGTGGTATCAACCTTGCCCATTGTGAACCCTTTAGAGAGTAGGAAATCCCTCAATCTCTCATACCATGCTCTAGGTGCTTGCTTCAAGCCATACAATGCTTTCTTTAACTTGTACACATGGTTGGGCTTCTTTTCATCTTCAAAACCGGGAGGTTGCTCAACATATACTTCTTCATTGATGTAGCCATTGAGAAATGCACTCTTAACATCCATTTGATAGAGCTTGATGTTGTGGGCACAAGCATAGGCTAGCAAGATTCTTATTGCTTCCAATCTAGCAACCGGGGCATATGTTTCTCCAAAGTCAAGACCTTCAACTTGTGTATATCCTTGTGCTACCAATCTTGCTTTGTTCCTTACAACTATCCCATCTTGATCTTGCTTGTTTCTAAAGACCCATTTGGTTCCAATCACATTGTGTCCCTTTGGTCTTTCTACCAATTCCCACACTTGATTTCTTGTGAAGTTATTCAATTCTTCATGCATAGCATTCACCCAATCAACATCCTTCAAGGCTTCATCTATCTTCTTTGGTTCAATGGATGACACAAATGAGAAGTGTTCACAAAATGATGCCAATCTTGATCTTGTTTGTACACCTCTTGAAATATCACCAATGATTGTATCCAAAGGATGATCTCTTGCAATACTTGTTGGTTGGAGCAATGGAACTTGATTGCTTGCACTTGCTAGATCATTGGGTTGAGATGATGTACTAGCCACTTGATCTTGATCAATGTCATGAGAGTCACTTGCACTAGCTTGATTTGTATCATCTTGCACATTTGAGTTGGAGAGCACTTGCACTTGATCATCTTCATCATCAATCACTTGCCTAGGCCTCAATTCACCAATATCCATGTTCCTCATGGCATTTGAAAGTTGAATGCCTCTAACATCTTCCAAGTTCTCATTCTCTACTTGTGAACCCTTGGTTTCATCAAATTCAACATCATGAACTTCCTCAAGAGTACCACTATCCAAATTCCATACTCTATATGCTTTGCTTGTAGTGGAATATCAAAGTAAGAATCCTTCATCACATTTCTTATCAAACTTGCCCAATCTAGTGCCTTTCTTCAAGATATAGCATTTGCAACCAAAGACCCGAAAATATGCAATGTTGGGCTTTCTACCATTCAAGAGCTCATATGGTGTCTTCTCTTTCAATCGGTGACAATAGAGGCGGTTGCTACAATAGCAAGCCGTGTTGATAGCTTCGGCCCAAAAGGATTGACTCACATTGTACTCACTAAGCATAGACCTTGCCATATCAATAAGTGTTCTATTCTTCCTCTCAACAAGGCCATTTGATTGTGGGGTGTATTTGGCCGAGAATTGATGTCTAATTCCAAATTCATCACATAACTCATCAATTCTAGTATTCTTGAACTCACTACCATTGTCACTTCTAACTCTCTTGATGGTTGTTTCAAACTCATTGTGAATGCCTTTGACAAATGATTTGAATGTTGCAAATACATCACTTTTGTCCACTAGAAAGAATACCCATGTGTATCTAGTGTAGTCATCCACTATCACAAATCCATATTTGTTACCACCGATACTAGTGTATTGTGTTGGCCCAAACAAATCTATGTGCAATAACTCAAATGCTTTACTAGTGCTCATCATGCTTTTCTTAGGATGGGTGTTTCCAACTTGTTTGCCGGCTTGACAAGAGCTACAAAGCTTATCCTTTTCAAACACAACATCTTTCAAGCCTTTAACTAAGTCATGCTTAACCAATCTATTCAATTGTTTCATTCCAACATGACCAAGCCTTCTATGCCATAACCAACCCATGCTAGACTTAGTGAACAAGCATGTAGATAATTTAGCTTCACTAGCATTGAAATCAACCAAATATAGATTCTCATATCTAAAACCTTTGAAGATCAAGTTAGAGCCATCTACACTTATGATCTCAACATCATCTACCCCAAATATGCATTTGAATCCGAGATCACATAATTGAGCCACGGATAGCAAATTGAAGTTCAAGCTCTCTACTAGCAACACATTGGATATGCTCAAGTCATTGGATATTGCAATCTTACCAATCCCTTTGACCTTGCCTTTGCCATTGTCACCAAATGTGATACTATCATAACCATCATTGCCATTGGTGTTGATTGAGTTGAACATTCTTGCATCACCGGTCATGTGTTGAGTGCACCCACTATCAAGAACCCAATGCCTTCCTCCGGCTTTGTAATTGACCTACAAAAGAAGATCAATTTCTTTTAGGTACCCAAACTTGCTTGGGTCCTTGAAGGTTAGTCACTAAGCTCTTTGGTACCCAAATGGCTTTCCTTTTTGAGCCCATCCATGGTTTACTAATGAACTTAGCCTTTACACCATTTGTACCCTTAGTAAGCATATAGCATGAATCAAGCTTAATGAAGGATACATTAGCATTTTTGCTCTTGTTTTTGCATTCTTGCTCTTTGTGACCCACTTGCTTGCAACTAGTGCAAAACCGACCATTGTTCTTCACAAAACTAGTCTTGTGAGGAGCAAAGGCCGCCTTGCCTTTCTTGGGGGTATAGCCCAATCCCTCTTTGTAGAGAGAAGCTCTTTGGCTACCCAAGCACATAAGCAAGCGGTCCTCACCACCATAAGCCTTAGCTAAGGTGTGAGTGAGCTTAGTGACCTCCTTCTTGAGGTTCTCATTCTCAACCACTAGTGAGGCATCACAAGTGAGACCATCACTACTAGATGAGGTAGAAGTGGAAGTGCTACAAGAAGGGTTAGTAGGAGCAACAATGATAGGCATAGATAGTGATTCATCAATTATATCATAACCTACATCACAAGTTTCAACATGCTTCTTTTTATCTTGTTCATTAAGCAAAGTGGAATGAGCCTTTTCAAGCTTTTTGTGAGCCTTGCCAAGCTTCTCATGGGCTTCCTCTAGCTTCTCATGAGTTGCTTTGAGCTCATCAAGGGCTTGCTTAAGGGCTTTTACCTCCTTATTCAAGCTCTTGCATTCCCTTCTCTTAATGTCAAAGTGTTCTTTGGCATCTTCTAGCATGTCAAATAATTCATCCTTAGTAGGGTCATCATCATCACTATCATTTTCATTTTCATGTTCATTATCATCAATATGTTCTTCATCACTTTCATCATCACAAGATTGTACCTTAGTGGTCTTAGCCATGAAGCATGATGACGATTCGAAGAGAGAAGGCTTCTCATTGATAGCAATGCTTGCAAGAACCTTCTTCTTGGTGGTCTTGTGATCATCACTATCATCATCATCACTTGAGGAAGCATCACTATCCCATGTGACTACATATGAACCACCCTTCTTCTTCTTGAAGGCCATCTTGTCCTTCTTCTCTTTCTTTTCCTTCTTGTCCTTTTTCTTGTTCTTCTTGTTGTCATCATCATTGTCGCTATTGTATGAGCATTGAGCAACAAGATGATCTTTGCTTCCACACTTGAAGCACCTTCTTGACTCTTCTTTGTTCTTGGATGAAGACTTCTTTCTTCTAGCACGGTAGCCCTTCTTCACCATGAACTTGCCAAATCTCTTGACAAATAGAGCCATCTTCTCATCATCATCATCATCCCATGATTCATCTTCTTCACTTGATGTTTCTTGCTTAGCTTTGCCCTTAGATGATGTGACTTTGAATGCCACGCTCTTCTTCTTCTTTTCTTCCTTCTCATCATCATATCTATATGTATCATCGGTCATTATATCTCCCAATACTTAGTTTGGTGTCATGGTGTCCAAACCACTCCTCACTAGAATAGTGACTAATGTACCAAATCTTGAAGGTAAGCATCTCAAGAACTTGTGGGAGAAGTCCTTATCCTTCACTTCTTCTCCAAGTGCTTTGAGATCATTGATAAGCACTTGAAGCCTATGAAACATCTCCGGCACACTCATCCTCCTTCATCTTGAAGCTTGCAAACTTCTCTTTGAGAATGTATGCCTTTGCACCCTTTACGGCTTGAGTGCCCTCAAATGATTCTTCCAACTTCTTCCAAGCCTCATGAGCCATCTCAATATTCTTGATTTTCTCAAATGTTCTCTCATCAATTGCATCATGAATAGCACTTAGAGCAATGTCATTGTTTTGGAGAAGCACATCTTCGGCCACGGTGGGATTCTCTGGATCACCAATCTCAATTTTGGTTTCTACCACCTTCCACACCTTTCTATTGATTGACTTGATGTGTGTGGTCATCTTTGACTTCCAATAAGGATAATTTGAGCCATCAAATTGGGGTGGCTTCTTGGTGTTGTTGATTTAAGCCATTTTAACACCGAAGGTTGTTAAGCCTCAAATCATGGTGACCTCGGCTCTGGTACCACTTGAAAGGTCCTAATGGCTAGAGGGGGGGTGAATAGCCTAATAAAATTTCTACAACAACACTTAACAAAATGGTTAGACAATTATGAGGCGAAGCAAGTGTTGTGCTAGCCTACTCAAAATGCAAGCCACCTACCACAATTCTAGTTTAGACAGTGTTGATTCACACAAGTGCTATGACACTACCCTATGTTAGTGTGCTCTCAAAGGCTAACTAAAGAGCCACACCAACCAAGCAAGCAAGCTCTCACAACTAGCTACACTAAAGAGCTTGTCAACTAGTTTGCGGTAAAGTAAAGAGAGTGATCAAGAGGGTTATACCGCCATGTAGATGAAGAACCAATCAATCACAAAGATGAATAACAATGAAGACCAATCACCTCGGAATCAATGATGAACACAAGGATTTTTACCGAGGTTCACTTGCTTGCCGGCAAGCTAGTCCTCGTTGTGGCGATTCACTCACTTGGAGGTTCACGCGCTAATTGGCATCACACGCCAAACCCTCAATAGGGTGCCGCACAACCAACACAAGATGAGGATCACACAAGCCATGAGCAATCCACTAGAGTACCTTTTGATGCTTCGTCGGAGAAAGGTCAAGAACCCCTCACAATCACCATGATCAGAGCCGGAGACAATCACCACCCTCCGCTCAACGATCCTCGCTGCTCCAAGCCATCTAGGTGGTGGCAACCACCAAGAGTAACAAGCGAAATCCACAGTGAAACACGAACACCAAGTGCCTCTAGATGCAATCACTCAAGCAATGCACTTGGATCACTCCCAATCTCACTATGATGATGAATCAATAATGGAGATGAGTGGGAGGGCTTTGGCTAAGCTCACAAGGTTGCTATGTCAATGCAAATGGCCAAGAGAGTGAGCTTGAACTGGCCATGGGGCTTAAATAGAAGCCCCCATGAAATAGAGCCGTTGTACCCCTTCAGTGGGTACAGATCGGGGTGACCGGACGCTCCGGTCCTACTGACCGGACGCTGCTCCTTAGCGTCCGATCACCCGATGGCAGCCACGTGTCTCCTGCGTTCAACAGTGAACGTTTGATCTCAACGGTCGACAAGTTGACCGGATGCGTCAGTTAGAAAGTGATCGGACACTGGACCTTAGCGTCCGGTCATTTCCAGTAAGGTTCCAAACGCGATTTTTCCCGACCGGACGCGTCCGGTCATGCATGACCGGACACAGCCAGCGTCCGGTCACACAATGTCTCCTCTGTACGCCCTACGTCAGCGTACGTCAGCACTGACCGGACGCACCCTGCCAGCGTCCGGTCGCTGAGTGACTTAGTGTTCGGTCATGAGACCGAAACGCATGTCCTCTGCTGCCACTGACCGGACGCTCCGGTCCAACCGAGTCCAGCGTCCGATCACTCACAGTGACCTCCGTCTTTTCTGTTTAGGGCGCCGGTGGCACCGTCGGACTGTCCGCACTCTACGGGCGGACACTCCGTCGGTGGAGTTTCTTACCCTTGCACCCAAACTTCACCACCCTTGATCAAATGTGCCAACCACCAAGTGTATCACCTTGTGCACATGTGTTAGCGTATTTTTACAAATATTTTCAAGGGTGTTAGCACTCCACTGGATCCTAAATGCATATGCAATGAGTTAGAGCATCTAGTGGCACTTTGATAACCGCATTCCGATACGAGTTTCACCCCTCTTAATAGTACGGCTATCAAACCTAAATGTGATCACACTCTCTAAGTGTCTTGATCGCCAAAACAAAATAGCTCCTACAAAATATACCTTTGCCTTGAGCTTTTTGTTTTTCTCTTTCTTCTTTCCAAGTCGAAGCACTTGATCATCACCATGCCATCATCATCATCATGCTATGATCTTCATTTGCTTCACCACTTGGAGTATGCTACCTATCTCATGATCACTTGATAAACTAGGTTAGCACTTAGGGTTTCATCAATTCACCAAAACCAAACTAGAGCTTTCACGCGGTGGCGACCGGCGTCGGGGGCGCACACACTGCTAGGGGCGGCAGCGTGGTGGAGGCGGCCGCCGTGCTGACGGCGACGACGTGAGGCGGGCCGGGCGGTGGACGCGCGCGAGGTGGTGGCGACAACCGGCGTCGGGCGGGGTGGCAGCGGCGTCCTTGGTGTCACGGTGCCAGCCCCCCACCGACGAGGAAGACCGGAGGCGAGCTCAGGCGGCCGGCTGGCTGGGGTACTGCACGAGGCGAGGTGGGGCGGGCTCCGGTGTCGCGAGCTGGCCGGCTCTCCGGTGTTGGGGGCGGCCGCCGAGGCGAGGCGCGGGCTCCGGTGTCACGGCGGCGGGCTGATGCGCGAGGGCCGGGCGACCAGCGTCGGGCGGGGTGGGGGTCGGGCGGTGTCACGGCGTTGGGCTGATGCATGAGGCGAGGCGTGGGCTCCGGTGTCACGAGGCGGCGGCGCGAGGAAGAAGAGAGAAAGGGCGGCGGTGTTTGACGAGGAAGAAGAGGAGGGGATCGATCTGCGCCAGGCACTGGCGCTTATATACCAGGGAGATTTACTCCCAGTGCCAGCCACCAGCCGGGAGTAAAGGTCCTTTACTCCCGGTGCGTGTTACCAACCGGGAGTAAAGGTATACTTTTACTCCCTGTTGGTAAAACGCACCGGGAGCAAAGGGTTTTTTTTCGCGGGCCACAAAACTACAGCCCACCTTTACTCCCGGGTGGGCTTCCCACCCGGGAGTAAAGGTGGGCTGCAGTTTCGTTTCCCGCATGTTTTGAGCAAATTTTTTTAATAGAAATGCAATAGTTTTGTTAAATACATAGTAAATTAAATAAAAGACATAAAATTATTTTGTTAAAAATATGGATTTTCTTTTTCTTTATTGCACATAGGAAAAATCTATAACCTAACTTTTTTTATTTTTTGTTATAATTATAAAACATAATGTAACTAATATTTATTATTTCGTTAATGCAAAAATGTAGTGTTTAATTAAAATTATTAAAACTATTGGTTTTGGACAGGAAATTTGTTTTCACATCATTTTAACTTTAATATTTTAATTTTTCATCACTCAATATCCTAATTTAACTTTTCGAGAGAGAAATCCCACCAAATCAAGCATTGATTTAATTTGAAACACGACATAATAAACATCTGAATTCACAATTATTACATAATATCTCAAACACACACTACATTAAATCACTATATCATCAAGTGGGCACAGCAGTGAACTTCTTCTTTACGTATGTCCCTTGGTTATGATCGCGTCGTAACCATGGAGTGTCCTCATCATTTACCAAGATGCTAGGGTCTTTGTTCACTTTGAAGGGCAGAATTCGGTCATCCTTTTCATAATCTTCTGACATGTCTGACTTGTCCTCAATTCCCACGACGATTCTTTTTCCTGAAAGAACTATGTGGCGCTTTGGCTCTTTGGTTGAGTCATTATCGTTTTTCTCTCTTTTTGGTTTGGTAGACATATCATTGACATAGAACACCTGATTCACATCCTTGGCAAGGACAAATGGTTCATCTGTGTACCCAATATTACTAAGGTCTATTGTTGTCATTCCATACTCGTTGTCTACTGTTACCCCGCCTCCGGTCACCTTGACCCATTGGCACTTGAACAATGGGATCTTCAAAGTAGGTGCATATTCTAGTTCCCATATTTCATCTATGTGGCCATAATATGTCTGCTTATTCTCATTCGGGTCTGTGGCATCTATGCGGACACCACTGTTTTGGTTGGTACTCCTTTTATCTTGGGCTACTGTGTAGAATATGTTCCCATTTATCTCGTACCCTTTGTATGTGACGATATGCCATGATGGTTGCATAGCCAATAAATACAGTTGCTCATGGATGCTCTCATCACCTTGACATTTTTTTCGCAACCAACCGCTGAAAGTTTCCATGTGCTTACGCGTAATCCAAGCTTCAGTCTTCCCTGGAAACTCGGATCATAAGAGATCCTTGTGTGTCTCAATATACGGATCTACCAAAGAGGAGTTATGTAGAACTGTGTAGTGCGCTTTATTGAAATAATTATACTTCGTACCAATATATGTTTTCCTCCCTAGTGTCCCCTTTCCGCTTAGTCTCCCCTCATGTCTCGATTCAGGAACACCAATCGAGTCAAGGTTGGAAATAAAGTCAACACATAACTCAATGACCTCTTCTGTTCCATAGCCCTTGGCGATGCTTCCTTCTGGGCGAGCACGGTTGTGAACATATTTCTTCAGGACTCCCATGAATCTCTCTAAGGGGGAACATGTTGTGTAGGAACATAGGACCGAGAATGAAAATCTCCTTGACGAGGTGAACTAGGAGGTGTGTCATGATATCAAAGAAGGAAGGTGGGAACACCAACTCAAAGCTGATGAGACATTGAACCACATCATTTTGTAGTTTAGCTAGATCAGTTGGATCAATTGCCTTCTGAGAAATTGCATTGAGGAATGCACATAGCTTCACGGTGGCTAGACGTACATTTGGATGTAGAATTCCTCTTAATGCAACTAGAAGTAATTGCGTCATGAGAACGTGACAGTCATGGGACTTTAAGTTACAGAATTTCTTCTCTGGCACATTTATAATACCCTTTATATTCGAGGAGAATCCAGATGGTACCTTGATGTTGTTTAAGCATTCAAACATGATTTCCTTCTCCTCTTTGCTTAGAGTGTAGCTGGCAGGACCTAAGTAATGGCATCCATCATCTGTCTTCTCTGGATGCAGGTTGTCTCTTTCTCTCAAACAACGCAGGTCCTGTCGTGCTTCAAATGTGTCCTTAGGCTTTCCATACACACCCATGAAGCCTATCAGGTTCACACAAAGATTCTTCGTTAGGTGCATCACGTCGATCGAGCTGCGGACCTCTAGGACTTGCCAATAGGGTAGCTCCCAAAATATGGACTTCTTCTTCCACATGGGTGCATGACCGTTAGCGTCATTTGGAACAGGTTGGCTGCCATGTCCTTTTCCAAAGACGACTTTCACATCATTGACCATATTGAGTACATCCTCACCGGTTTGGTTGCAAGGCTTGGTCAGGTGGTCTGCCTTCCCTTTAAAATGCTTGCCTTTCTTTCTTACAGGGTGATTTGTAGGAAGAAATCGACGATGGCCAAGGTACATGACCTTTCGACATTTTTTCAAGAATACACCTCTAATATCACCGAAGCAGTGTGTGCATGCATTATATCCCTTGTTTGACTATCCTAAAAGATTACTTAGAGCAGGCCAATCATTGATTGTTATGAACAACAATGCTCGCAGATCAAAGCGTTCCTGTTTGTACTCATCCCACACACGTACACCTTCTTTATTCCACAAAATGAGAAGTTTGTCAATAAGTGGTCTCAGGTACACATCGATGTCATTGCCAGGTTGCTTTGGGCCTTGGGTGAGCACAGGCATCATAATGAACTTCCGCTTCATGCATAACCAAGGAGGAAGGTTGTAGATACTTAGAGTAACAGGCCAAGCGCTATGACTACTGTTCTGCTCTCCAAAAGGATTGATACCATCTGTACTTAAAGCAAACCTTAAGTTTCTTGCGTCATTTGCAAACTCCAGGAATTCTCTGTCGATTGCTCTCCACTGGGACCCATCAGCAGGGTGTCTCAACATATTGTCTACCTTACGGCCTTCTTTGTGCCATCGCAACAATTTTGCATGTTCTTTGTTTCTGAACAGACGTTTCAAGCGTGGTATTATAGGAGCATACCACATAACCTTGGCAGGGATTTTCTTCCGCGGATGTTCGCCCTTAATATCACCAGGGTCATCTCACCTGATCTTATACCGCGATGCATGGCATACCGGGCATGTATCCAATTTCTCGTACTCTTTGCCACGGTAGAGGATGCAGTCATTAGGACATGCATGTATCTTCTCGATTTCTAGCCCCATAGGACAGACAACTTGTTTTGCTTCGTAGGTAGTGGTGGACAATTCATTGTCCTTCGGAAGCATCTTCTTTTGGATTTTTAGTAACTCTCCAAATCCCTTGTCAGATACACCATTCTTTGCCTCCCATTGCAGCAATTCTAGTGTGGTTTCCAACTTTTTCTACCCTGCATCACAAGTTGGGTACAGTAATTTCTTGTGATCTTCTAGCATCCGCTCGAACTTGATCTTCTCCTTTTCACTTTCACATTCTCTTTGTGCGTCACGAATGACCTGACAAAGATCATCAGCAGGCTCATCTTCTGCGGCTACCTCTTCTTCAGCTTCTCCCATTGCAGTATCATTGAAGCACACACCATCGGGAATAATATCATTGTCTTCTCATTGTTCTTCTTCACCTTCTT
Source organism: Miscanthus floridulus (assembly GCF_019320115.1). Classification (NCBI taxonomy): domain Eukaryota; kingdom Viridiplantae; phylum Streptophyta; class Magnoliopsida; order Poales; family Poaceae; genus Miscanthus; species Miscanthus floridulus. Next base: position 20,355,360 of record NC_089594.1, read on the forward strand.
CCATTACAACGCCAGTTTCTCCGTGCTTTGTCCAACAAATATAGTTTGGCATGAAACCCGACTTAAACTAGTGTGAATGTAGAGTCCTTGAGCAAGGATATTCCACCGTATTCTTACATATGGCACATGGGCAGCATATGAAACCGTCGCGTTTGTTTGCCTCGGCCGCACGTAACAAAGAATGCACGCCGTCAATGAACTCTTGGGAGCGGCGATCAGCATTGTACATCCAATGCCGGCTCATCTGTATTATATGACATAAATATCATATTAAAACCTAGATCATAATTAATTATTTATACAACATGCGTGCCACCACAAAAGGTACAAATTTATGAAAGCATCGCTACAATGTAGACAATCCCAACTACCACTAAAAGAACTAAAGCTAAAATACATTTCAGGAGCACAAGGATTTCGCGACCAATCTCAACTAAAACAGACAGATCCCCCCATTGTGCAACATCTTTGGGCTTCTTCGGCTGGATCACTGCCTCATTAGCCGTCGTATCTGCCTGTTGTGCAAGATATTTTTGCACGAGTTCAACATACTCTTCCTCCCAGTAGAAGCTTGAACATCGTCCACTGCCATCCCATTGAAATTAAAACAAAAAAATTAGAACTTTAATCACAACCATCATGAAAATAGGTATAAACTAACCATAATCATAAAATACGATAAAATAACTCACATTGCGATCCGGACACTTGTAGAAGATACGACCATTGTTGGGACCCTCCTTCTTCACTCGGTACTCCATCACAATCTTCGTCTCATCACGACACTTGCCGCATGGAATGAGAGGGAGGCCCGGCCTAAGTCGCTTTGGAAACCCATGAGAGGCCGAGGACCCGGAAGCAGTTGCCATCTACTCTCTATACTCATTTTTTAATACACTATAAATTTCTCATTTTATAAACAAATAAAATTAAGAAACTATAAAATTATCTATATCTCTAAACAATGAAGTGTGCTATGCATGCTAGAAATAAAAAGTGAATACTAATTTTAAATACCTACTTTAACCTTTCTTCATCCAAATATGCAAACTATAAGTTATTTTGAGCTCAAATTGTTTACAAATAAAAAAACACCATAAAAACAATATATATAGTGAACAATATGAGATAAGCCAATGATGAAAAATGAGAGTATGAGACAACTGAAGAATCGACGGAGGAATCGAAGAAATCGATGGAGGAATAGAAGAATGGATGGAGAAAGCAAGAACACTAGTGCAGTGAGCTTCAAAATGTGCTGAGCTCGGGCTTGGGGAGGAAGAAGGAGATGGCCGAGATATAAAGGGGGACCTTTAGTCCCGGTTGGGACTAAAGGTAACTTTCCAACCTCCGGCGTAGCCACGGCCCGGGATTAGACCTTTACTCCTGGTTGGAGCCACCTACCGGGAGTAAAAGTCTACCTTTAGTCCCGGTTGGTGGTTCCAACCGGGACTAAAGGTCCCTGCCACCTCTGTCTGGCGCAGTAGCCGTTGGGCAGGGACCTTTAGTCCCGGTTGTAGCCACCAACCAGGACTAAAAGTCTCTCTAGTCCCGGGCGCAAAAAATACCGGGACTAGAGCCTATTTTGACCGAGGATCATAGATCTGTTCTCTTCTAGTGCTAGAAACACTCAATTTTATCTAGGATTCCCAATCGAGTGTTCCCTGGGCTGCTCATGCCCGGGTGATGGAAGGGCGAGAATCACCCGAGCGTCCCGTAGACAGCCCCAAAAAATAAGATATATACAACTTAGAAATTCTTACAACAACCAAAAACATCTACCATTTAATAATTTGCTAGGCTCTAATTTTCATCATTTCGTTTTATACTCAAATTAACCCTCTAAATTTGCATCAAAATTCCCACCTCCAATATGAACGATAATTTAAAATAAGTCTCTAAATTTTTATTTCTAAATTATGCACATCTGCCATTATGAAAAAAAAACGTTTTCGATCAATTCGGTGGACAGAGTCCCACCTAGCTACTTTTTTTGAACGAAGGAGTCAAGTATAGGCATTTCAAAGGTACGCACGGCATACCGCCCGGAGCCGAGGGGACAAGTTAAAAGGGAGGGAGAATGGGGGGATTATTTACATGTTACAACAATTTAGAACGTAATCTCTCCGAGCAAGAACGAGCTGGTTCTTGCTCCCTTTGTAGCGGCAGGCCCACAAGTCGATGTCCTTGGCGATCAGGCGCAGCACACCCACCACAACGATGTCGTCTGCGTTGAAGATCATTGCATTCCGCGCTTTCCAGATGTGCCAGAGAATAATGAGCACCATGTCCAAACGAACTTGGGATGGGAGGCATGATTCACAGTCGATCAGCCATGGGGGTCTTTGCTAGCTGCCCTTCACATATGTGAAGGTCCATTTTGTCCCAAACCCTCACTACGGGATACAGTAGATTTGCCGAGTGCTAGGGGCACTCGGCAAAGGCCCAAAAACACTCGGCAAACGCTTTGCTGAGTGTAACACTCGGCATACAGCACACGGCATTGATTTATCGGCAAACAGTAGTTTGCCGAGTGTCAATAAACACTCGGTAAAAATAAACTCTCGGCAAAAAAAATTTGACGGGATGGAACGGTGACGTCGATTTTACCGAGTGCACGACGGAAAACACTCAGCAAAGTTTATCAAGTTTGCCGAGTGTCAGGACGAAAACACTCGGCAAAGTTTCTCAAATTTACCGAGTGTCAACACGAAAACACTCGACAAAGTTTCTCAAGTTTGCCGAGTGTCCAGACGAAAACACTCGGCAAAGTGAGTGTCAACACGAAAACACTCGGCAATGTTTCTCAAGTTTGCCGAGTGTCCAGACGAAAACACTCGGCAAAGTTTAGACACTTTGCCGAGTGCCACGCCTAAAACACTTGGCAAACAAGCGAGCAACGGTCAGATTTTATGGTCACTTTGTCGAGTGTCCATTGGAATACACTCGGCAAAGAAGGCTCCCAGAATGACAGAAAATGGTCTCTTCGCCGAGTGTTTTGCCTTGACACTCGGCAACTCCTCTCTTTGCCGAGTGTTACACTCGGCAAAGTGACCAAGACTCCCATTTTTTACTAATTTGTCACATATAACGGACCCCTCTCAATCCACAAAATACCATGACAATTCACAATAAAACATTATCACAGGCATAATTATATGTCACAGGTAATAAATCATCATCATAATTCATAATAAACCATCATCACATGTCACAGTAAACCATCAATACAATTTACAATAAACCATCTCACAAGTCACAACTAAGTCACAATAAGCCACAAATGCAAACACAATCACTGCGGAAGCCCTTGGAACCTCTGCGACAAATCCGGGTCTTGAGACTGATTATTTGATGTCGCCGATTGATTCTGCACAAAAGAGAAGTATTCGAAACAATGTTAGCTTCCTTTTTAACAGTGTTAGACTTCATATTGCAAAGTGAATTTTAGTATCGAAAGGTGTGCATCTACAGCCTACTGTAATTGTAATCACAACATTCAACACTAATGCAACACTTAAATTCGTGCTATGCACACAGCAGGCTACTTGCATGTTAAAAATAAGGGAATTAGCAAGCATCCACACATCTACGTGCTGCTTCATGTGTATTATGCTTCTTTCGCAAGTGAGATGTCCATGGTATCATGCTTCCTGTGCAGTTTGGAATGGAGGGAGTACTACCTAAGCCTGAAATTTTGGCAAACCCTGATTTTTAATTCTTTTCCTACCTTATGGCTACCTGTGCAGTTTCTTTCATTTTTCCAAATTTTCCAAGAAGGTATCTAGCTTATGCACACTTAGCATCTAATTTTATTGTCAAATAACTGAGTGATACTGTTTAGTTATCTAACTTGCCTCAGTTACAAAATTAAGAATAACAGAAAAGATGTAGTTGATTTTTAATTCTAATTTCACTGCAAGACTCATCCAGTTAGCAGGCCAAAAAAAGACAAGTAACCCAATAATGGCTCATCGACGTCTCAGTTAGCAGGCCTCTTACGCCTCACCATCACTTGGGCCATGTGCTCCAGCCTGCAGCTGCTGCGGAGTATTCGTTCCAGGAGCTTGAATCGCATACGTGTGCATACATGTGCTGCAGCAACGTAGAGCCAATCACGCTAACCTACAGCAACGACTTTGGCCGCCGCAGATCCGATGCAGTCACTGCTGCTAACTACAAGATAGATATGGAACGGCTTGGATGAGAGCCTCTTTTTTTCTTTACTTTATTCTATCAGCAGCTCCCTTTCTTAGAGGGAAACGGCAACAGGAGAGAAGAGTTTGGCGCTATTTTCTTGCTGGAAAGGGCAAAGCAACTGGACTGGTCATTTGTCTGATAGCCGGAGAAGGAAAATAATTTAGCCCTGTTGCATTAAGTTTTAGAAAAGGGGAAGCATAGTCTGCTCCAAAATTGGTTCAGGTGCCTGATGAGCAGAGATGTTCAGTCATGACACTTACAGTTCGTGGACTTGATTTCGTTAAGCAATACAAACTCTTTAGTGAGTTTTTATTTAGTGCAAAAGCAAGTTAACTGAGAGTTGGGAGCACCGGCGAAACCAAAGTGAATTCGTCAAGTCGCTGTCCCAGTTCGGGAGGCCACCCCATGATTTATTCTAGATCGAGCATATATGTTATTATAAAATATATATATATATATATATATATATATATATATATATATATATATAGTGTATTCTATACTACAGTATGCATGAGTATGTAAGTATGTAGTAAAAATCATCAACTTGCAAGGTAACCATCCATCTAATATCTTGGCATAAAAAAGAATAATAAATAGATCTAACATAACGTGTCAAGTGACTCACATGAGTAGTTGTGGGTGGCTGAGGTGAAGGGAATAGCATCGGTGGCGGTGGCAAAGGTTGACCAATACTCGATGCAAAATTCTACATGTATTGGAACATTTGGTCCATCCTCAACCGATTTTCTTCCTCCATCCTCTGCCACTCAGCCACCATCCACGCCTCCATCTCCTCCATCCTCGCCTCTATCTCCTCCCGTTGCTTCATTTCTGCTTCCACCCGAGCCTATTACATTTCATCCCAATGTTACAACGTAAAGCTAAAGTACGTAACAATTAACGAACGATGAATAAAACAGAAATAACCTGGAGAGCCTCCATCTGGAACTGTGTAGCGGTTGGCCGTGGGCATATCGCCGGGCTCGAGCTCGTGCTCCTTGCTCGGATCTGGGAGAGAGTGGGAGTAGAGGCCGTGTCGAGTGTACTGTCGTCAATCCAGTACCGGCCATGCTTCTTGCCTCCTCCCACCCTCATCACGATTTCTCCATCAAGATCCTGGGTGCTCGGATCGAATCGTAGCCCATGAACCTGCCTTGCCATCGCTGTATACGCACTGACGCGGCTGTGGATGCTGGGATCGCTGTACGCCTTGGGCGGGTCCTCCGGGTTGAAGTCGATGTTTGACGTTGCCTTGCCCTTTTTGGACAGAACCCATACCTTGAACTGGGAGCAAGGCTGGCCATCATGTGATGACAACTGCGGCAAAAATGCAAAATGATTAGAAATTATGCAGAATTGAGCGTTAGAATAAAGAAATGAATTGGCGTACCCATTTTTCCCAGTATTCGTCGAGGCTCAGGCTGCCTTGATGGTGTGATGCACGTGGCATCAGCAAACGCCGGTCCCGGCAAGCGTTGTGCGTCTCCACCCACCCGGGCTCCAACCACTTGTCCACCATGTATTCCCAGCACTGGGCATGCTGGGCGCACCAGTAATTCAATATATATCAATTAAAATTCTATAATTGCAGTTAATAAATTAAAATTATCAAACGGATCTGAAAATTTACCAAAATTTGACGTGAACCAATCTATGTTGTCTATTGCCTACACAAAAAGTTTTGAAGTCAAACCCCAATTCGACCGTCACTTTGGCTCCAAATCTTACCGGATCCTTTTAAACACTACAATTCTTCTACGGAGATGCTTCTGTTTGTAAAGGTTGTACGTGACAAATTGTGCGAAACCTTCTCAATTTTTTTCACAGTCTCCACGTATGATATCAGGAGATCTTGACAAATCTCGTCATTTTCAGACTTCGTTTGCTTTTTTTAGAATTTAAAAACCATTCGGCCACACGTTCGTGGTGGTCGTGTTTCATGAATAAAATGTTCGAAAATTCTTTTCATTTCCCGAGTAAGGCCCCAAAATAGACTCAATAACATGAATATGATTTCTCCACTCAATTTATTCCATTATTTGTATCACTTGCAGTTCAAATTTGACTTAAACCAAAATATTCCTCTAAATGCAATAAATTACTTAAATATAGCAAACAGATGGAGAAATATACCAAATTTTAACATGTAGTAACACATGTTGTATGTGGAGAGTAGAAAAAGTTTGAAGGGCAGGAGAGAAAAAAAATTTATTATTTTGCCGAGTGCCACTAAAAAACACTCGGCAAAAACATTACTTTGCCGAGTGTAAACAAAAAACACTCGGCAAAAATATTAGTTTGCCGAGTGTCAAGCAAAAACACACGGCATACCTTGTCGGCAAAGTTCTAACGGCGGGGCGGCGCACCCAATGGCCGTCAGATGGCCGCCGCACGCCCAGCGCACGTGACTCCATTTTGCCGAGTGTCCGTGTTTGCCGAGAGGTTTTTTGTATTTTGCCGAGTGTTTTATATTAGGCACTCGGCAAAGTTGACTTTTGCCGAGTGCTATATGTTTGCCGAGTGTTTCATTAAATACACTCGGTAATTTGGATGTTTGCCGAGTACCCGATAAAATACACTCGGCAAACCAGCAGTCACTCGACAATTCTACTGTTTGTGGTAGTGCCTCCTTGCTCTTGGGTAGACGGTGGAGATGTGGTCGCCGGTCTCGAGGACGCCAGCGCAGGCGGGGTAGAAGGATTCTTCCAAGGGACGGATGTTCTTCCAATAGAGGTTTGCTCGCGAATTAACTCTGTCGAAGTGCATGAGCCATCTGAAAAATCTTATCTTCCTGGGGAGCCGGCTGTCCCTGTTGAGCTTAGGACCTGGAAGCTCCACATCGTCGGCATGGATGGCGCAGTAGGTGCCTCGGCTAGAGAAGAGGGGCAAGCAGGATGGGAGTTTGAGTCGTCTGACGTCTGGTTGGAGCAGATTCTCGAGTGCGACACATAGAGTGGCTTGGACACTAGTCAGAGGTCTGCGACTATAGATTCTCAGGTGTTCAAGATTATAGATTTGAACAGCGAATATCCTAAGTTTGTTGAACCAGCAAAATTGATCCTGACCAAATGCAATGGAGAGTCACCAGGCCCTCTCCCACCAAGCACCCCCAACGGGTGACTCAGGGGTGGCTTGCCGGCGCCGCTCCAGCGCCCCCCGTCCGCCACCTCTCCGGCCGCCGACGCTCTGCCTCTTCCACGGGCCTCTCCAGCGGGCCGGCCGGATCTGCCCTCCCCCTCGCTGGATCTACGTCGGTCGTGGCTGCTCGTGCTAATAGTGGTGGGAGTTGTATGTGGTGATATTACTCTCTCAAGAAAAGATTGGATTGAGTTGTGAGGAAAGTTCGTGTTGCATATTTCATGGCGTATGTCGTCATGCATAAACAGTAGGCTGTTCATCTCGTATCATGTTTAGAGAACATGCAGAATTAAATTCGACATGTGTGTGGGTCACGCATGTTCCAAACTCACAAGGCATATACATATATATAGAGTTTGTATATACACTTGTCCATCAATACAAATTCGCTTGCAAAACTAGGATTTGGGCATCAAACCCACGAAACGGGTCATCCTGTGTGGCCAAGTTCGCCTTTGAGCCTTGTTAAGTTTTGTTTCAACAGCTCAAAACCCCTGTTGCCTGCTGCACCCGCGTTTGGAAAATCCTATTTTTCTCCGTTTTGCCCTTTCCATGAAGGATGATTTATCATTTTTCGCAAAGGTGTTTGAGCCGCAACTCTTTTTTCTGATTTGGCAAATATATGGCTCTGCGAAGGTTTGACCCGATCGATCGAGGTGGTCAAGCTTCGCAAGCTCAGCATCACACTATATCAACCTACTTTTCATCTGTGATCCCAAGAGCGTTCAGCCTCTTCTTATTTGGCGCACCCAGTTTTCCAATCAGAAGCTTGAGCAACGAACACTACAGCAGACGTGTGCTTTGCCGAGTGCAATTGCACTCGGTAAAGAGCTGTCGGCATATATCCCTTCACGGCAAAGGCTTCTTTGCCGAGTGCCGCATGTCGAGCACTCGGCAAAGGATTTCCCGAGTGCCACGACGGCACTCGGCAAAGAAAAGCCGCCGTGACGGTCAGGTCATGGTGACGGCCCCTTTGCCGAGTGCCACGCGTTGGCACTCGGCAAAGAAATGTGTTTTTTTTTATTTTTTTTTAAATGCTTTGCCGAGTGCCTGCATCTGACACTCGGCAAAGCTTGTTTTCTTTTTTTTTGGATTTTCTTTGCCAAGTGCTATAGGTAGGCACTCGGCAAAGCAGTTTTTTTTTAATTTTCTTTGCCGAGTGCCTTGACCATGGCACTCGGCAAAGCTGGGAAGCTTACTGTCCCAGATTCCCAGCTTTGCCGAGTGTCATAGTCATGACACTCGGCAAAGAAGTGAAAAAATTCAAAATTTTTTTGGTTTTTAGTCTTCCATCGTTGCAAACAATATATACATCATATATATATATATATATATATATATATATATATATATATATATATATAACAACTATATATCACACAAATGTATATCACAATCCACCACAAACACAAACATAACATACAAGTATCACAATCTCGACTCCCAAGTCCAAAGTCCAAACACACAAGCATAGTTCACAAAGTTCACAACGGCTGCCATTTGAAACTCACGACGACGGTCCGGGTTGGGATGGCCCAACGTGCGATCCCGACGACCCTCCGAGGTGGTTCGACGCCGCCCCCGATTGATGCTGCACAAAATAGAAGAGATTGCACGTGAGCGACAAGAGAAGAGATAAATATGCAAGATAAATATCCGCCACTACCACCACCACCACCACATCACCGCCATCACCAACACTTCACCACCAACACTTTACCACCACCACCACCACATGACCACCACCACCACCACACCACCACCACCACCATGAGCACCACAACACCGTGACCACCACCACCAACACCACACCACCACCACCACCACCATGACCACCACACCACCATGACCACCACACCACCACCACCACCACTAGGTATCTCTAGGTTTCACTAGGTTTCTCTAAGTTTTAGCATAGAAAGTAAAACTTCGTACTTATACTCACACCGGGGTAGAATCAGGACGTTGTGGAGGTGGATCTGGAGCAAGCAGCGTCTGTGGGATCGCCCAACCTTGTTGCTGGCTAATTTGCTGCATGAACTTGATCATCTCGTCCATCTGCCACTGATCTTGCTCCCACTGGGCCTCCAAAGCATGTAGCCTCTGCCGCTTGGCCTCCCGCTCGGCCTACAGTTCCTACACCTGGGCCTGCAGCATTTGACCCCAATGTTTCAATAATGCATAGGTAAGGTATGTAAAAGTCAAAGAACGACGAATGAAACAGGTATGCTTAACTGGAGTGAAGTTTGACACCTCCTCATCAATGAATGCCTCAGCAATGGAAGCCTCAATCCTGCCTTTATTTCCACATTTCTTGCGAATAGTCTTTAGACATCTCTCGATTGGATAGCACCAACGATTCTGCATGGGCCCCCCCATTCGTGCCTCGGACGGGAGGTGCAAAATCAAATGCTGCATCGACAAGAAAAAGCCAGGTGGAAAGATCTTCTCCAACTTACAGAGCAACAGAGGTGCCGCTTTTTCTAGCTCCTCAATCACTTTCACAGATACCTCCTTGGCACAAAGCTGGCGGAAGAAAAAGCTCAACTCTGCCAGCACCTTCCAGACATTCTCAGGGACGTAGCCTCGAACCATCGACGGACGAAGCCGCTCAATCCATATGTGGTAGTCATGACTCTTCATCCCTAAGACTCGGCCAGTCTTTGGGTTCGCTCCCCTCCTCAGATTCGCTGCATACCCATCTGGGAACTTTAACGTCTGCATCCATTGTATCACTTCCGTCCTGTGCTTCTTTTCTAAGACGTAATCGGCCTTAGGCCTTTTCCATGGCTTGCCATCTCTTGGAGGCAGCATCTCTAGCTTTGGTCTATCGCATAGCGTTGCCAGGTCCACTCTGGCCTTAGGGTTGTCCTTTGTCTTGTCAGGAATGTCCATGAGTGTTGCCCAAAGTGCTTCGGTGACATTCTTCTCAGTGTGCATTATATCTATATTATGTGGAAGGAGAAGGTCATCAAAATAGGGAAGCCTCTCCAAGCCCGACTTATGAGTCCACATATGTTCGACACCATATCCCACAAAGCAATCTTTCTTTGGATTATCTTTCTTTCTACTATCTTTCTGTGGATTGACAATGAGAGCATCTATCTGAGCATGAACCTAGGCACCAGTCATCTTCTAAGGTCAGGGTCGGTCACCTTGACACCTTTCGTGAAGTTCTTGGTGTCTTGTCTAAATGCATGGTTAAGAGGGAGGAACTGTCGATGCTTGTCGAACGACGAAAACTTGCCACCCTTCTTCAACCAAATGAACTCCAGAGTTGTCTTGCATACCGGGCATGGGAACTTCCCGTGGACACACCAGGCGCTGAATATCCCATACGCTAGGAAGTCATGCATTTTGAAGTTTTTCTTTGTATCTCGGTCGTAAGTCCATACCCCTTCATTCCAAGCACGGATCAATTCATCATAAACAGGCTCTATGTACACACCCATTTTGTTTCCCGGGTGTCCATGAATTATCAACATCAAGAATATGTTTTGCCGTTGAAGGAGGACCCCGGGGGGGGGGGGGGAGATTGAGGGGATAGCGAACACGGGCCAACAAGTGTATGGGGCCGACATCATTCCATAAGGATTGAACCCGTCCGTTGCCAGCGCAACACGTACATTACGGGCCTCAAGATCTTTGTCACGATGCTTGCGATTAAAGCTTTTCCATGCTTCACCATCAGCTGAATGTACCATCTTGTCAGGATTGTATCGAATGCCATTCTTGTGCCATGTCATCTGTTTCGCGGACTCCTCGGTCATGAATAGCCATTGGAGCCTCGGTATGATCGGAAGGTGTCGTAGGACTTTCATGGGGATCTCAAGCTACTCCTTCTGGCCATCACCTTTGTCTACCTCCACATACCTAGAGGATTTATACTTTGGACAGTACTTTGCATCCTTGTGATCTTTCCTAAATAGGACGCACCCCTTCGGACAACAATGTATCTGCTCATACGGCATCTTAAGTGCACGAAGGAGTCTCTGTGACTCGTAGAAGCTGCTCGGCATAATATGACCCTCCGGAAGCAGCCCACCAATAACTGCCAACATACCATCAAAGCAGGCTCGACTCATGTTGTACTGGGACTTCAACCCCATTAGGCGTCTAATGGCATCTAGTGGAGAAACCGTTGCCTTCTCGTGTAGGAGCTTCTGTGCCGAAGACAACATTTGGTAGAACGCCTTTCCGGTTGGCTCTGGCTCCTCCTCCTCATCCTCCTTCTCCTCCTCCTCCTCCGTAGGTCTTTCAGCGAACGTTGCTTCGTGAAAGTCACCTAACCATCCTGCTACCCCGCCATCAGCATCAAACGCCTCCAAGCATGGTCTCACCACCTCCTCTCTAGTACGATGGGCTTCACCATGGAACACCCACCGGGTATAGTTTGGCGTAAATCCATACTTGCAAAGATGTTCCCCCATGATCTTCCTTGTTTTTCTTTTCCTGTTTCCACATTCGCTACAGGGACAGAATGTGTCTCTCGCTCCATTAGCTGCCTTGCCAAATGCTTGGTTCAAGAAACCCTCGGTCTTGTCAATCCATTCAGGGGTGATTTCAGCCTGACTTGGGCGGCCCGTGTACATCCACTCACGGTTATCCATCCTCTAGCATATACATGAGCGAGTAATATAACCACCAATTGCATCTGAACGGCGTGCCTACTGTCTAATGGGTGAGGATAGGTCCTAATCCCACCCGCGGATGCATAGATGAGGTTAGTTTACATGCTCTACTCCGATCTGAGACAGAATTTCGGCAGCACCTCCCCGCTGTTCTCCCGATACACGTCCTGGAAGGGAGAGTGTGTATCCGGAGAACAACAGGGAGGTGGTGCCGAAACTCTGTCTCGGATCGAAGCAGAACATGCAAACTACCCCATCTATGCATCCGCGGACTGTCCAAAAAAGTGGACAATCTGAAACAGATACGGTCTTAGATATGCAAAGATCCGCATACCTCACATGTGGAGATGTCTGGGTTTTAGGCATCGTACGTCACAACTTGCTCGGAAACTTCTAAATTTTTTACCACAGCCTCTACATGCGATGACACGACACCTCGACAAGTTTCGTGATTTTCGGACTTCGTTTGCATTTTATATAATTAAAAAACACTTTTTTAACAAGTTGGTGGTCATATTTCGTGAAACAGATGTTTGAAATTTCATGAATGTCCCTGCACACGGCCTCAAAATACACTCAAAAACATGAATACCATTTTTTGAATCGCTAAATTCCAATATTTCATGCACCTGCAGTTCAAAATTATTATGTTTCTGCAGCGCTTGATACACTTGGTCAAAGTTATCTTCTCCCTTACATATATTTGGATTGGTAGTCATTAAAGTGTGTGGTTCTTCTCTTTTGGTGGCCGTGTACTTCCTGTCAAGCAGAAATTGGAAGTAGCTAGTCTTTTATTGGCTTTATATCAACTCGATGTATATATTGTACTTGAGAAAGTAATAAGTTTGCTGCCAATTACTCCTTTTGGTCATAAAAAACATGTCGTTACTAATAACATTTTATAAAACCTCAAAATCTGAAAACATTAGTGGCGCCTAATAAATTATTATATTCATGCAAGGGCTTTTGATCTAAGGATTATAAAGGTTGGAGCAAAAAAGCTTCGTAAAAAAAAGAGTTGAAGCAAAAAACTGTCCCTTCTGGATCTCAAGCTGGTAAAAGTAAATTAAAGAGAAGCAACGCGTGGATTATAAAAAGCTGAAGCAAAAACTGGGTTGCTGGGATTTCAATCAGTTTTTCTTTGAACAAACTTGGTCTACCTTCTTTTTAGTATTGCCGGCAGATTCAATGATCAGTGGATCCCCTCTAATGCTATCCACCTGATGCTAGCTAGCTGTGTGGTGCAGGATGCTTGACTTGCATTGCGTTGCATCTACGGGCAATTGGGTCGCAGTAGCACATTCTCTGTTTTTTTTTCAGGAAAGGCTAGCGCTCGGACGTCCGGACTAGGGCTAGCGTCCGGACGACCGCGCCTGCTTCACGTGGGGGCTCATGCCGCTGCGTGTCCCATGCCCGCACCGTGTTCCGTGCCACTCCATGTCCCGCGCCCGCTCCGTGTCCCGTGCCGCTCTGTCTCGCGCCGCTACGCCTCGATCTGCACTCGCACAGTTTCCCGCACCTGCCACTCGTGCCCCCTCCACGCCCACGCGCATGCAGGCGGGCCCAGCAGCTGCAGCAGTCGGTTGCTACAGATGGGTCCCACTGCATCATGTGCAACACCAGATCTACTTTTGCAACGTGTAGAGGAAATATTTGCAACATACGTCCGAAATAGTTGTAACACTTGCAACATATGTCTGAAACACGAGGAAAACACATATGTAGCCATTGCAAAACATATGCAACATCTAGAAAGAAACACTTGCAACATATGTGTGATGCAACGTCTGGATGAAACACTTGAAACATAAGTGTGAAACATATGCAACACCCAGATAAAATACGTGCAACATATGTCTGAAACAGCTGAAACATGAACAGACGCTTGCAACATACGTGTATAGCCATTGCAACATATGCAACAACTCGATCTACTTTTGCAACATCCGTATGCAACACTTGCAATATGCATATAAAACACCAGAAACACTTAAAACATACGCTTTTCAGTGCAACATCTACATGTTGCTTGGGCGAATCGAGACTCATCAACACCAAGCTCGATGCCACGGAGGTCACTAGTGCGGAGCTCATCGGCGGCATAGATCTCGGTGGCGCAGAGCTCAGCGATGACGCGTAGATGCCGGCGGCATGGAGCTTGGCGGCAACGTGTGCGGAGCTCAGCGGGGTGGTTGAGGACGGCGAAGAGGCATGCGAGCTGCGGTGGGGGTGAGGAAGCAGATGGGGTGGTCGGTTTGGACAGAGGAGAGCACTCAGAGGCACTAGAGACAGCGGCGGCCGTAGAAGCTGGGTGGGCGGCCATGGCCCTCGGTGCTTGCGCTCTCGAGCAGAGCGAGATCGATGGAGAGGAGCGAGGGCGAGCAAACGGGAGAGGGAGAGAGGGCGACGGCTCAGTCTCCACAGTTGCACGAACCCGAGGTGACGAGTAGTGGCGTGAATGGAGCATGGCGGCCATGCGTCGGGCATGTTCTGTACTGGACATCCTTTCTCTCCCTGTTGCTTTGAATGGAGAGACGGAGGGGAGAGAGAGAGAGAGAGACGAGATGGAACCAAAAAGGATATTTGTGTGGTGGGTAAAATATGTGGACACCATGAGGTCACATAGCGTCCGGTGTTTGGATGCGAAACGGACGCCCGCTGTGTAGCATTATCGTTTTTTTTTCTCTCCCTATAATGAAGATCCCCCGCCTATTTATTCTTTGAAGCTAATCAGTTCTTTTTTTTTTTTGTTGAAAAAAGGGAAGCTGACCAGTTGCAATTGCATGGGTTAGACTATAGGGGTTTGTTTGGTTAAGTTGTGAGCTGTGAAAAAACTATAGTGAGCTTTAACCTGTGAAAAAACTACTGTAAGCTATGTGCCATTATTTGGTTGAAATAAGTATAAGAGCATTGATAGGGTATTTCCTTTACTTGTTAAGACATAATACCTCAAATAAAGCTGAGCCAATATTTTTTTTAGTTTTGAATTAATTAATTAACTTAGAAAAAGAACATAGTATTATCAAATTCCCCTAACTCACCGGCTCACGGCGACATGAGTCAAAATCCCCCTCGTCACGGACTGACGGCTACGGGAGACAAATCCTGGCCCCCTCGAAACTTTATTGAGCTCATAATTGTGCAGACTATTCAACCCAAAATGAAGAAAACTGAACTGAAGATCACAGTTATTGAAGCTCTTAGAGCATTCAACAGTTCAAATGAAGTCGTTAAATTGGAAAGTACTTTGACCTAATTAACAGATGGTTGTGAATTTGCACCGAACTTGACGTTTAAAACTACTACTAATATAAATAATGGTTTTCAATACCTGTAAATGTTTGCATTGAACTCCTGTTTAAGAAAGGGGTGTTAATAATGTTACGTTGTTATACTTGGCATGTCATAACTTGGTATGGACCAGAAGCCATTAATGAATACTTTTTTGCTTGTGCCTAATCGGGGATGAAAACGGTACGGAAATTTTCCGACCGTATTCGAAACTGAATGCGTTTAGAGGGGTTGAGATCTGTTCGTATCTGAGTCCGGATATCCAACATCCGATATCGTATCCGTATCCGAATACTCAAATCGCATATTTATGATGTCGATATCCAATCGTATCCTATCCGACATAGTTGACACTATCCGTATTCGAATCCGAATCCGGACAGAAATATGAAAACAAATGTAATATCGGTGATGTCCGTCCGTATCCGATCCGTTTTCATCCCTATGCCTAATGCATGTTGGTTTGGATGGAATTCGGATACTTGGTCCCAACACAGGTAGGACACTGAGAGCACCTCCAAGAGTCTTTCTAAAATTTATTCTCTAAATCATCATTTGAATAAAAATCATATTTTCTATATAGTTATACCCTTCAACAACTTTTCTATATCATGTGCGCAGTCTAGAGAGCCATCCTCGCTCTCCATCTTTAGCTAGCGAGAAATTCGAATAGACGATGTCTATATTTGAATATCCAATTGAAAAAAACTATTGGATGGTTATTTTTCACTAAAATCTATATTCTTGTAAATTACAAAGAATATAAAGAGCCTTTTGGAGATGCTCTGAGAATGTATCCTCTCGAAACTATAACTAGATGGGATGTAAGGAACTCGTGCTGATGGCACCTTTGTAACGTACACGCGCGTGTGTTACCGTTCTTATTTCCGTTTTGATAAATATATGAGTTTTTTTTCTCCTGTTGCAACACACGGGTATGTTTTTCTAGTAAAAAAAATCTCCCATACAGCTTTGACTTCTTGGATGGCACCGGCTTCCCGGATGCCGCCAGGCTTCCCTGGATGGGGCCGCCAACTCCCGGGCAGGCAAAAACCTACCCAAGAAAACCAAAATCCATCAGGTATGAAGAGATGATTTTGCCTATTCCAAAAAGTTTTCGTAATGCTCCATCTCAGAAGAACGCATTTGCTTATCTGCACAAACATCATGGACCATGGGAAACATATGCTTTCTGATACAATTTGTAAAAGCAGAAATATGCTTTTAGGTACTGCATGTTTACGTTCATAAAAAGGGGCAATGCGTTCAGAAAGAAAAACATGCAGTAAGCTCCATCTCATAAGAGTGATTAGTTTTTTGTCTGCCATCCCATCTCAGAAGAACACATTTGCATTTGTACTTTTCTAGAACACAACACTATACATCTAGTACCTTGGGAAACACACATTTGCACTTCTGTCTATGTGCTTTGCAAAATGTGTTCTACTTGCTTCTCTGTACATGACCTGCATGTTAAAAAAAGGGTAACATGTGCCAGAAATTTGTTGTTGGATGGAGATAAAAAAGGGATGCATGTGTTAAAAAAGAAAAACCCTATGATGCCTATTTGAAAAGACGTTGTGGGGATTTCTCTTTGCCTCCGTACCCTCGACGCGGACCGATGAGAGTGGAGGAAAAGGGTTTTCACACGAAATGAACAAAAGTGGGAAGAGGGTTATGTGCAATAAAACAGGAGTGAATGGTCATTAATTCATCATCTCTATAGTCGTGCTCGCCCGATATTTATGGCCCATACTAGTGGGCACAACAAGACTACACTTAAACTGTATATCGTTCTCATTGTCGTTTCCCTCGCCTGACGGGGCCGCTATTGACCCGGGTGGAGGTGGGGCGGACAGGTCAGGGACCGGCGGTGAGGCTTGAACTCCCATGGAGGTTGAGCCAGAAGCCACAACTGCAGCAGAAGGGTTGCCTGGTCAGTGGCCTTCGGACCATGGGTGAGGAGATGTGTGGTACGATGGTGTCCCCATGGACGGCGTCAACTATGGGGATTTCGCTCTGCCTCCATGCTCTTGACGCAGGGCCGATGAGGGTGGAGGCCGAGGGTTTCTTACAAGAAATCAATGAAAGCAGGAAGAGGGTTATGTGCAATAAATTCAAGAGTGAATGGCCATTAATTCATCATATCTATAGTCATGCCCACCAGTATTTATAGCCTATACCGGAGGGCACAACAAAATTACACTTAAACCAGCATTACATGGGAATAATCCCCAAACAACCAGAGGCAAAACGGACAATTGACACCCCATGTTCAACTATGTAATTGATGCCATCAGGGTGTCCATCTTGGGGGACCACTCCCCAGATGTCCATCCGTGGTGCCATCTCCGGACGCGGCTCCGGAGCAACGAGGTTGCCCGCGAAGGTCGCCTTTGGCTTGCTGCCTTCGCTGACGGTCTTCAGCCTAGCAAGACAAGACCCTGCAATACCATTTTAGGGAAACGTAGAGGCATTGTCGGCGAGGGTGCTTGTAGGGCCAACCTTGCTAGGGCCAGGTTGAGGAACTGCGAGCGTCTCCATCAGTGAAGGTGCCCCAGTTGCGTATTCTTCACTGACGCAATTGTTTGGTAGGGATTCGGTGGAACCAAGTCCACGTGAAGGTTTGGGCTTGTGGGTATGAAGAGAGGATCGAGGCGGTGTCGCTATGAGAGCGTTCCCACAACAAACATTATTGTCTAATAGTAGTAGTTTCATTGCTTAATTGTGGTGCCTTATGTTGCCCAAATCATTACTGTTCTTGATGCCTTGTGTTAGAAACATAAATATCATTGCACTAATGCATTCTCTTTTTATTTTAGGCGACCAATCGCACAAGAACTATGGACTTGAATAACCCTCCAACAGAATTTGACTATGATTTCCTAAATGCAATGTTTATGAAGAGCCAACAGATGTAGCTAACCCATTATTTTGCACTCAACAACTACCAAACCAACATAATGTGCCTATGGTGTCTGAAATCGGACTATCACTTGAATAAGCAAGAATAGAGGATGTTCCTACAACCTCTTGGTGGTGAGCATGTTGTTGCTGGTATTTCTATAGTGCATTGTATACCTGATGAATTCAGTGAAGAGGTTTTGTCCACACCTCAAGTGCCATAAAATGGTTAGAAATTTGGTACTAAGTGGAAGCGAGACAATATTACAATGCATATGCTAAAAGAATTGGTTTCTCCATTTGTATAGGCACATTTCATAGAGCTACTGTAACAAGGGAATTGCCAAAAGTTCATTTGGTTATTTGTAACAAAGAAGATAATGGAAGGAAAAGGAAAGATGGGGAGCAATCGAGGGTGTTGCTGATGGTACTAAAAATGATGGTTCTACTGAAGAAGAAGTAGACAATGATGAGGAAGATGCTGAGAAGAAGAAAAACCTGATGGAGGCAAGAAAAGAAAAAGGGTATGCAATACACAAATTGTAAAGCAAGAATGGTTGTGAAGCTAATGGTGCAAGGTGGAGAATGATTGACTTCATTTCAGATCATAACCATGATCCTATTCTGAAGCCTTCACTAAAAAGTTCTTGAGGTCTCACAAAGTGAACCCTAGGGAGGAAAAGGACTTTATAAGTTGCTTCATGGGTGCAACTTAACCGCAGGGCACATAATGCAGCTAATGTCTAAGTTCTATGGATCTGCAAAATACTCCTTCCATACGAGGGGAAAGATGTGAGCAATTTCTGCTCTACTATCCAAAAAATAGAAAAGTTTAAGGACATGTAGGAAGCATTAGATCACTTTAGGGGACTGGGAGAAGAAGATCCTGATTTTTTTTCTACAAATTCAAGTTGGATGATGAACGTAGAGTTCAGAACTTGTTCAAGGTTGACAGTGCATCTAGGCATGCGTATATTGAATCCTACCATGATTGTGTCCGATTTGATGCTACCTACATGACGAATATGTATGACATGCCATTTGCTCCATTTATTGGGATCAACAGACATGGTCAGACATTCCAGTTGTTGGGGTGTGGCTTATGAAGGGATGAAAAACACCTAGCTACAAGTGGTTGTTTGAGAGATTTCTAGAAGCAATGGAAGGCAAAATGTTGCTGAACATCATCACATATCAGGATGCCGCTATTAGATGTGCTATCACACTTGTATTCCCAAATGTAAAACATCGGAATTGTTTGCTTGCACATTTTGGACAAATTTTCTAGCACAATAGGACCATGTTTTGCTAGAAATAAAGAGCTGGAAGAAAATTTCACATATTGTATTAACTACACGGCAACTCCAGAGGATTTTGACACAAAATGGTCTTATATATATATATATATATATATATATATATATATATATATATATATATATATATATATATATATATATATATATATATATATATATATATATATATGATAAGTAAGCATGCCCTACATGACAATGAGCATTTACAACATCTATATGACATGAGATAGAGTTTTATCCCAGCATATTACATGCATTGTTTCTTCCCATTCTTGCAATCAACTCAGAGAAGCAAGGGATTCAATGCACTCCTGTAGAAATATGTGAACCCCAACATGTCCATCCTACACTTTGTTGAGCAGTACCAAAAAAATTCAAGACAAGTGCCTTGTTGCACAAGATTGGCAAGACTTTAGGACTAATGAAAAGGAACGAATTGAAGGAGATGGTCCAAGTATCCCATAGAGAAACATGTTGCTATTCTGTACACTAAGAATCTATTCTATAGGTTCTCAACGGAGTTCACTGATGGGCAATACCAGTTTTGGTTGTTGCCTAATAACAATTTTGTTTATGGCTATGGGAAGAGGACATATCTTGTGTCTGCAGTTGAAGAACATGAAAGTTAATATTGTGAATGCAACAAATTTGATAGAGATGGAATACTTTGTTGCCATATTATGAAGATTATGACAAGGCTGGGTATGAAAACTATACTCGAATGGTATATACTTAAAAGGTGTACACAACAAGCTGTTCTAGGTGATGGGAATGCTAATCCTAGTACACATGTGGTAGCTGATTTTGTGGCCCGTGGTATGCCAATGAGCAACAAAAGGACAATAAGATTCACTAACCTATCTAGTGCATTTTTAGAGATAGCAACTGAAGGGTCTGTTTTAGATGAAACATATGCTATTATGCGTCACATTAACATGATGTGCTCTGAAATTGTTGAAATTAGGAAGAGGAAGAAGCATAATAGAAGGGAAATGGGCTAGTGGAAACAACTATAGCCGCATCTAACCATGCACATGATTCTACTCAGCATACTATTACCAATGTTACATAAATGACTAAAAAGCAATTGCCACCTAGACACCAGTAGTAGCGATAGCTGCATCATGGAGGAGAACATTGGTGCCTAGTGTTGCGACAACATCAACATCAAGCTCATGATCAGCTGGCATCGCCTTTGCCCTAGCTTGTAGGACCTCTATAATCAAATTCATAGTGGTTTCCCATTCAGTTTGCATCTCGTCAAGCCAGCGAATCCTTCTATCTTCCCTCAAATCAGTATTGGCACGGTCTCCTACTCCTTTCAACAAAGAATAATGCACAGATATATATACTTGTTATATGTCTTGCAAGACGATTATACTATACAAAAATCAGACTTTCCTAGAGTAGGGCAACATTGTCATTGCAGTAGCTGATCACCATCCCATACAATTTTCGGGCATGATTGATGACTATATCTAAGGCCTAGGGTACCTTGTAATCTTTAGAAATGACTCAAACTATTGTCACTTATCTTAGTGTTGCTACAGCCAATGTGCCTAATCATGCTAGTGAACTTGCCCCTATAGGTACATCAACCGAGTGTTTTTACTTTTGAAATATTTTGCCTATTGATATCACTACTATTGCTTTGGGTTAAATTAACTACCTAATTACATGGCCTGGTGACCAAAAAAGCAATTTCTAGTGAACTACCTTATGTTGCCTATTGATACCACTACTATTGACTCAGATTAAAAAAAATAATTGCCTAATGGCATGTAATGGTTGTGGCTAGCTATCTTATGTTTGACTAGCTAAAGCATTGTTACCTAAAAAAAGTAAAAACTAATCTTTGTTTTGCCTAATGAAATTAATCAAAACTTTTAATTTTTAACTAGTTGTCCCCCATTTGATTTCTCTTGTCTACTTGCTACTGCAGTGTCTACAGGTGACTCAAATGATCAACTGGTGTGTCAAATGATCCAACTGTTACCACATCAGAGAGCATAAGGAACCTAACAAGATCTAAAGTTTAAGGGCACGAAATGAAAAAGAAGTTGAAAAGGGGATGAATGCTCATCCAAAAGGAAGAAGTGTAGCATTTGCAACATGTGACTCAGAATGATGCAACATGCCCAGAAAAAAAATTAAAGGGAATTGTGGGGCAGGCACTACAATTGTTTGGTCGATTTTGGATGATGGTTTTTTATTGTCTTGGGGTTAATTTGTAGTCATGGTGCTTAGTGATGGGTTTAGTTAACATGTGTCCCTTTCTATAAGCTTCAAACATATATATATTATACATGTCCTATTCTTTTTTATAATAATATCTAGATATTGCTCCCTTAGTGTGGCGATGTAACCTACTAGAATCTTACCCACAACTCATGCATGATCATTGATATTTTGTATATCAATGATCATGCATGAGTTGTGGGTAAGATTCTAGTAGGTTACATTGCCACCCTAAATAGTTGTGGCCCAAATAGATTGGCCTTACCTGCAACTATGGGGAATTGTCCCTATGACCTGATGATGGGCGTAAGGTGTGGCAAGAAAATCCCTATATGACTCTCCAACCAAGTGTGTACATGATGCCACGCGATAGCATGGAGCTGATGTGATGCCACATGGTAGGATGAAGAGGATGAGGATGGCGATGACCGGGGTCTCCACCTGTACGAGCCAACATATGGGGCCTTCATCTTTTTTGCAACCTAGCATCCCATTGCATTTTTTCCACCTCATTTGTAACCCCTACCATGAACATCGAGCACTTGACCTTAGGAACATGATCACCTCACTTGAACTGGATGTAGGGAAATTACCTCAACCAGTATAAAACATGAGTCCTTGAGTGCCTAGCCATTCGAACAATACGCATGACTAACAAATTCACTACTTGACAATTCAAATCATTGACATTAATATGCCAAGTAAGGTCCTATCATGCATTTTTGTCGATCCATAAGCTTTGGGTTGCTCCCATCACCACCAATGTCAGTGGCTTTCCTCTAGCAGGGGCATACGCTTTGGGGCCTCAAGTTCATCACTGACAGTATAGGGGAGCTTCGGCTCATCCCTAGTTTTGTCCTAGCCTAGGTCCTCCATTAGGAAGCCTGGATTTCATAGTTGACGCCTTCGACAACCTGTAGCTCTAGAAATGGGCACTACCCTGATCTAAGGATGGAGCCCTCTCGGTACTCCACTGTTGAAGGTAGAGTACCGAGTGATGTTGACACTAAAAGGTCCTAAATGGCTAGAGGGGGTGAATAGCCCATAAAAATCTCTACAAATTCACTAGAGCAAAGGGTTAGTAACCTAAATGGTGAAATGCAATTTTGCTCTAGCTCTACAAAGGTTGCAAGCCACTTATACCACAATTCTAGTTCTTTATGATCTGTAGGCACAAGCAACGGCTATGTCACTACTCTTACTCTAGTTGAGCTAGCTAACAACTAACCAGAAGCTAAACAAGCTACTCAACTAAACTAGCAAGAGAGCTACACTACTCAAACTACCTCTACAACAAGTAAGTAAGAAAGTAATGCAAAGGAGAGGTACAGTGATTATACCACACGTGGCAAGAGAAGATCAATCACAATATGAACCCCAAGAGATGACATCAAGATTTATCCCGAGGTTCACTTGCATGCCGGTAACCTACGTCCTCGTTGTGTCGACCATTCACTTGGTGCACTACAAGATTTTTGGTCTACTGCAACGCCGAAGAATTGCAACGTAGAAAAATTGGTTGCCAGAGATTGTTGTATTACAACCATTCTAAAAAATGGTAGCGATACATGCCTTTAATACAACGGTTTTCAAGATGTTGCAAAGCTCTGTTGCATTTGGTGGACGATATTGCAATGGTGAAAAATGGTTGCAATAGACTTGATTTTGGTTGCAATTGTGTGGTAGTACTGCAACTACATTTACGTTAGTTGCATTTGGTTTTGACTATTGCTACGGTTTTTTTGTGTTGCATAAAATTTGACAAGCGTTGCAAATGCTAGATACTTAATGCAACGAGAACTCTTGGAGGCGAAGCAAAAGTGGGGGTCAATTGCAACCTTTTTTGGCAGTTGCAATATACTTTGATATTGTTGCAAGTGCTAAATTTTATTGCAACGAAATCTATGGGGTCGAAGCGAAAATTGTGTTCAAGTGCAACGCTTATTTTTGGTTGCAATATACTTTGATAATTGCAACGAATTTAAAACTTAAAAAAAGTATGGAAAGAAAAGAATTGGGGACGCATATATTAAAATTAAAAAGTGCTCCCCACAGGATTCGAACCATGGAGCTCTGGTTCAGATAAAACCTTCTACACCACTGCGCTATGTAGGTGTGTTCGTTGTAACTCAGGTTTTAATTTATTTGATATGATTGAAGACCTTATGAGTTATAAAACGCCCCAACCCTGGCCCCATCTCGGCATCTCTGTCCTTATGCCTGGTGTCTGAAACTTTCTGTTAAGTAGTAGTTGCTGTTAAGTACTTGATGTTAAGTATGCGTGGATGTTAATTAGTACTTGAAGTTGTACCGGGGTGGTTGGTCACTTTGTTAGCGATAGTAAATGCCTGACCGTGCACCATCAGTCACATGGTGACCACACTAATGAACCTTTCCTTGTCCAAACATTTGCCGACCGGTGATTACTCTTGGGCAATCGTGATTTTTATTTCAAAACTTTCCACTTACCTCTTTATTTCAAATACTTAAAACATTTATCTCAAGAGGTATTCATTAGCATAACGAACATTAAGGTTCCATGCAACGGTTCAAACTTAACCATGTCATCAGTTCAAAAGAAAAAAATAATAAAGTGCGACATATGCATATGAAGGACAATTGACCCTTCCCACCAAACAGTGCAACAAAAAAAATTGTCTTCAAGCAAAGAAATCATCTTCTATATTTTCTTCCATGACTGGTGCAATAACCCCATCATCAATGTAGGTGTCATCGTCGTCAGAATCATCATCACCAATATAGTCATCAACAGGTTCGGGAATTGCTTCGCTACGCACTTGATTAATAATGGCGGCAGAACCAGTTGTGCCTGCCCTATCTTGTCTTGACCAGTTTAAGAATTCCTGACCTTGGCCTGATTCATTCATTTCTTGGATTCCCACATCAAGTGCATCGGCGTCATTTCCTGTGTCTGGCATGGAAAACAAATTTCTTGGTCTCACCAAAACAACAGTAGACCATCTCGGCTTGTTCACGATAGGGACATAAAACACCGGTTCAGCGTTTGAAGCAAGAATGTAAGGTTCATCTGAATATCTAAACATGGAAGTAGCAATGTCGATAATACCAAATTTGTCCCTAGTGTACCCTCTGCTTCTGCTGGTACTGGTAGCCGGCACATCATACCAATCACACTGAAATAATATAACTTCTTTTTCTTGTGGGAATTCCAGTGAGATTATATTTCTAATGACTCCATACCAGGTCATGTTGCCTATACTATCGTCACCCTTCACAAGGACACCAGAATTTTGTGTCACGAGACTTTTCTCTATGGCAGCTGTCCGAAATAGCCAATTATTGATGTGCACTCTATTCAACACACGAGCTCGAGGGTCAGGTCCTTGAGAAAGGGCATGCATCAGTTTACTTGCTTCCCCTTTCTCATATAGTTTTGCTATCTGCAATTTAAAAATCAAGTTAGACATCTACCGGTTAATTACTACGTTGGTCTGACCATAAAGTTGAATTTAAAAATATAAAATAATACTACATACCTCGATTTCAAACCATCTTACAAAATGCTCCTTGTGTCGTTTTTTAATGTTAATTGAACTATCCCTTGTTAGTTGTGTCTTATGCTCCCTACATCAGAGTGCACCAAATTATTAGTTGATGCCACAAACAAGCAGATAAAAGATAAATTTAGTGGTAAAAATTGCGACTTACTCTACCCATTTCCTGGCTTCATCACAATTAGTAATTATGTAGTGCCTCATCTTTTGAAGTTCAACTTTCTCCAAATTCTTAAGCTTATTTCCTCTCCTCTTGTAATCAATTTCACTAAATATGCTTAGACCACTTGGAGGCTCATTCACAACTGTATTTTCATGACGATCAGCTCGACTCAGCTTGGTGTCGACGTCGAAGAATCGAGAGCAAAATGTAAGACACTCCTCAGCTATGTATGCCTCGGCTATTGATCCTTCTGGTTGTGCCTTGTTCCTGACATATCCTTTAGCAGTACGTAGATACCTCTCTACTGGATACATCCATCTGTAACACACGGGCCCTTCAACTCATCAATGAGGGGCCTCAAGTAAACATCAATATTCATTCCAGGAGTTTTCTTGCCAGGTATCAACATCGACATGATCCAATAAGATTGTTTCTCATACAACCAAGGAGGCAAATTGTAAGGTATTAGGATAACAGGCCAACAACTGTAAGTAACATTTTGCATACCAAATGGGTTGAAGCCATCAGAAGCAAGACCCAGTCGAACGTTACGAGCTTCTTTAAATCGTGGAAACATATTGTCCACGTGCTTCCATGCCCTGGAGTCAGCAGGATGACGTAGTTTGCCATCATCTATTCTTCCTTCCTCATGCCAACGCATTTCTGATGACGTGCTCTCTGACATGTACAATCTGCGTAGCCGAGGTGTGAGAGGGAAGTACCGAAGGATTTTGACTGGGACACGACAACGTTTCTTATCATGACCATCGTTCACATGGCCATCACCACGGTCATCTGTTTTCCACCTAGATGCTTTACATTTGGGGCATATATCCAACTTCTCATATTCCTTCCAAAATAACACACAATGATTCTCACATGCATCTATCTTGATATAGTCCAAGCCTAGATCGCGAACCACCCTTTGCACTTTCTCCATTGTGTTTGGGACACAATGACCTTTAGGGAGAAACTTTGAGATCAGAAAGAGTACCCCCTCCAATGCTTTGTTACTTATCCCATACATGCACTTAACCTGGAAAAGTTCCACAATAAAAGATATCTTTGTACCATCTTCACAACCTGGATATAATTCCTTTTTTGCCTCCTGTAGTAACTTGAAGAAGACCTTGGCTTGCTCGTTCGGCTCGTGTTCATCACCGATCTCTCCTCGTATTTCACCTCTGATTAGGGATTTAATCAAATTACTGGCCTCATCATCTTCACTCGGTGCGCCGCCTTCTTCATTGTCTACTCCAGAATCATGTGGTGCACCTTCATCATCGTTCTGTACTTGTACATCTGCTGCTGCTGGGTCGTCATTGTGTACTTGTACATCACTAGGTCCTGCATCTTCATTGTGAAAAACCACATCAGCTGAACCTTCCCCTTCCATTATAAAACTTTCAGCAAACCCTGTTGAAAGGACATGAATCTGAAGCACAGCCCGTGTTCTGTGTGACATGCATAGACATTTACGGCACGGACATGCTGCAGTTCCACCCCTCGAAGTGCCACTATATGTCCTGTCCAAAAACTGCATGAATTTGTTCTGCCACTCGGTTGAAGAACGAGGCAAGCGCATCCAACTCCTATCATCGCCTGACATCTGCGTGATGAAGATGAACGATGATCACCAATTTAGCCAGCGTATTTACATACATAATTGAACTATATATGTGCAGCCCATAGTGATCTCGTACCTTTCGCCGCGAGGACAGCTTGTCTGATTGATCGATCGACGTGGAAATCAGGGCAGAAATCAGCTATACTCTACCTAAATTAATCACATTACAGCACAATTAGCGAGCTATATGGTAATACAAATTAGACATCAGAGGCTGGGAGCTTTTGATTCTCATACCTTCAAAACTGATTCTGTGATCCACGGGTTGCACCTCTATGGAGGTCCGAAGGGCAGTGGAGCGGAGGTCGGAGGAGTCCAGATGCCGAGCAGTGGCGGCGGTCGCCCTCACCCCTGTGTGCAGCGCCCCCTGAGGATCGCGACTCCACCCTCGTGCGCAGCGCCCCCTGAGGATCCCCTGAAGAAGCGAGTCAGGCAGGGACGGACGGGGTGGGCTGTGGGCAAGCGGCCATGCCCTGCGTCCGAGCCGCACGTATACCTGAAGTATTCTCCTATGTACTGCGGACCGTCCGTGGAGTTCAGAGGACCGTCCGCTACAAGTGGCGGACCGTCCAGATCATTTGGCGGACCATCCGGTGGGTTGGTAGGCAGCGCATCAGAAAATTTTGGCTAAGTCCACCACACGCATCACAATTCATGAGATCGGAGAAGCATGCATGCAGCTCGATCGGCATAAGATGGATATATAAAATTTTGGCTAAGTCCCTAAATTTACCATGAGATGGACATGCTGAAATTTTTACCATGACTTGGACATTGTCAAATTTGATTTTTACCGTGGGACAGACATATGCAAAAATGGCTAAGTCTGAATTTTTGCTATGACTTAGAGACTAGAATTTTATCATGTGTAGTTTTTCCTAGTCATCTAAGAGTTACATGTAGAGTACAGAGTACTTTCTCCTCTAATACTACTAGTTTTTTTTACTAGGGCCAACTTTCAGAGTACTTATCCATCTTATCCCACTAGTTTATTTACTTTTAAGAGACCTCATAGGAGTACCCGTGGTTTTGAATTTTCTTTTTTTTATTTATTTCCGGTGAATTTTTGAAAAATCATAGTAAATCATAGAAAAATCATAAAATGAAAAATCTAATTCAAACGTCGTTTTTGCATGACAAGATGATTTCAAATCAAAATGTTGCCAACTATAAAATTTCATAACTTATCAAGATCTACAAAGTTTATTTTGGCCGAACTCAGACATGCCCCTCCACTATAACCCATCATGTGTAGTTTTTCCTAGTCATCTAAGAGTTACATGTAGAGTACAGAGTACTTTCTCCTCTAATACTACTAGTTTTTTTTACTACGGCCAACTTTCAGAGTACTTATCCAACTTATCCCACTAGTTTATTTACTTTTAAGAAAAACTAGTGGGATAAGATGGATAAGTACTCTGAAAGTTGGCCCTAGTAAAAAAAACTAGTAGTATTAGAGGAGAAAGTACTCTGTACTCTACATGTAACTCTTAGATGACTAGGAAAAACTACACATGATGGGTTATGGTGGCCTGGTGGGACATGTCTGAGTGGGTGCGAGTTGGTTGTTGCTATCTTTTCATAGGTTTGGGCTTGACCAACTCCTATGAGGTCTCTTAAAAGTAAATAAACTAGTGGGATAAGATGGATAAGTACTCTGAAAGTTGGCCCTAGTAAAAAAAACTAGTAGTATTAGAGGAGAAAGTACTCTGTACTCTACATGTAACTCTTAGATGACTAGGAAAAACTACACATGATAAAATTCTAGTCTCTAAGTCATAGCAAAAATTCAGACTTAGCCATTTTTGCATATGTCTGTCCCACGGTAAAAATCAAATTTGACAATGTCCAAGTCATGGTAAAAATTTCAGCATGTCCATCTCATGGTAAATTTAGGGACTTAGCCAAAATTTTATATATATATCCATCTCACGGTAAATTTTTATATATGCTATCACTTATTTGTAATGAAGTCAAATGTGGGTGCAACTTAACTTCATCATGCCACTCAATATGCTACACTTTATGGGTTTATCTACCAATTTATCAATGCATATCGTTTATACTCAATTCCATGCCCTACATATATACCATTCACGTGGTTCACTTATGCAGAAATCCTTCCCACACTTGGCATGAGTGAGAATTAGGGAGAACAAAAGAAACTTATATTACTTTGGAAGTTTGAGTCATCTGGGACTGAGTGGCACCAAGAAAGCAATGTTGGCTTCATCGAAATATGTATCCAGATGCAAAAGCAAAATTTGATTGAGTCCAGCAGTGTTTCATAGAAGTTTGGGTGTCTACTCTTGGCGGACGGTCCGTGACGAAAAACTCTCGCGCCCTTTTATTTCGCGACTTCCTCATCTACCACGTCGCCGCCTTTTATTTCGCGACTTCCCGTTTCCTCCCCCCACGCCGCCCCCTTTTATTTCGCGACTTCCTCATCTACCACGTCGCCGCCTCCACACGGTTAGGGTTTTTGGATTCCACCAAAGAGAAGTCGAACATGACGACAACTCCAACGAGTGGAACACCTCCGTCCTCGACGTCGATGCGCACACCTGCAGGAGCGGGGATGCCAACAACTCCAGCGGCGGCGGCGGCGGCGACGCCGACAAGTTCATCCAGACCCAACGCCACCATGTCCCTTTTTGGGGCAACACGTTCGTCCGGGATGCCAACAACTCCGGCAGCGGCGCCGGCAAGTTCATACAGACCCAACGCCACCATGTCCCTTTTTGGGGCAACACGTTCATCCAGGTCGACAGCAGCACTTGGTGATCAACAAGAGAGCTCCCTGCCAATCAATGAGACCAATGATAGGTAACACATATTTTTGGATTCAACATCTCGGGTTTAGAGTTTTAGATATATAATCTTGAAAATGTTCTGGGAAAAATGTAGCCTAAGAGCATCGACGCTGCAGGGACATGCAGGAAGCAGTGCGCCATGGGGATAATGTAGATCGAATGCCTGGGATTAATGATATGTAGGGATTAATGAGTTTGGTCTCTGTCCATACACATAGTATACATATTTCTAATTTAGAATGGGACTGTAGGCATTTCCTATCAATTAAGCTAAGAAGAACAAGTGTGCAATATTTAGTGTTTCCTAGTATAAATATTTTTTTGGTTTACTTTAATTTCAGTCATGGGGGTGCACATATAGTTCAAATAAGTGGCACTAAGTTTTAATTACTTTCTCTGTCTGTACACATACTATATGTACACTGGTTTCCTTTTAAGTATATTGTTGTATCATCACTAGTGCTTAAGTTTGATACTATTGTAATATTTGGCAGCTCGGATCAAACATGGACTCTCTATTTCACTTGCGAGGGATTGCCGGGGGGGCAAGAGTCTTCTACTATTAGAATCACTAGGGCTGATCTCACCCTGAGTAACTTGCTTGCAATGAAATTACAATTGGGGTATAGGGTAAGGGACTATTTGTACTACAAGAGGAGATGTGGTAATGCAGCAACATTACACGAAATCGAAGAAGAAGTCAATGCAGATGCTATGATAGCATGTAATGAGGAGGAAAGACAGGTCAGACTATTGCTGTCCAAGGAACAAAAAATAGACCAGAATGTGAACATAACACCCTTGAAAGTACTTGGAAGGAGACCCATTAGGGAAGAGAATATAGATGAAGATGAGGAGTCAATTGATGCTTACAAGGAATGGTTGCACGTCATGCATAAGGAAAACCGATTCATGGGTAAGTGTTATGTTGGACTCCTATATATTTCAAAATTGTTGTATTATTTTATATTGGAGAAGCCTTTGTACTAATATTAGCTTGGCTGACCCAGATTTGAAAGATATCGACAGGGATGACACCACCAAAACTTACAAAGAATGGTTAAGGGTGCAAGGACAACTGAATGATATTAGTAATATAACATCTGTCCCTACATGTCTATTGTTAATATTCCTTCACAAACATATCATATCTTACACAAGTGACCAATATTTTCTGCAGTGGCATATGTGGACAGTAATCATCATACAGATGTAGTACTTTCAAGTGAAGATAGCAACCCCACACCGCCAGTAAACAGACCATCTCATGCTCGGCGTTTCATTCCACAGGGAGAGGGAACTAGTAAGTAATGAATATTTTCAATTTATTGTGAGGTTCAGTTAATTTTAAACTATGTCAATAGTTTTTTAAGTGTTTTGCTTTGTATATAATTGTTTTTCATGGACAAGACTCCAAAAAGAGGAAGCCAAGAGGTAACTTGAAAGGATGGACAGCAACAAACAAGAGAACTAGGGAGGCGTCTCAGAAGCTTAGCATCCAGTTCTCTAGGCTTGGAGGACCTGTAGGTTCAAACAAACGAATATTTGTTGATGAAATAACACTGTTCACGAGGAAAAGAGCACCTCTCATCGGAGTAAGAACATGGAGAGATATCCATGTGGATGTCAAAATTGCAATAGCAAACGATGTGCTGGTAAGCTTCTGTTATCCATGTGGATGTCAAAATTTCAATACCAAATTATTGTTTAAGAAGTAATTTATTTAGGCTTTACCTTGAGCAGGCTAAGTGGGACCTTGAGGATAACGAGGCGAACAGAATCAAGATATGGACGGTGGCTAATGACCGTTACAAAGGATGGCGATCTACATTTAGTGCTACCTACAAGGCGTACACCACCTATGAAGAGAGAATGAGACATAGGCTAGAAGAATTAGACATTGTTGAGTGGCACTATCTGGTGTCGTATTTTGGCACCGAAGAATTCCAGGTTTGTTCCCAATTTTTAAAAAAACTTGCCAATTCCACTTCTGACGTCAAGGTTTATGTTTTGCGCACTGCTGATTTTATAAAAATCAAATCATTGCTGGTTCTGTGCAGAGGATTAGCAATAAGAATTCTCAGAATCGGCACAATCGACAGATACACCATGTTACAGGATCAAAGGGTTTTTCTCAATTGAGCTATGAGAAGGTAAAAAATTCTATCACAAGGTTTTCCTTCAGGCATTTTTTTATGGTTTGTGCTTGTGCCCCCGAATGACAATGACATGATATTGTTATAACCTATATAGTCTTTGTATTTGATAGAGATATTTAGCCCACTGCCCACTACAAAAAAATATATTTTGCATCCTTGTATATAGAAAGCTGAAAAGTACTAAAACTAATGTGTGCCAACAAAAAGAAGAACTTGGATTCCTGTTCTTTTTCAATAGCAATAAATATTTCTGTTATCTTCTGTTTTTAAATTCGTGGTGGATATCTTCCTGATCTTTACAGTTTATAAAAGCTTCTACATTTCACTAGATTATGAAATATGGCTAATTTTTTTACATTCTTGCCTAATTAGAGGGACCAACTAACTGGTGAAGAGCCAAATGATATGGAGCTTTTTATGATGACCCACCAACAAAATGGACAATGGACAAGCGAGGAATCTAGGGAAGTCTATGTGAGTATTAAACAGTTTTTACAACCCTTATTAAGTGATGCAACTGTCCTCGCTTAGAATTAAAGTTTTAATTAACTAAATGTCTTTGCTTTGTTAGGACAATGCAACCAGGAAGATTATGGAGCTGGAGTCAAGGCCTGACGCAAATGTCGTCTCAGACTTGGAGCAGAACCAGATTTTCCAATCAACCTACAAGGAAACGAGAAAAATCAAATCAAACAAGATGCATGCTAATGGTTACCTTGCAAGGTACCCAACTAGAAAGGAGCTACTATCGGAGGACTACCAGCGCAAACTGCAACAGGAGGAAGCCCTCATTGAATCGTTTGGACGGCTGCAAGATAGACTAGAAGCTCAAGAAGTTGAAAGGGAAGCCGAGAGGCAAGAACATAGGCGTCAGCTTGAACAGATGAACAAGGAAAGGGAGGCTGATAGAGAAGCACTTAGGCAAGCTATGTTAATGTTGCAAGCAGCCCAACAGCAAGCTTCAGTACAAAAGGTAATATTAACAACATCTATGTTCTCATAGTTTATTGAACTGAAAATCATGATCTTGAACCCAATTCAAAATGCAGGCTAGCACAATTGTGGAGCCAACTGAAAATGTTGCTGCTGCTGCAACAATTGAGGGGACACAAAATGTAACAACTACAATGGGAGAACACATGATGCATAGTCAGCAGGTAGTTTGATGATAATTGAAGAATGTTTAATTGTAACATGCATGTCATATTCTTGTCAAGGGGTGTAATTTTTACCACCAACCATTTATTTTCAGGTTACCCAAGAAACCAGCCAGCCAGAACAACAACCCCCTTCTTCCGCAGCTGAAGAACGTCTCACTAGAGGGCGCATGACTAGAAGTAATTTGGCAGCGAATTCGAGTGCTGTTTATACTACAGCAAAGCAACTGAAGGAAACTGCGGCTAGGAAAAGATCTGCATTGTCCAAAAAGAATACACAGGTACTATGTGAAACCTTTTATCTCTCTTTGCATTAAAAAGGAACATATAGTCCTTTTGGAGAAGTACATAGCTATTCTTTTGTTCTGCTCCTAAATATGGTCCAGGCTTAGTTTCCTCTTGCTGATTAGAAATATATATGGATGTGTTTGTGCTCATAAAATGTCTTGGGAGGCAGCTGCATGTATGTTTATATTTGCTTTACGCTTCAAAGTTCATGGTTGATAGTACTGCAGCTCACAGAACTCTAGTACTGCAGCTCGTGTTTTGCTTCAGTGTTCAATTAGCTTTGCCACCACTAGTCTCAGTTTAACTAATGCATGTCAATGATTTTTTCAGGAGGAATCTTGAGTTTGAGAAGGAGCATGCGAATGGTGGGACGATGGCCAACATACATATCAAGGGAACCTTCGCTGCTACAGTAGACATTAGTCTTTTGATTCGAATGAGTTCAAACAGTTGTCTGTGCTTAACACATTATTATGTGTTAAGCTATCTACTTGTGTTCTTATTTAGTTTGACACTCGGTGTGTTTTGTTAAAGATTTTGTATGAACAAATTATATTTTGTTTTAATGGATGTCGATGCTTCCTTCATTATGTATTTGTCGTTTTGCGATTATTAATTTAAGCTACCAAACAAAGTGTCGCAACATGAATTATTAATATATTAATCTGGCGTTGCAATATATGATGGCACATATAACAATCACATTTAGTCGTGGCAATAGGTACGATAATCGTGGCAATAGAGAAACTATCTCTTGCAACTACAAAAAGATGACGGTGGCAATAGAGGAATCTACCTATAGCAACCAGATAGTTAGTAACGTGGCAATAGATGACCTGTCTGTAGCAACCAACCTAAGTAACGTGGCAATAGCCTATGCCATCTATAGCAACCATTCAGAAACGTGGCAATATATGACCTCTCTGTAGCAACCAACCTGAAGAGATGTTGCAATAACCTAAGCCACCTATAGCAACCATTTAGGCGACGTGGCAATAGAGAACCTCTATTGCAATGCTTTCTCTGCGTAGCAACAACCACGATTGCAACACCTGTGTTGCGTTGCGCTTGCATTGTGTTGCTACACGACCAGCGTGTCGCAATACGTATCGCTAGCAACGCCTAGTTCGTTGCAATTGATACTATTACCACACCCATAGTGGTTGCAATTGCTTTTGTTACAACACTCACCAGGTGTTGCAAAAGCGTCAAAAGTGTTGCAATAGAGGGGCTGTGTGTCGCAACTAAAATGTAACCCATTGCATTATGCTATTGCTACCCTTACAAGTGCAACGACATTTAACCAAAAAAAATTGGTAGCAAAATTACTATGGCTACCATTTTTGGGTCTTTTGCTACACTTTTTTGGTGTTGCAGTAGACCGAAAATCTTGTAGTGGTGGTTCACGAGCTAATTGGCACCACGCCAAGCCCACACTAGGGCACTGCAAGAACCTACCCAAAGTGAGGGTAACTCAATGACATGAGCAATCCACTAGAGTACCTTTTGGCTCTCCGCCGGAGAAAGGTCAAGAACCCCTTACAAATCACTAGGAGATGGCCACGAACAATCACCAACTTGTGCCAATAATCCTCCGCTACTCAAAGCCATCTAGGTGGTAGCAACCACCAAGAGTAACAAGAAATCCATAGCCACAATGATCCCCAAGTGCCACTAGACGCAAACACTCAAGCAAATACACTAGGAATCACTCCCAATCTCACTTTGATGATGAATCAATGATGGGGATGAATGGGAGGTGTTTGCTTTAGCTCACAAGGATGTATCACTGATGAAAATGTGCAAGAGGGTGAGCTCGAGCCAGCCCAAGTCTACTTATAGAGCCCCCTTGGCTCAAAGAGCCATTGGAAACAAAAATAGTCCTGAGCAGTCCAGATCGGACTCTCACAGAGGGACCGGACCCTCCCTATTCATAGGGTCCAATCGCCTAGATCTCGCCACGTGTCCTCCCTTTGACAGTTAGCCACTCATCTCCAATAGTCACTTGATCGCGCCCTTGCTTCACTCCTCCGGACCAGACTCTACACCACCACAACTGGGCCTAGTGCACCCTAGGGTCCGGTTGGATCCAGGGAGGTCCCAAGAGGGCCAAAACCCTCCGGACCCAGTCCACTCGAAGCAACTAGACCCAAACAGGCAGGGTTTGGTCCTCCCTAAAGTGCCACATTGCCACCACACTCGTGCACGCGCACAGCCGAACTCGATGCCCGTGGTCTAGAATCCTAACGTGCCAGGGTCCGAAGGAGATGCTCTCCTGCACTGCTCTCGGCCTCCACTGCCCAAGCCAACGAACCTGACCGAGATGGCCCGAAACCCTCAAAACACAGGGTCTAGAACCGACCACGCAGCCCTCAGGCTAGGGTATGAGTCTAGACCAGACTAACCCTTGGGTCTGGACCCCCTACGCCAGTAGGGTCCGGTCCATTGCCTCTTCTCCTTCTATTTTTCTATCTCCTCACACACTTTACCCTTGCTTCCAAGTCGCTAACCACAATGTGTATAACTCAAGTTCACGTGTGTTAGCATTTTTCTAAGAATTTTTCAAGGGTCAATTTGTTAGCACACTTGGTCCTAATGCATATGCAATTATGACTTTACCTGGGGTAGTACATTAGTTTTTTAGGATAGAAGACCACATGCCAACCTCTGTCTATGATCTCTTGGAGAATCCCTCTAGAAATGACCTAGCCTCCATTAGTGAGCATGTCGGTAGTTATCACCCATCACGTTAGCATACATGGGCAGTCTTGTGCAGCACACCAGTAGTGAAACCAGGAGTGTTCTCACACCATGCCTATCCATCGCATGCTAGCAAAGCGTGAGGAGTACCTACGTTAGAAAGTGCAGCACGTCAGGTCCCAATTCATCGACAATAATGCCAAACATGCCTAA
This sequence comes from Miscanthus floridulus, assembly GCF_019320115.1. Classification (NCBI taxonomy): domain Eukaryota; kingdom Viridiplantae; phylum Streptophyta; class Magnoliopsida; order Poales; family Poaceae; genus Miscanthus; species Miscanthus floridulus. Next base: position 20,391,740 of record NC_089594.1, read on the forward strand.
GTCTAGCGAGAGCAAGCCAACCCAAACAATAGGGGGACCCGCTACACACTGGCGGTGAGCATGTGTGCCTTGCTACTAGGTCAACAAGGACATCATTAACAAGGCTAGAGATGTCCCTGAGTTCCCTCACACCAGCCAAAATGTTGCTACAACGATATACATCCCACACAATGTTCTTGAGCCCAAAGACCCCCATGGACAACACATCAATCGAAACCTCTGCACTCTCCTCAAGCATGCCATGGTCAAGTAGTCTAAGAGCTCATAGCCTTGAACCATCATAAAAGCTTGATGCTAGCCATGCGTGCGCCAGTAGAGGCGGAGGCAATGAATGCCATAATGGTCAGCGTAATTGCAATGATAGTGACCGAAGCCCGACACTAGATAGATCAGCACCACACACCTTTAGAAGAAAAACTCAACGCGCTGAATTCCCAGACCTAAGGAATTCCTAGGACCTATGGAAATGTGCTTATACAATCAATGCATCGAGGTCTCGGACATCGATGCTATCAGTGCTTTTATGTTTGGATGCAAGTGTGAAACCTTGCACCACAAGCTTGGGTCCAAAAGACTTTGCACTACCAAGGAAATCATCGACATCACCACCAATCATGTTAGAGGTGAGAAGGCTGCCGACGCCGACCTCGATAAGGTCAAGGTCCAAGCCTCACCCAACAAATAGTAAGGGCCCAATGTCACACAAGAAGCATTGCTGCATTGAGTTTGTAGAGGCGCCAAATGCCAATAAGCAGCACACCGAGCCCATTACATGACACTTCAAGAATCTACAGGAGTCACTATGCACAAACGGCATGACTCCTATCAAGCACCTGCTCAAGGACCATGAGCCCATGAAGAAGTGCGTACATGGGGATTTCGTACCAAGCTAGTGGCAAGCAGAAGGATGACTCACCGACTGGCGCTAGGGGTTCTAGAGGGGGTGGACCCTTCTAGGACGCCAACCAGGTGCTCATGATCTTTGTTGGTCCGATGGTTAGTGAATCCAAATGACGATAGAAGCTCACGTATCTCCGGTGGTCCAAGGTGGCCATTACCTTTGACAAGATGGACCATCCAGCTCACATCCAATAACCAGGAAGATACTATCTCATCGTTGACCCCTTCATCAGTGGAATGTGCCTATCAAAGGTGCTCATGGATGGCTGCAGCAACATCCTCTATGCTAAGACACTCATCGCCATGGGAACATCATGATCACGTATCTAGCCCAATGGGGTACCATTCCATGGGGGTCGTTCCTAGGAGGCAAGCAATCCTACTCGGGCAAATCGATTTGCATGTCACTTTTGGCAATCACACCAACTAATGCACTAAAGCACTAACATTTTAGGTCACCGACTACCCCGACATGTACCACACCATACTAGGGTGGCCATGCTACATGAAGTTCATTACTACGCCCAAGTACACTTACCTCAAGATAAAGATGTCGGGTCCAAATGGCATCATCACCATCAGAATCAATTTCTAGTAGGCTCACCTGATAGAGGAGGTAGCATGCGAACCCAGCTCATCCATTCTCGCCTCCGACGAGTTGCCCATCATCAAGCGACTGGTGGAGAAGAGTGCTCTAGATTCTAGCAAGTCCTTGGTATCCATAGCCTTTAATCCCATCAAGGTCACTGTAACAACCCTGAAAATCCTAGAGCTAAAAATCCTAACTTTTTAAAACTTTTTCCTAAACCTTGCATGGTAAGTGATCATATATACTAGGAAGCCAACCCGGCCTAGATGCAATAGGTGAATCGTAACTAGCATGGTTGAGCATGTGCATTATTAAGCAACAAGGTGATTTGCTTCTTATTGGTTTTTATGTGTGATTAATAAACAATTGACCAACAATATAATTTGAGTTGTCTTTATTGTGTTACAAACCCTAGTATGGCAAACCCCATAAGGTTGACCTAGTGGACCCACCCTAGTACTATATACATGTATACAAGTGTTAGGCTTGGGGAAAATAGAAATAGAAAACAAATTAGAAAAGGGGAAAGAAATAGGAAAGTGGAAGCAGCCCAATGACCAGCTCGTGGCCCAGGCCCAGCTAGCCCCGCTCCCCTAGCAAGGCGGGCCCACTCTGCCCTTCCCTCTTCACCGTGCACGCGGCCCGGCTGGCCCAGCCCCGCGAGCCCACGACGTCCAAAGGAGAAGACGCGTGTCCGCTCCCTCTCTCATGCATGGCGGACAGGTGGACCCCCACGGACTCACTTGTCACCCCCTTCCTTTCTCTCCCTCTTTGATTTTCTCTCCGATCGGTTCTCGCCCAATTAATTCCCATCCAAGGAGCACGCGCGAAGGCACAGGTAGCGCGCGCAGGTTGGCCATCGCGTAGGGACCACCTCACCCACGTCGCATGCAGTGACTTTCAACAAACTAAAAAATTATAACTCCTAAACCAAACATCTAAATTAAATTCTGATTACACCATCGGGTTTCTTGCAATAAATCTTTCAAAACAAGATCCCACATGGATATATTTAAATAAAATTTTATTAACAAATATTTATTTTGTAAAGATAAAGCATTTTCTTTTATTGAGCACAAATGATATTTCTAGGTTCAGAGAACAAATGTTCCATCTTCGTAAGAAAAATATTCTCAGTTTAGAAGAACAATATTCTAGTTTTAGGTTCATGAAATTGGTATTATAATATACATAAAAGTAAATAAATAAATACATAACATAATAAAAACTAATAAAATCTAGAGCAAAGCATAAGGGGAAAAAATAAAAACACATAATAGAGAAAATATACATCAATAAATACATCATAGAACATCGTATATATATTACGTGAACATCATTATATATATCATAGAACACCACATGTGTACTAAGTGAACATCACAAAAAACATCATAGAACATCACTAAATACATTATAGAACATCGCATACTCCCTCCGTCCCTAAATGTCTACCGTTTTCAGTTTCGAGAAACAACTTTGACTAAATATGTATTAAAAATATTAATATTTATGATACATAATTAGCATAATTGGATAGATATTTGAATCTAGTTTTTTAATAAATTTATTAGGATATAGAAATGTTGAACGTATTTTCTATAAATCGAGTCAAAGTTATTAGCACGCAAATCGTGGCGACAAACATTTAGGGACATAGGGAGTATGTATTACATGAACATCATTAAATACATCATAGAACATCACATGTATACTAAGTAAACATCACTAAATACAACATAGAACATCACTCAATACAATCATCGCATATATATTACACGAACATCACTAAATAAATAATAGAACATCACATGTATACTGTGTGAACATCACAAAAAAACACCATAGAACATTACATGTATATTACACGAACATCGCAAAAAACATCATAGAACATTACATGTATACCACGTGAACATAAAAAATATCATAGAATATCATATGTATAACACATGAACATAAAAAAACATAAAACATTACATGTATATGAACATCACAAAAACAACATAGAACATCATAAAAAATAATAAGAAAAAGAGAAGAAAAGAAAAGAAAAAAAATAAAAGAAAAGTAAAAATATAAAATATAAAAATGAAAATAATAATAAACACATAAAACAGAAAAAATAAAATAAAAAATGAATGATGCACGAAAAGAAAAAAAAGAAAAAAGAAAAAGAAAATAAAAGAAAAGAAAAGAAAAAGAAAAAAATTAAAGAAAGATAAAAAAATAAAAATCATGAATCAAAGAAAAACATAATTAGAAAAGAAACTAATAAAATAAAAATAAGAAAAGGAAAGTAAATAAAATAAAAATGAAAAACATAGAAAACTAAAAAAGAAAAGAAAAGGAAGAATAAATAGAAGCAAGGAAATAAAACAATAAAAAGAAAACATACCTGCTCCCGCGTGTGGCCTCCCGCCCGACGATGGCGAAAGAAGACCACCAGAGGCTTCGTCTTTGGACGTACCAGAGGTAAGGCCGTCATGGTTTCCAGAGGCTTCCACCACAATGATGCTTGCCTCCGTTCTTCTTTCATGTTCTTCTCGACCTTCACGGAGAAGGCAAGAGTTCTTGGTGAACTCAGTGACAGAAGAGCGAGCGTGGCTGATAACGTGTTTAGCTTAGAGTGCTTTTATGTAAAGCCAAGGACAATGAGAGTGGAAACTTTTGTTATTCATTGATCCATGGTTATATATATATATATATATATATATATATATATATATATATATATATATATATATATATATATATATATATATATATATATATATACACACACACACACGAGGCTAAAATGCACCTGGAGCGCAGCGAGCGAGAGATGTATCAGCACGGACCAGACTCCACGCGTACTGCACAGCAGTTGGTCCTCGCATTAATAAACTCCACGTTCGAGCATGCAAAAATAGATGGAGTCAACCAACCATGTGATGCCATATCACAGGTTAACCCACCAACTAGGAAGCATACATGCAGGGAATCTTTTCTTGATTCGAAACAAAAAAAAAATGCTTAGGCTCGTTGCATTCCTTTTGGGTAGGCCAGTTGCGACTGCTCTAGACGGCTAGTTGCAGCATCGTTTGTATATCAGTTGCAACTCATCCCTTGAACCGATTGCAACTTCCGTCCTATACAAATTGCAACCTTGGTGATACGCCAGTTGCATTCCGGTTGGGTAGGTCAGTTGCAACTGCCCTGGACAGCTGGTTACAGCTCCATTTGTATACCAGTTCTAACTCCGCCCATCAGCCGATTGCAACTTTAGTCGTACACAAATTGCAACTCTGGTGGTAGACCAGTTGCGACTCGTGTGATAGGCCAGTTGCATTCCGTGCAACGAGTGCACAGACTCTCTCTAACCATGCGGTCCACGCGCCAGCGCACGCCCGCAGGACCCTCCCCACATTTTCCTGCCAAACCTGTGCTCGTGCATGCAAAATTAAATGGACACAACCAACCATGTGATGCCACCTCATAGGTCAACCCACCCACCACGAAGCATGCATGGATGGAATCTTTTCTTGATTCGATTCAAAAAAATGTGATATCTCCTAAACCAGAGATCCATTTTTGAATCCGTTTGAAGTAGGTTCTTCGAAAAAAAATGTGCTTAACAAAATGAGATCCATGAAGGCTATATTTGTCAAAAAAAATAAAGTATGTAATTGCATCTAAGATGTACAATGAGTTGCAAGCACATTTGCAACCCAATTGCAACTTGGTTGTAGCCTATTTAGCAGAAACATTTTCAATGAACTCATGTACAGTAAACAAGCAAGCAAGGAGGTAACCGAAACATTTTCAATGAACTGTGTCAGGTTGGCTCAGCAGCTCACGTTCCTTCATTCCTTGTGCACCGGACGACGCTGACACGAAATTGCTTGTAAAGCTGCTTGCTCATAGGTAGATGTTTGGGTTGGCTGTGGGTGTGCTAAGAAGAAAATTTGCTGTAGGGAGCAAGGAAAATGTGTCAATGGTAGTTCTATTTCCACACCACAAAGCATTGAGCCATCCTCAAGGACTTACCTACAAATTATGCATAGGGTGAGAGAAAGAGAAAGAAAGAACTTCACTGAAAGGAAAAAAAACTAAAACAGAGGCACGCACACACAGGAGTTGCTTGCAGCAAATAACACTACTGGGAATGCATGCGGTGAGTCTCGACAGGCAGGCCAGACATCACAGCATCTGCATCGATCAAACATGCGAGCAGAGAATCTATCTGATCTCTATGATCAGTACAACTACAACACCAGGCAACAGTTGTACACGACCACGAATCCGTGGATGAACCGATGAACAAAACTAAACAAGAGCCAGGCCAGTGGCAAGCAACCAAGAAGCGCATGCTAGCTCTACCTGCTACCATGCATGCACGTACCAACTGAGCTTTGTCCGTTGCGTGCCGATGGGTCCTGCATAGGCCGGTTGGAATCTTGTTGGGTAGGCCAATTGCGACTGTCCTGGACGGCTGGTTGCAACTCTATTTGTATACCAGTTGCAACTTAGACCGTCAGCAGATTGCAACTTCCGTCGTACACAAATTGCAACTCTGGTGGTAAACCAGTTGTGACTCGTGCGATAAGCCAGTTGCAGTCCGGTTGGGTAGGCCAGTTGTAACTCCACTGGACGGCTGGTTGCAACTCCATTTGTATACCAGTTGCAACCCAGTTGCTACATAGTTGCAATCATTAACGCACAGAGGTGCAACTCGTTGTAAAAATAATAAAATATATCAATATTGGATCTAGTTTTGTTAAGCACATTTTTTGAGTAAGATGCTGCGAACGGTTTGTTAATCGGGGTTACGGTTTAGGAGAAAATTTATTTCAAAGAATCGAACTCACAAAAGATTCCATCCATGCATGCATGCTGGCTGCTAGTTGTATTTGTTGCACCTGGCTAACCATGAGTGGTGAGAAGTAGCAAATTAGCTATTGGTTGTCTCGGGTGCATGCATAGTGGTTGGTTCGCTCTGACTCGCTTACCGGCCTGGGTGCATTCTGTGCAGAGCTGGTTACTACATAGTTGTACATATAACCAGTTACTACACAGTTGCAACCCAATTGCTACTCTAGTTACAATCAGATATGATACCAACTCTGAATTGCAACTCAATCTGGTTATGAAGACCAGATGCAAAAGGTACACAAAGTTATAACTAGTTGCAACTCAGTAGTATACAAAGTTACAATCAGTAACACACAGAGATGCAACTCGTTGTAAAAATAATAAAATATATCCATATTGGATCTAGTTTTGTTAAGCATTTTTTTGAGTAAGATGCAACAAACGGTTTGTTAATTGGGGTTACGGTTTAAGAGAAAATTTATTTCAAAGAATATAACCCACAAAAGATTCCATCCACGCATGCATGCAGTCTGGTGGGATTTGTATGCAACGTGGTTGTGCATGGTAGATGGATGGTACAAATTAACTAGGACACACGCATGACATTTTTCGGGGTGACAGTTCGCGTGCGGGAGGCGCGCTCGGATAGTGGGCTGATTCGGCCGGTTGCATGGACTAGGCGCACCGGTTGGCCTGGGTGAATTCTGTGCACAGAATGCACCCAGGTGCAATATATATATATAATTGTTGGTAAAAAACTATAAAGTTTGACTTTTTCTCTGATCAAACATGAATATCATTTCTAGACGGACAGAGTATACTATTATGAACAAGAGATACAGTTCTATCTTATATATGGAAACTCTTATAACAATCTACACTAAGGAAGCCACTTACCTCGACTGCGCGATCCAAAATTAGACTAAGCTCAGTTTGCCTCCTACGAACGAGATTTTCCTCGTTCCTTGGGCAGCAGATATCCAACCATCAATGATCGTCGTCGTCGTCTGATCATCAAATGCATCAACAACGTCAATCCGGTCTTTTGCCGCGGTTTTCTTACGGAACTCTCCTCTGATGAACTCCATCATCTTCAGCAGATCCAACAACCTTGGTCCTGCTTCCTGCTGGCCCATTCTAGCACAGACATCTAGCACCACAACTAGGTGTATGGGGGCTGCATTGCTACGACGTACCGATGGTGGCGCTTTTACACGAATCATTGCTGTGAATTTTGATGAATAGTTCGTCTCGTTTGATTCGACTAGGACCCAGGGCAGATAGAGCGAACCACTTACTCTGACCTGCGTGTGAAATTAATATATAGTTAGCTTAATTTTTCATCAAGAACATCACCGTCATCTAGCTAGTTTGGTAGTATCAATTAGCTTTCTTTGGATAGATGTACAAATAGTGTTAGCTCTTCTATTCCATCCGTCCCAAATTATAAGTCGTTTTGGCTTTTCGAGATATATCGATTTTACTATCTATCTAGACATAGCATATATCTAGGTGTATAGCAAAAGCTATGTACCTAGAAAAACCAAAACGACTTATAATTTAAAACGGATGGAGTATATATATATAGAAATTTTTTACAATAATTGGGAAAAAATTCGATGGCTGACATCGACCGAGAGCGGCCAATCCGACGGCAACAAAGGTAGGAGGCAACGGGAGGCAATGGGACGGAGGCAACAAGAGGCGATTGTTGTGTCTATGATCGGTGGGCCATATGCGCAAAAATCGCCTTCCATTGCCTCCGCAAATGTGGGGATTAGGGCTGGGCGGTAATTTCATTCTCGTAGTTTTTTTTCTTGATAAAGGGTAAAACGGTAACTCTATAAATGTAAAAATAATGTTTTGAGTAATATAGTTAGGATGGATAATACAATTAGTATAGTTAGTTAAATGAATATGTCGTTTACTTCTAGGGTTTCACCGCCGCTGTCCTACGAGCCGCCGCCGCCGCCGATGGGAGGAGGCCGGGCGCAGGGCAACGGGTCACCCCTACCCCCTCGTTCCTCCTCGCCGTCATCCGCTCGGGCGTCGCCCTCCTCCTCGCCGTACTCCGCTCGGGCGTCGCCCTCCTCCTCGCCGTACTCCGCTCGGGCGCCGCCCTCAGCGTTCGTCCATGGTGGAGCAAGAGGAGGCAGGAGAGGATGGGGGCCATGAAACCTAGATCCAAGCGCGCCATGAGGAGGAGGCGCCGGCGCCGACACTGACGCTAGTGCTGGCATGCTGCACACGACTAGGGGCAGGTTCGGCGTCACGCGCCTCGCGCTGGCGCCGCCGGCGCTGCTGGCCATCGTGCGCACCGCCGAGGAAGCGAACGCGGGCACTCCGCCACCCACGTGGCCACGCTCTTGGCGGTGAACTGCGGCGGCGCGTCCCTCGCGGCTGACCTCATTGCGCGCTTCTCGCGCACTTTACCCGGCGTAGGCGTTACCCAGGTTGGTTTCTCGCTGCTGCAAGTTCATGTCTTTTGATTCTTAGTTCAGAGAATATCGTAACTACTAGAGTAGTTCATACAAATCACTTGCAATTGTGTGTTCATCATAGCATACAGTGCTTGTTTTCAATTGGCAAAAGGGGTATGGTCTTACAGGATTGATGGTTTTCGTATACTAGGTTAGAAACTGTCAAGTATGCTCTCTTTAGTTAGTCTATTGGAGCAGACATGTTCGCCTACACAAGGAAGATTCATCACATTGCACAGCACCTCTCGCTTCCGTCTCTGAAGACACATGAGACATTTCCTACTCTCCTCATTGTCAACATTCAGGTAATTTAGTAGGTCGTAAAGGGTTCTTAATCATTGCTTTTTAACTACTGATTGTTAATTGGTTAGTTCTGGCTTCTGAGCTTGACAAGTTTACTTGTTTGTGCAGTTGCCCACCTATCCTGCTACAGTGTTTGGCGATAACGACGTTGATGGGATAAGCCTAGTTCTGTATTTCAAGTTATCTGACAGCTTTGACAAGGAGATTTCTCCTCAATTGCAGGATAGCATCAAGGTAGATTTCTCTTGTATAGTTGTATAGATAAAGCACCTCTAGGCAAAGTTTCTGACTGACTAGTTATGCAGAGGCTTATGAATGAGGAAACCAAAAAGGTGAAGGGATTCCCAGTAGACAGCATTGTGCCATACACAGAGAGGCTGAAGATCCTGGCTGGTTTGGCAAACCATGAAGACCTGCAGCTGAGCACGGCAGAGAGGAAGCTTGTGCAGACCTACAATCAGAAGCCTGTTCTATCTCGCCCACAACACAAATTCTACAAGGTAACTGACTGCATTTGCTCTCTAGTTTATAGACAAACAAGTGTTGAAATAGTAAAATGTGTTTTCAGTTCTGACTGAAACATAAAAAATGTGTGTGTTTTCATTGATAATGTAGGGTCCAAATTACTTTGAGATCGATCTCGATGTCCATCGGTTCAGCTTCATATCGCGGAAAGGGCTCGAGACCTTCTGGGAGCGGCTCAAGCATGGCGTTCTTGATCTTGGTCTAACTATTCAGGTACTTAATTTTCTTCTGCTCCTGGCTAAAAAGTGACCGCTTGATTTGTTTCAAAAAGAAAGAAAAAGAAAAGTGACCCCTTGACTGAATGTCTGTAACTTAGCCATGGTCTGATACTGGTTGCAGGCACAAAAGGCTGAGGAGTTGCCAGAGCATGTCTTGTGCTGCATGAGGCTGAACAAGATCGACTTCGCCGACAACGGGCAGATACCGACGCTGATAACTGCAGCTGATGAGTAAATCTGTCATGTTACTGTAGGGCACTAACTTTCAGGAAAAGCAAAAGAGAGTGTGGTTTGTAGATGTTCTTGTTGAGATGCTGTTGTATAGATCGGCAGATAGTTGTAGGAACTAACTCAAGTTTGTGAGCTAAGAAACACTGCACACAGATTTGTGTAAATACTTGTTGATCATTGCCCCAAAAGAGGAGGAAAAAAAAAAGATATTGCAGCAATCTGCATTCTGAACTCTGAAGATGTATATATATGTCTCTGTTTTCTTTTCATTTTTGAAATTAACGAAATACATGTCTGTGTTTTCAGTTCATGATTACTAATGGTTCAGTTACATCACCACACGAGTTCTTTCCTTGTTCCTTCGATTCTTCAGCTAGAAATTTTCTCATGAGAAAAACAAAAAAATGTGAAAGGACAAGAAATAAATAAAGATAAAACAAATGTACATACCATGCAGCACAAGCACATGTTTAGCCGAAATCAACATGTCAGCTCCTCTACAACAGTTGAAATCTCATCAAATAACAATTAGCCAGCAGAAACACCTACCCAAAAGAATCAATGATCCAGCCTCTATTATTCACACCCAGGAAAGCCACACTCCACAGAGGCCAATGGCCAATCATTCATTTCCCGGCTAGAACTCCTGGTTCAGCTGCCGAGCCCCCCAATTCTCCTGAAACGCCCCACTTCCACTAGTCGTGTTCGCAGATGGAGGGGCCGGATCAGCAGAAGAGCCGCCCGCGGAGGCTTTGTTGCCCCGTCCTGGCAGGTCGTGGTTGTGGCGGCCTGTGTACGTCGTCAGGACGCACCTGGGGTCGGTGGACGCCCTCTCGATCTGCTTGCGCACGTTGCAATTGTCGGCGATGCACTTGTAGTAGCTCCTGCACATCATTGAGCAGAGCAGTGAGCATGCACTGAGCACCATCACAAATTCACCTCGGCCGCTGGTTGCCCTTGACCACCTTCTGCCCGTACTTGCGCCACCGGTAGCCGTCATCCAGGAGATCCACCTCGCTCGTCGCGGGTGCACTTGTAGTAGTTCCGCGGCGACTAGGCGTCCTTGAGCTGCTTCTGCCCGTACTTTAAGCTCCTTTTCCGCTTAAAAAGTCATTAAGCAGAACGCTTTGAGGCCACACAAAAAATTCACAGAAAGTAAAGTGCAGCAATTTCATATTGGCGATGAGGAATGAACTCATCTAGGAAACTAGGACCCGGGATCAGAGTATTATTATGCACTTTGTTATTGTAATATACTCACAGCATCTTCTGCAGCAACACAAAGTACAACAATCGAAATGTTCCTGAGCCTCATCCTCTACTGTTAAGAATACATTTATCTCTCGTTTGGACGCAATACAAGGTTGGTCTCACGCGCAAAGTACAGGAAAAAAGACAAGTGAGCACCCCTTCACACTGTGCACAAAAGTGATGATCATCTGTCACCAAGCTTTTGCCCGTCTTGATTTCTTATTCACTTCAAGAGAGAAGATATCCTCATCTCCTCCTGGATGACGAAGAAGCCGCAACAATTATACCACCAGCAACACGACCCACAACTCCAAAGGCGCCTGTGATGATAGCCATGCCAATCATACCATCTGCATTTAACCATCAAATAAGCCGTTAGCCCAAGTTAGACAAACCATAAACAGTGCATTGGAATGACTAGAGGTTTGCTCTATTGTTCTTTTCTAATATTTGAAACATGGATACATGGTAGATAACTTTATTAAGACATGATGTCTTGATCCCTACTGCTTTTCAGGGTCCATGGCTGACAGCAGTGGTTGGGGAGGTGAGGTCTCAGATTTGGGGATATATGTGAAACTTATCTCTTGATCAATACAATTGATATTTACATTAGGACATGGAGAATTACTGGACACCAGCCCTATTTGCTTCCGCTTATAACAGATTCTCGGTGAAAAAAAAACGAGAATCCCACCAAATGCCTTGATTATCTCAGCTTCTGCTCACCACCGATTCAGAACTTTGAACTAGCAAAATCGAGAATCGAAAAACATCCCTGCATTACGGCGATTTCAAACAGACAGGGCCATCATGTTGGCATTATAGTAGCACATGATAAGCTATTGGCCATTCATTTTCCTAACTTGGTAGTGGACATTATAGTAGGAGATGCAAAATCCATGGGCATCCATTTTATCATTTTCCTACACTGAAAATGGAAAGCATAAATATTATACCAACCTCAGTAAGACTGATTTTCAATTAAGGGTTGTGTCATCGTGTAAGTATGGAATCTGTCAAAAATAATACATGCCAAAAATAATACATGTCAAATGAAGTGGGTTGTGTAGTACAAATTACATGCAGCCGTGCAAGAAGATACCTGGTGGTCTGACACGTCCTCCTCATCACTCCAGTCCTGACACCCATTCAAGCATCTACGGATCTCATGGCTCCAGCAGTTGCAGCACCACGCCAACAGGTCGTCGATGCCACCGACAGGATTTAGGCACGGAGAGACATTGTTCTTGCAGTTGCAGCACAGATACTTATTGCATCGGCCGTCGTCAGGGCAGAATTCATGATTGCACACCTGAAATATAATGGATCATATAAAAGAGCCAATGCATCTATCCCTCGTGGAACCAGACCAAACACTCATTAGCACTTGAAAAAAAAAATTGCATAGAAATATGCATGCATGAGCTATGGACTGGATTGCATAGAAACAAACAGGCATAGGTGTTTCCAATTCAACTACAAACAGATCTCTAAAAATTCGTCGTTCCACAGACATACCTCGTTGGGTGACCTGGGCCTTTTGATACGAAGATCACATCCTCCGTTCACGCAAGCATTGCGACGACCGCGATTCCAGTTCCAGCAGTTGCAGCAGCTGAAGCCGTCTCTCCCTCTCGGGGAGAGGCATGGAGAGACTCCGTTCACGCAGTTCACGCAGTCAGGGGCCAAGCACCTTTCGGCGCTCTTCTTCAGAGCCGTGGATTTTCCCGTCTTCATCTTCTTCTCAGCCGATGATTTTCCTGGATTCATCTCTAGACGGCGTGGATGTGGCCGGTGACGCGGTGAAGGTGGAGATCAGCGGCGGCGGCGCGTCGAGCTCCGGCCGGCGGCGGGCTAGGGCTAGGGCTAAGGCTATGGCTCCGAGCGGCCCCTTTAGGGTTCTAAGGTGGCGGCGTGGTGCTCTGGGCATACTGTTTATAGGGGCGGGCGCGGGGAACCTCGGAGGCCACGATCGAGGGGATCGGGTGGCGGTGGCTAATCCCGGTTGATGCGGCGCGGCGGGGCACGTTCGATGGAGGGGAGGGGTAGTGGGTTTTGGCCCAGAGGCATATCGCCGGGAGTTGGGGAGAAGTTGCCGCTCTGTGTCCGTCTCCAGGGAAGGAGGCGACATGGTGCGTGGAGCCGCTGACATGCGGGCCCTGCAGGTCAGCGATAGGGGCGCGGGCAAAGGGCGCTGGGCCACGTCGCCTATTGTTGCGGGGCTGGCCTGTTGTTGCTGAGGGCTGCGGTTGGTTTGCGTGGCCGGGTAGTGGGCTGTGGCCCAGAACTAAAATAGAGGGGAGTGCGAGAGCGGTGGAGAAGGAAGTCAGCTACATGCCTGGTTTAGTCCCACCTCGCTTGCATATCAATCAAAAGCACAGCTTAAAAGCGCAGGCAAACTAGCCAGTTCGAACACCTGTACTACACTGCCTATGCTCTTGAACGTCTGTTACCTATGCTAATTGGGCCGGCGCGGCCTGGTTGGGCTCCCTTCGAGGTCGAGCTTGACCTAGCCGTTGCTGGCCCTTAGCACCAATTTTTTTTTTCAAACCATCCATTTTGCAATTGAAGTCCCTCTTGAAAACCTTTTTTTCAGACCTTTTATTTTGTAATTGAATTTTTTTTGTATCTTCCAGTACTGATTTGTAATATAAAGCCGGACCTTAAAATAAAGAAACTCGGATTCACACATAAAAAACACGTGGATAGAGTGATCGGTTCAACCTATAAGTGCACTCGGATGACACATAAGAGTGATCGGTTCACTTCCTATCATGTTAGGTTAACGGTCTATCTGTCCACTGATCAAACGAGCCGTGAGAATGTAGGTTCAGTACTTGTCATCCTACGAGCACTAGTCTAGCTACTCAGAGGACACATGAGAGTGATCGGTTGACTTTGTTATCGTGCTATTAGCCTGTTAGTCCACTCGGATGACACGTGATAGTGACGGATTAGTTTGTATCATGTTAAGGCTAGTGGTTCACTCTGTCGAGACATGAGAGTGATTGATTCACTTCCATTCACTTTAGGCCTTTTACTCCACTTAGTCAGTACGTGCAAACTACAATACTTTGTTATCGTGCTATTAGCCTGTTAGTCCACTCGGATGACACGTGATAGTGACGGATTAGTTTGTATCATGTTAAGGCTAGTGGTTCACTCTGTCGAGACATGAGAGTGATTGATTCACTTCCATTCACTTTAGGCCTTTTACTCCACTTAGTCAGTACGTGCAAACTACAATGGTTTGCAATTGAAGTCCCTCTTGAAAACCTTTTTTTTCAAACCATTTATTTTGTAATTGATTTTTTTTTGTATCTTCCAGTATTGATTTGTAATATAAAGACGGACCTTAAAATAAAGAAACTCGGATTCACACATAAAAAACACGTGGATAGAGTGATCGGTTCAACCTATAAGTGCACTCGGATGACACATAAGAGTGATCGGTTCATTTCCTATCATGTTAGGTTAACAGTCTATCAGTCCACTGATCAAACGAGCCACGAGAATGTAGGTTCAGTACTTGTCGTCCTACGAGCACTAGTCTAGCTACTCAGAGGAGACATGAGAGTGATCGGTTGACTTTGTTATCGTGCTATTAGCCTGTTAGTCCACTCGGATGACACGTGATAGTGACGGATTAGTTTGTATCATGTTAAGGCTAGTGGTTCACTCTGTCGAGACATGAGAGTGATTGATTCACTTCCATTCACTTTAGGCCTTTTACTCCACTTAGTCAGTACGTGCAAACTACAATGGTTTGCAATTGAAGTCCCTCTTGAAAACCTTTTTTTTCAAACCATTTATTTTGTAATTGATTTTTTTTTGTATCTTCCAGTATTGATTTGTAATATAAAGCCGGACCTTAAAATAAAGAAACTCGGATTCACACATAAAAAACATGGATAGAGTGATCGGTTCAACCTATAAGTGCACTCGGATGACACATAAGAGTGATCGGTTCACTTCCTATCATGTTAGGTTAACGGTCTATCAGTCCACTGATCAAACAAGCCACGAGAATGTAGGTTCAGTACTTGTCGTCCTACGAGCACTAGTCTAGCTACTCAGAGGAGACATAAGAGTGATCGGTTGACTTTGTTATCGTGCTATTAGCCTGTTAGTCCACTCGGACGACACGTGATAGTGACGGATTAGTTTGTATCATGTTAAGGCTAGTGGTTCACTCTGTCAAGACATGAGAGTGATTGATTCACTTCCATTCACTTTAGGCCTTTTACTCCACTCAGTCATTACGTGCAAACTACAATGGTTTGCAAAAAAAAATCAATGGTTTGCAACAAAAAAAATTGGTGCCATGGGCCAGCGACAGCTAGGTCAGGTTCAACCACAAATAGGGCCCTACCAGGCCGCGCCGGCCCAATTAGCCCGGTATATACCTGACTCCCCGGTCGAGCCCGAGCACGCGGCCCAAGGCCCACTATGCCCTCGCGCCCAGTTGCGCCGCTCGGCTGCCAAACACGGGGGTAACTGGAAACGAGGTTTGAAGCCACGATCTCCGCGCGTAATTATAGGATCGTAGCCGCCACGTTCCCGGCGTAGTTGCTCTTTCTCTACATCCTTGATTTCTGTCTCGATTTCTCCGGCGAACAACGACAACATCACCTGGAATCGGCACTGGCACCATGGACACGGCAGGAGATGGAGAGCAGTCCCCACGTACTCCGATCAACATGGGTACAGGTGAATGATACATCCCTCCTTCAGTTTAATTAGCACAGGGTTTTTGTACGGGGAATTATTTTGCGTCTTTAGGTGTGCATCTTGGCATTCTTTTGCGTCATGAGCTGTGGATCTTGGCATTCTTTTGTATGGGTATGCGTTGATGGTGAGGTACGACCCGGTCCGCTCCAGGAACTCGATCATGGGCTTCATCACCGATTGCGCGATGTCGTCCCGGAACCTGCCCGCGGACGGCGGCCAGGACTCCTTGAGCGCGGTGAACGCGGTCGGCGTCGACACCTTCACGGCTGTCTAGGCCAAGCTTCACGAGCGCGTCGTGCACGTTGGCCATGGCCGGGACGAGCTGCCCGCTCAGGTTCTTGGCCTCCTCGAACACCTCATTCCCCCACGGCCACGCCGTGGATCCGCGTCGCGGGGTAGTACGCCGCCACGTTTCTCTGCACCCACCGTGCCGCAGTCGACGGGTCCACGGCCGTAGCTGCATCGCCGGGTAGTACACTGCCACGTTTCTTGCACCACCGAAGCCGTGTCAGGCAGGTCATTCCCCAACCGGCCGTAGCTCACGCCCACCACGCCGGCATCTACATTGTACACAGTAAAAAACAGTTAGCATAGCACTAGATTGGACCTGGAAAAATAAACAGCAGTCTGAGCTAAACGCGGTTACCTGCAGGGGATATACTTTCTTTTTCTCTTAACAGGAGGGGTCAGCACGCTGCTTTGGGAAATAACATTAGGAACATCACCATGAGTCCTGCTCTAGGAACGCACACCTCCAGCAGCATCTCCAATTATTTTAGTCTTCTTTTGTGGCCTTCCCTCCTCTAGTACCTGCAAGTTCTAATAGGTTATTAAGCATGAAATTTTTTCAGTTTACAACATAAGCAATGGTTCAGTTCACATCACTTTGATAGTATATTGGTACTTGCCTCTTTGCCTTTCTCCATAATGCTTCTCTCCATAATCAGTACAAAATTAAAAAAATGCCTGCATCAGTACAAAATTGTAAGAGTAGCCGGTAGCCACCTTGCCTTGTCTTAGTTTCAAATCTTATGAGAGGTCAGAATGAAGCTTATACTAAAAGATTTCTTATGCACAAAATCTGATGCAGATGGCAATCATAGAAGGAGTACTACCACAGGGAAGCGACATCTGACCAGCAACAAGGTAATCTCAGTATCCAGTTTTAGTTCTTGTGTATGTTGCCTATTCATTTTTACCAACTTATCATCACCAACTGGCTGCTGCAGAAAGTTGATATGCATGTAACACACTCGCCTACGAGACTATTTAACGTCATAGCAGCCTTAAAGGCATCGCAACCACACATTAACGCTATTGAGGCTATGGGATTTGGTGGTCTGATTAAAATGCCAAATATTAGTCTCAGGAAAGGCATGATACAGGACATTGCAGACACATACCAAGTCAGCAACCGAGGATTCAATTTATGTGGTCAAGTAGTTACTATTCATCCAGATGATGTCCAAAATATAATGGCACTCCGGATTACAGGCATTGATGTAGATGAATATATAAATAAAAAAATGAAGAGTAAAGATGGAAGTAGGCAGAGTGAATTATTCAATAGGTATGCCAATGATAAACACAAGCTCGACCTAACATGGCTGGAAAAGATGCTTGATAAAGAACGACCTGCGGATGATGACTTTAAAAGAGGCTTCATCTTGTTCACGATTGGTTGCATCCTAGCATCACCTACAGGGAACGACATCCATTGGAGCTATATAGAAGTTGTTCGAGATGTCTCAAAGATTCCGCAATTCAATTGGGGTCAATTTACTCTAAACCACTTGTTCAACTCATGCCTTAGTTACAAGAATAAGAAAGAAAGAACCATAAAGGGAAATTTGGTTCTGCTACAGGTCTGTTCTATATGGTACGATCAAAACCTATAAACATTGTTTATTTTTGGTCTTACATATTTTCTTCGTTTTGTTTATAGTGTTGGTACTGGGAGCGCGTCAGAGTGCCCAGCCATTATCAGATCGACTACACCAAAAGGACATACCAACCACCGCTGATGGTGTTTTGGGATAAACAGAATGCCGAACGTCGAACGACTGCTTATAATAATGATGGGATATATGGAGGAACTGTAAGTTTCCAACCATAGCACCATTATGGGGCTATTCTTACGCATACAATTAATCTAACTATCTAGATTGTTTGCAGCTTCATGTGCCCCTTGTTTCGCACACCACCCAACAAAAAAAAGAAGCAACAGAAGCACCAATGTCACAAGCGCGACAAGCAAAATGTGCACACGACAGTCAAAGCAACCAAGAAGTAAGTATGACATCTTTTTATGAGTTGTACATCACTTGTGTGCTTATTCATTTTTTCCTATTTTGGTAGGTGCAAAGCCTTCAGCCTACCCCAACTTGTTTGGGACTTAAAGGCTTTGTTGTTGTTCTTGTTGTGGTAGGTGCAAAGCCTTCCACATTGGAAGAGAGAAACCAAAATGGAGCTTGCAATAGAGGTGGAAAGCAAATTTCTTGATATGAGCTACAAACTTGATCGGCAATTTGTGGAACAGAAGGAGTTTGCTAAATTTGCAATCGACAGAAGCCTGGAAGATAGGATCAGTAAGCTCGAAGCTAAGGTAGAGGATTATCATGAACGAATGAGTACAGAGATCCAGGTAACCAGCGTGGTAGTACTCATTTTAGTTACTCCCATGCTTCAATCTCTAACAATGTCTCGAAAAGCAGGAAATCCGAAAGCTAGTGCAGATTCTAATTGAGCAAACTACTTGTACAACTGCACATATTCAGCCACATATGCCTTCCTCTGCACAAGTTCACCCACACATGCCTACGTCTGCACATTTTCAGGTATTGCATCTTCACAAAGTTCAGTTATCACTAGTTCCTGTCTGATGCTCGAATTGATACTTTCGAATCTAACAAAACAACACCAATTGCAGGAACCGCCGCTCAAACGTTTCCACCAGGCGCAGGATAGAATAAACGCTGAACCACCCACTGCAAGAAATGATACGATGGAAAATACCATGGAGCAGCAAGGCGACCCCCCTACAACGCATATCAAACCAAGAGAGCCAATTATCAACCAAGATTACGCTACCGCTCCAATTGACTTAGAAGCTGCCTTGTTCGTAATACAAAGTTACGAGGACGCTCGGGTTGAAGACATAGATGGCATTATTCTTACAGCAGGACAACTTCGCCAAAATGTCTCAGAGGAATTTATAACAGACGAGGTGATATTGTTTCAGATCCATGTCGTCAGTGTAAACATGTGCACACCTACTATGTACTAACTCAACCCTTTGCAGGTCATAAATGCCTATGTCCATTTGAGCAATGTTGGGACTGATTCAGCCTCATTTATAACAACGTTCGAGGTCCAAAGGTTGGTAGACTCAAATTGGAAGCAAGGCGATACTTTCAAGAAGGAAATTTCTGAGAAATGTAAAGGAAGGCATTTGGTACGTAATATTGATTTTGTTTTGTCACATTTTCTGGGTTGCTATCTCGTGATTTACTATGAATTTTGGAAACGTCACCTGTTTGGATTCAATTCATGCATTTAATAGTTTGTCAATACTTAACTTTCCAGGTATTCGTGCCAATGCATATTAACGGCAACCATTGGGGTCTCTTGGTGCTAAACTTTATAAAGAAAGAGGTACAGATCCTTGAATCTCTAGGAACACGAGACGAAGACCTAGAGAAGGCATTGGTAAGTACAGATCCTCTGCGCATCATGTACCAACTATTGTGTGTACATCTCTAAAAACATGTTCCCTATAGGTGAAAGCCATACAGTCTTGCATCGACTTTTCTGTCAACAATGACTTGGTTAAATTTGAAAAACCATTTAACTTGCGCGACTGGGAAATAGTTCCCTATGTGGAAGGCATACCGAGACAAGAAAACAGGTACTCTTTTTCCTTTTGTATATTAATGTTGTAATTCAGTTACTAATGTTTATGCTACGTTGCAGTTTTTCATGTGCTGCGTTTGTAATACAATATATTCTGGCATGGGATGGAGAAAAAATGGCTCATGATTTCACAAGTGTGAGTCTTAGAATTATTGTGAATTCCAAATTTGTACAGAATGAAATGAAAACTGCTATGTGACGACATGCACTACATTTCTCTTGTACAGGAGGCAATGGAGAGTTTTTGCTACAAGATATGCACGAGGCTGCTACATTCTGATCGCAATAAAAATCGCTTGGAATCATACAAAAAACCTATCACGGTATATGCTTTTATTGCATTTTGAAATCTTTCGGCTGAGACAGCTTGTTACAGACAGCACAAAATAATCGGGTTTAACATTTTCTGTTGATGATACTTAGAAGGAAGCGTACTTGGCGGCAAATCCGGATGAACGAGAGGGGAATGGACAGGATGAAGATGCAGACGATGTTCAGATAATACCGCCACCAATGGGAACTGCAACCACCGCTGCGGCTAGCAACAAAGGAACTCCAGCATCCTCTGCGCCGCCCAGCATGAAAGAAAGCAATGCAAGGAAAGAAGGGGAAGCAAATACAGTATCGGGATCGGTAATAACGAAAAGAGGACGAGGACGACCACGAAAGATTCAGGATGAAGAAAATTCAGCAACAGGAGGATCTGCAAAAGTTACAGGAGCTGCAACTAGGAAAGGAGGACGACCCCCAAAGAGAAATGTTGACACTGCTCCTCGTACTGTCGTAGATGATTTCCGTATCGAATCTATCACTAAGCGAATTAAACGGAATACGCATCCAGGAAAATATCTAACCAGCCCATATAAGCCTAGTTAGAACTATGTGCTGTCTATTTTGTAATATGTAATAAGGTTCAGTTCCGCACCAAGCATGGCTATAAATTTGCCGATGACTCACCTTCAGACACGGTGCTTGATGTCTGTCTATGTGCACTACAAATTGTAGTGTACCTACAACATATGAGCGGATTGGATATAGAAGGGAGCTTCTGTGTTTGCATCATGGCATGTGACATTTGATTTGTGGATTATTAGAGGGAACTGAAACCACATGTCTTATCAAGACATACACAAACAGTTACTACTAACTACTTCCAAAATCAGGCACAATACCAAACAGTTACTACTAACTACTTCCAAAATCAAGACATACACAACCAAACAGTTTTACCCATGAAAAATATCAGTGAACTCACCAATGCCCTTGATGTCAAGAGCTCCAGACGCCACCTCCGGCTCCGGGGAAGATCTCGCGGTGGCACAGCTCCCCACGACCAGCGCCGGATTCGCCCAGCTCGTCGACTCCAGAGCTCGATTCGCCCGCTTCGGGGCCCCGTTGATTCGCCTGCATGAGCTCGGATTGGAGGTGGTGCTTCTGATTACCGCTGGTCGGAGGCGGAGGCACGAGGGCATGTGGGTTTCTCTAGTGTGGATACGGGGCTGCGTGGGCGTCAGGTTCATCATTGGGGAGGCGGCGGCGGCGCGCACCAGGGCAGGGAAGGGGACGCAGCCCCACGGGGCGAAGGCGAGGAGCAGCGGTGGCGAAGCAGCATAGCAGGAGGAGGGGACGGCAGGAGGGCCTCTGCGATGGCGGCAGCCTGGGCCTGGCAGCCAGCGGGCGTGGGATCTGGGAAGTGCATCTAAGGGGGGGCGGTGGACGCGGGGAGGGAGAAGCTCGGTCGCGCCGGCGATGGCGGATCAGACGAGGGCGTCTAGCTTGGTCAACTGAGGAAAGGGATTTCGGACAAGGTAATGACCACCCGGCCCCACGTGGCAGTGGAAAGGAGAGAGGGAGGGCTGCGGTTGGTTTGCTGGGCCGGGTAGTGGGCTGTGGCCCAGAACGAAAATAGAGGGGACTGCAAGAGCGGTGGAGAAGGAAACAGCTACATGCCTGGTTTAGTCCCACCTCGCTTGCATATCAATCAAAAGCACAGCTTAAAAGCGCAGGCAATCTAGCCAGTTCGAACACCTGTACTACACTGCCTATGCTCTTAAACGCTTGTTACCTGTGCTAATTGGGCCGGCGCGGCCTGGTTGGGCTCCCTTGGAGGTGGAGCCTACTGGTTGGGCTCCCTTGGAGGTCGAGCCTGACCTAGCCGTTGCTGGCCCATAGCACCAAATGTTTTTTTCAAACCATCCATTTTGCAATTGAATTCCCTCTTGAAAACCTTTTTTTTCAGACCATTTATTTTGTAATTGATTTTTTTTGTATCTTCCCGTACTGATTTGTAATATAAAGCCGGACCTTAAAATAAAGAAACTCGGATTCACACATAAAAAACACGTGGATAGAGTGATCGGTTCAACCTATAAGTGCACTCGGATGACACATAAGAGTGATCGGTCATACCCTCTCAAAGCTGCGTTGACCGTAGGACGTCGAATTTCTATTTTGGGTTGTCAATAGTTTTCATTGAAAAAATAATTGATCTTATGAATTTACTAAAATTTTCCAATATTTAGTTAGAGGTTTAGTATTTCAAATTGTGCAAAATGGGAACTTTAAATAAATTTAAAAATTTTAAATTGAGGGATGTTGCATTCATGCCTTTGCATAAATTTTTATTGCTGTGAAAATTGAATTTATAAAATTCGACATAACTTCGAATCAAATTTTTGATGTATTTATAAAATAAATAGAGTTTTTAAAAGTTTATTTCAAAATCAAGTTCAAAGCTGTATTTCAAAACTCAGAAATGTTAGGAATATTTCAAAACCTGATTCATCAGAAGCCCTTTCCCTCACTTGGGCCGAAGCCCAGCAGGCAGCAGCCCATCAGCAATAGCAGGCCCAGCACCCTGTGCCCGCGCCCCTGCCGCTGACCTGCGGGGCCCGCGTGTCAGCGGGTCCACGCACAGTGTCGCCTCCTTCCCTGGAGACGGACACAGAGCGGTTCTCCTCTACTCCCCTCTATTTTGCCTCTGGGCCAAAGCCCACTACCCCTCCCCTCCTTCGAACGTGCCCCGCCGCGCCGCATCAACCGGGCGTAGCCACCGCCGCCCCATCCCCTCGAACGTGCCCCCCGAGGTTCCCCGTGCCCGCCCCTTATAAAGAGTAGGCTCAGAGCTCCGCGCCGCCACTTTTCATCCCTAAAGGGACCGCCAGGAGACCTAGCCCTAGCCCGCGCGCCGCCATAGCCGCTGCCAGGAGGTCGACCCGCCGCCGCCGCCGCTGATCTCCGCCTTCACCGCGTCGCTGGCCACGAGAACCCTTCCACGACCTTCATTGCGAGGTGAGCAATCTCCAACTTACGTATTAGCCTTTCCTGCAAGTACATATTGGTCTGTTGACTATAGGAAGTGATCACCATAATGTAGCACGAAATTAACCTATGTTCTAAGATCACCAGGACATATTTTTCCTATTCAAGCCTGTAATTTTCGGATTTGCAACAAGCAAATCTGGTTAAATGGCTCCCCTATGCTTCTTGTATTTTTTTTTCAGTTTTAGTTTCACTATTTTAAGAACTAGAAAATTATAAGGGTGAAAGAACTGACACATCAAATGATGCTGATAGCGTCAGATAATAACTACCTGGAAGAACAGATGTTGCATCAGAAAATATAAATGCTGGGTCAAAGGGGCAATCATAATTCACCTGACAAAACAAAAACTGCCGCAAAAGGGTCCAGGTTACATCAGCAACTTTGTGGATGGTATGGCTCAAGTATAAAATCTGTAGACAGAAGTTCCGTGGCAGCTGAATGAACATACATGCGACAGTTGAAATGTCAAATACATACCATCCCTATAGCCAAAAGCCAACCAAAGGCCCTGTAGCTCTCCAACAAAGTTTTCTACAACTATATAACTGATCTGACAAGATTGACATTAAAATGTCAATTCAAGGTTACAACAGCAGCTTTGCAGATAGTATACATGAGGTAACTGAAACTTCAATGGACAGATATCATGCATTCAGCACTGGAATATCATGCCTGTAAGAATGAAAGCTACATACAGCCAGACTTAGTGTCTAGGTGTTCGTAGGGCACCTCTTCAGTTTTGATCAGTCAGATGCATAAGGTTTCTGTCAATCAAAATACAAGAGCTTCCACAATTAAGTTAGATGTACTACTACCATGCAGCACTAGCTGTACGCAATAGTAATCATAACTCCTTTTTCTCCTGAAATCTGTAACTTCCAGATTTCTAAGGTTTTTGACTAAGGTGCCGTATACAAACAAATGGTCTGATTAAAAGGCTAAACAACGCTTCCTGTAATTTTCTAATTTTTTGTTAAATATTTCAAAACTCCAGAGATGTTATAGACTTATAGGTGAAAGGACGTAAAATGAGCTGACACTATAGAAAAACAGTTAAGAACGTCAGAATAATTGCAACCTGGACTGATTACATGTTGAATCACTAAATATGAGTGCTGGGTCACAGAGGCAAGAATCATGCCACATGAAGGAGTCATGTTTTCCTTCTTCCAGGGTGAAGATCCCTCCACCGGGTTAGACTGTTCCGGAGCCGGAGGAAGGATATGCGGTGGTCTTTCGGGACTTCTTCACCTGCGGCCTCCGGTTTCCTTACATTCCCTTCCTTCACCGGGTGTTGGAGACCTTCAATGTTCAGCTCCATCATCTGACTCCCACTGCTTTCCTGACACTTAGCAAATTTTGCTGGGCGTGCATCTCTTACGGTGCCGAGCCGGATGTGGACACCTTTTGCACGTACTATGAACTACAGAAGCAGCCGAAGAAGAAGAAGGAGGTGCGAGATGGCAAGGAGGTGGAAGTGACCTATCAGTACGGTAGTTGCACTTTCATGTCTAAGAGGAACCAAGGCGTGGACTGCCTAGAGATCTCTTTTTGCCAGAAGGGCAAGTGGGACCGCGGCTGGCTCGAGCAATGGTTCTACGTGAAGACTTATGGGGTCCGCAGCACAACCGAGGATGGCGAGGAAGTCTCGGAGTATCCACTGACTTATCGGATGGAGGAGATGGCGCCACACACGCGCGTGGATCCGCCGGAGGAGGTGTCTCCGACGCGGGAGGCCTGTGATCAGGCTTTTGCGGCAGCGTGCCGCTACTCTGGTGGTCGTGATCTGGTGGAGGAGATCATGGCCTCCAACTATTGGCCCTTGAGCAAAAACAACCCAGCTTTTTAGCTGGAACAGGTCAAGGTTCCCGTTTTTGGGCCGGAGGCCGGGATTCCGTTCCCCCGCTTCGGTCGGTCTTTGGGGGAGGGGGTGACGGAGGACGGTTTCGTCTCCGAAGTCGAGGAGGCCGCCATAGGATTGGTTGGCAAGATTTCCGAGCGTGAGTACACGTCTCGGATGGCCGTGGCAGGCACCATGCCGCGGCTCAATCGAGTTTTTGAGGAGGTCGGTATCATATACCGGGAGCGCGAGGTTCCTGCTGAGGTCCTGGCCTCGATTGAAAAGAAGAAGAAGAAGGCCTACGCAAAGAAAGTTACAGCGGAGGCCGAGTACAAAAAGAGGAAGGGCACCGTCGTATCTCGGGCGCCTATGAAAAAAAAAGAAAAGCGGAGCCCCGCTGATCACGCCGGCCTTGTCTTCCGCTGGCAGTGCGGGCGCTGCCTCCGCCAGCAGCGAAGACGTTGAGAGCTCCTCCGCCCCATCAGCGGACGCTCGAGTTGCGAGCGGAGGGGATCGCGGCTCTCCCGTAGCTCCGGTGTGCCCGACGAGCGGGGCGGTGAGCGGTGCCGGGCGTCTGGAGACCGGCGTTGTCCTAGCGCGCTCCTCGCATGGTGCTACGAGCGTCGACGAACGGCCGGAGGATAGCGCCGCCGAGCCTATGCCCGACGTTCTTGGCGGGTTGTGCTCGAGCTCTGAAGAGGACACGGAGGCCATCCTACGGTGTGTTCCTTCGCCCTCTGCCACTGTTGCGCTTTCGCCCGTACCTGCGGCCGATGTAGGGCGGCTGGAGGCCGCTCTTGCTGAGGAGGCTCCGGCGGCTCAGCCTTCTTCGAGCCCTCCGCCCACCGGGCCGCTGGCTGAGGAAGTCCGCCCCTTTGGGCCTTCGCCACATGATATGGCGAAGACTTCTGCTCAGAGGGCGCGGCAAGCTGCTCTGCCTGGGCTCTTTATGAGTAAGCTCGTTTGGTGCACATCCTTATGTTTATTGTCTTCGCCCAGTTCATTCCTTTGCGTGTTGTGCTAAGTGCCAATACTATGCACCTGCTGCTTTGCAGGTGATGTCATGGCTGGACTTCTCACCCCAGAGGAGCGAGCAGCTGCCGCTGGTGCTAGGTTCGGTCCGGGGCAACCGAGGCTGACGGCGCCGGGTCCGAGTAAGTAAAAATGTTTTCATTTTGATCATCATCTGGTCTGTTTGTGATCTGCCCTCCGACCTAAGCTGTTGTTGTGTTTTTTTACGTAGGCTCCTCCGACACTTCTATCTCAGGTTGGGAGGAGTGTTATCTTACCGTTCTTGGAGACGTCGGAGGTGGTCTTTGGCTGTTGGTGCGTTTAACGTGAGATTTGCTTTTCTCACCTCATCGTTTCTTGTTTGTTTGTTCTTCTTTGAACAGATCGCTTCAAACAGCGTTTGAGGGATATGGATTTCTTCCAGCTTCTTCGCGTTCACCTAGAACACCAGAGCCTGGTGCGCCTCCGGCGGTTTTGCCCCTTTCGTTCTTTTATTATTTTTTGTGTACGCTCGTTTCTAGACTTGTTCTTGATTCCGCTGTTGATCGCTTTGGGTTTTTTTGTCGCAGGGGTATCACACGGGCGTTGTTATGGAAGAGCGATGCACCTGCGAGGTCTCCGATCGTGACGCCGCGATCGAAGCGCTCAAGGTGGAAATCGAGCGCCTAGAAGGTGAAAAAGGGGGTCTGTCGGACTCTCTCACAGCTCTCCGCCTGTCTCTGATGGAGAAGGAGCGAGAAAAGGATGGCTTGAGGGTCAATCTTGCCAAGGCCCGGGAGGCGAAGGTTTTGTCCGCCGAGCAGGCTCGTAGGGCGAATGAGCTGGCCGAGGGTCTCCGATGAGAGCTTGGCTCCGAGAAGGAGTCCGCAGCAGCGGTGAGGGAGCAACTTTCTCTGACGATGAGGCGTTTGGACTCGGTCAAAGGAGTCCTTGCTACGACCGTTGGTCACTACCGGGCCACCGTCGCCAAGCTTGGAGGCGAGACCTCCGCTCCTTCGGAAGAAGACAGCGTGTACGCCCTCGCTTCCTGGCTAAAGCGTCATCTTGCGAAGCTCCTTGGTCTGATCAACGGTTGCACGGACTATGGGGCACTAGCGGGAGTGGCGAACTATGCCAAACTTTTGGCACGCGGCGGGTGTACGCACACTGAAAGTATTCCGGAGGGGGCGCTGCCTGGTCCGGAGGAGCTCCGTGAGACCTCTCTTGGTTTGCGAAAAACCTTGAGAAATTTCATTAGGCACTTTTGGGCTCCATTCGGGAGATCTGCTGCCCGGAAACTGGCGGAGGACAAGAGGGCGAAGGTACTTATAGTTTTTGTAGTCGCCCTTTTTCTCCTTTTTTCGTTGCTTTTGCCCCTGACATTCTAGCCTACGTTGCAGGATGCGCAGAAGGGTCTTGCGGGCAGGCCCCCATCGGTTCCGCGCTCGGCGACTGCGGTTGGTGCCTCCGCCGCTGGTGGCGCTCCGGGGGGATCTACGATCGGCGGAGTCGGTGGTCGGAGGCCGTAGGCGCCGTGCCCGCCCACCGCTGATGCGAGCTTCGCTCCAGGGACTTCCGCCGCGGCTGATGCGCCGGAGGTCTAGGCTCTTTGTAGCATTTAGCTGTTCTAGCGTGTACCTCGCAATCCAACTGGGCTTTTGTGAATAAGGTTTATTTTGTTCTGAATGGTTTTGTGCAAAATTTTAACCTTGCGCAGGTTCTGAATCAGGAGCCTGCGCAAGACGTTGCTCCTTTGACTCTCTACAACGACGGTATTTATGTGAGCGGAGAGCTTTGGGAGTATTGGCGTTCGGCCTTCCCCCGCAGCATTGCGCACGATGTATTTGAGTCGGTTAGGTTTGACATAGACGACGAGCGCGCGGGGTTTACTCGCGCGCTCGCTTGGCGCGGACCTTCGCCACAGTAGTTAGGATTTTATTTCAAGTTGGTGTCCTGTAAGAATGTTTCTCGACGCTTTATGGAATGCAAGACAGGTTCACTTTCTTGATTGTTTGTGCGGTGGCTTGAGCCCGTCATGGTAGTTTACATATCTCGTCTAGTCCCAAGCTCGCGCACCGTTGTCCTATGCTTGGGTGATCGAGCGCGATACAGAGGTGGTGGCTAGGACCTTCGCCCCATTTTTTCTCATTCTCTGTGTTTTCTTGATGGCCGGGGCGGAAGTCTCCGCAGCTTTTCGACCGGCGGAGGCGTACTTGAAGTCCGCCTGGCGAGGTTTGCTGATTCGTCGTTTGATCCGGCTGGGGTTTTGGCGCAGCTTGTGCAGACGGCGGAGACTCTAGATATTTCTTTAGCTAGGTGTTTTAGCTGTCTGGAGGCGTGGGTCTCCGATGCTGCACACCCGTGGGACAAGGTTGATCTTTGGAGATGGCAGGTTAGGTCTCCGGCGTCAGGGGGATGTTACGAGTTTTTGTGCGATATCCCCCTGCTCCCGTAGGCCTTTGCTGTTCATCACCGTGCCATGGGCCCTCTCTCTTTTCCCACTGTCTCCGACTGTCTACCGTTGCCTCCGATTTTACAAGTTTTCGTACAATATCTACGGCCGATTTGGATATCTAAGGAGACCCCTACCTCCATGGCTATTGCTTTTGCTTTTGCCTGCACTTTGCCTTGCTCCCCCCTTGCGCTCTTGCGCCTTATGCTGACTGAGTTTCTCAAAGGCACGGGGGGAATCTGTTTTTATAATGGGGGGGGGCTTTCGGGCGTTAACATTTTTGTACGTTGTTAGGTGGAACGTATCTTGGCTTTAATGGCCTGTATGTTGCCTGAATTAATCGTTCTTCTTGAGATCTTTGAAGTAAAGAGGCCTAGCGCCGCAGTGGTGGCAGTGTTTTGTCAGGCACTTTCTGTTTTTCCTATTTCGGATAGCGGAGACCTTTTTCCTAGTTCTAGCGCCACAATTTTGTTTCCCCTGATGCTAGGTCTTTTTTTTAAGGTCGGAGGCCTGTTCCACCGAGGTTGTTGCCTTGATGCCTGACTTCGGTCAGGTCTTTGTCAATGGTCGGAGGTCTTTTTGGCCGAAGATTTTTGCCTTGATGCCTGACTTTGGTCAGGTTTTTGTCAAGGGTCGGAGGCCTTTTTGGCCAAAGATTTTTGCCTTGATGCCTGACTTTGGTCAGGTGTTTGTCAAGGGTCGGAGGCCTTTTTGGCCAAGGAGTTTTGCCTTGATGCCTGACTTTGGTCAGGTCTTTGTCAAGGGTCGGAGGCCTTTTTGGCCAAGGATTTTTGCCTTGATGCCTGACTTTGGTCAGGTCTTTGTCAAGGGTCGGAGGCCTTTTTGGCCATAGAGGTCGTTTCAAATTGCCCTTGCCTATGGCTAGAGCTTTGAAAGGACCTGTGTTTTTTGTTTACCGAATATTGCGGCGCCAGAGCTGGCCGCTTTCGGTTTTGGGTTCTTTGTGGCGTTCTTTTGGGGAATTACCTCTTTATACTTGTAGAGGATTTTTACATTGAGCCTGCCTCGTTAAAAACCTCACCTCCATTTGGAGTTCCCCTGTGAGGAAAAGAGTGCAGGCTCTTTTACATTTTGTTTTGAATGAAGTAAAAAAAACTAAGGTAATTGCATGTAGGGGCCTCCGCTTATATTTTGCGGAGGTTGCCCTTTGGTACATTGCCTAGATGTAGTATCTGCGAAGGCTGTCGATATTCCATGTGTGGGTTGTCGTGACACCTTCGCTGTCGGTCAAGTGGAAAGAACCAGGTCGGCCTGCTGCCGTTGCTGTGTATGGGCCTTCCCATTTCGGTTGCAACTTACCGACAAGTTGTGCGTTTGGTTTTCTCCTGAGTACGAGGTCTCCGTGTTTTATGTCTTTCCTTACCACCTGAGAGTCTCTCCATTTCTTGGTTTGTGACTGATATTTTGCAATGTTGTCGACTGCTTCCAGTCTGGTGGCTTCTATTGTTTCTTTTGCATATTCTTCATCTTGCAACATCAGCTGACTTGTTGTGCGGAGGCTTTCATGCTTTATTTCTTCTGGCATCATGGCCTCTTCTCCATAAAGCAGTTTGAATGGTGTAAATCCTATTGTTCTTGAGACGGATGTATTGTGTGACCAAATAACTCTAGGTAATTCATCTATCCATTTTCCTTTGCGTAGGCCCAACAGTGTCTTTGATATTGCTGAAAAGACTATTCTGTTTGCTCTTTCCACTGCTCCATTGGACTCTGGGTGGTATACAGAGGCGAAGGCTAATTTTGTCCCTATGCTTTTGCAGAATTCTTTGAAGTTCTCTGAATCGAATTGTTTTCCATTGTCTACTGTCAAGATCCTTGGTACACCGAATCTGCAAACGATGTTCTGCCAGAAGAACTTTCTGATAGTTTCTGAGGTTATCTTCGCCAGCGGCTTTGCCTCTATCCATCTTGTGAAATATTCCACTGCCACTACTGTGAATCTGTTTCCTCCTTGGGATGGAGGTAATTGGCCGACCAGGTCCATCCCCCATCTTTGCAGCGGCCATATCGGAGGTATAAGCTGGGTCTCCGACGATGGTTTTGACTATCCTGGAGAGAAAGTTTGGCATGCTTTGCATGTTCTGACTATCTGCTCTGCGTCTTGTATGTGTGTTGGCCAATAAAAGCCTTGCCTTATTGCCTTTGCTGATAAAGCTCTAGAGCCAATGTGCGACCCACAAATTCCTGAGTGTATTTCTTGAAGCAATTCTATGCCTTCGCTCTACGATATGCATTTGAGGAGAGGCTAGACTACTCCTTTCTTGTACAGTACGCCATTTATGATTGTGTAATTTCTTGCCATGGCCTGTATTCTTGCTGCTTTTGGTTCATCTTCTTCAGTTGTTTTGCCTTCTAGGAATTCTATTATCACCTTTCTCCAATCTTCATTTTGCAGGTGTAGTATGGGTTTTGGTGCCTTGGATGTCTCCGTAGTTGCTGGAGCCTTCAAGATCTGGTAAAAAGTGTTTGGAGGCAGTGGCAGGTTGTTTGCCGCAGCCTTTGCCAATTCATCTGCCTCTGCATTTTCTGATCTTGGGATGTGCTTGAGGGTGAAACCCTCGAATCTCCGCTCCAAATTTCTGACAACGGATAGGTATTTGATGAGTTCTGGCTCTCTTGCTGTGTATTCTTTCTCTACTTGGCCAGTGACCACTTGAGAATCTGTTTTGACTGTCAATGTTTTTGCCCCTAGGGCCTTTGCTTTGCTCAGCACTAGGATCATGCCTTCGTATTCTGCTATGTTGTTTGTTGATTTGAACTCTAGCCTTGCTGCGTATTTCAGTCTGACGCTGGAAGGTGCCGTTAGGACAGCGGAGGCTCCTACTCCGGCTTGGCCCTAGGCTCCATCCATGAATGCTATCCAGCCTTGAGCTGTTGGTTGCGTCTTGGGCTCTATTGGAGGTGTCCAATCTGCTACAAAATCAGCTAATGCTTGTGATTTGATTGTTGTTCTGGGGACATATGAGATTCCAAACTGTGATAGCTATGTAGCCCATTTGCCTATTCTGCCGGAGGCTTCTTTGTTTCTGAGCAAGTCTTGTAGTGGCAGAGATGTTGGAACTAAGATTTCGTGGGCTTGGAAGTAATGCTTTAGTTTTCTTGATGCCATCAGCACTGCGTAGGCGACTTTTTCTACCTCTGTATAGTTTAGCTAGGCTCTGGACAGTGCTTCTGAGATGAAATAAACTGGTTTTTGAGTTTTGCCTGATTCTTTTTCCAGCTCGTGGACTAAAACTGCGCTGACTGCATGGTCGGAGGCCACCACATACAGCAATAGGTGGCTGTCCGATTCTGGGACGGAGACCATCAGTGAGTTTGCCAGATACTCTTTTAAGTTATGAAATGCCTCCGACTGCTTGGGCCCCCATTCGAAGTTGTCTCTGCCCCTCAGGGCTTGGAAGAAGGGTAGGCTACGTTCTGCTGATTTTGAGATGAATCTGTTGAGCGCTGCTATTCTTCCCGTTAGCTTTTGTACTTCCTTCTTGTTTTGGGGCTCTGCCATTGCCATTATTGCTCTGGTTTTGTCCGGGTTTGCTTTGATGCCTTCGCTGCTTATGATATAACCGAGCATCTTCCCTTTTGTAACTCTGAATATACATTTCTCTGGGTTGAGGCGGAGGCCAGCTGTCCTGAGGTTGGCGAAGGTCTCCTGTAAGTCAGAGACATGATCATCCTTGTTCTTGCTCATGACCACTATGTCGTCGACATAGGCTATGATGTTTCTATCTAGCTGTGATCCCAAAACCTCCTTTGTCATTCTGGCAAAGGTTGCTTCGGTGTTCTTGAGTCCCTCCAGCATTCTGGTGTAGCAGTATGTCCCGAATGGGGTGGTGAAACTTGTCTTGTCTTCGTCTTCTTTTTTCATCCAGATTTGGTGATACCCAGAGAAATAGTCGAGGAGGGAGAACCTCTGGCATCTGGCTGCCTTGTCGACGGAGGCATCTATTCTTGGCAATGGGAAAGGGTCTTTCTTGCAAGCTTTATTCAGATCTGTGAAATCTATGCACATTCTCATTTTGCCATTTTTCTTTGGTACCAAGACTATGTTTGCAAGCCATTCTGAATACTTGGCTTCCCTGATCACTTTTGCATCTAGCAGTCTTTGCACCTCCGCCTTTGCTGCCAGGATTCTATCCTCCGACATTTTTCTCTGTTTTTGCTTTCTTGGTCTCATGTTTTTGTTTATATCCAGTTCGTGCTGTATGATGTCCCTACTGACTCCCTGGAGGTCGGAGGCTGACCAGGCAAAGATGTCCTTGTTTTTTACTAGGGTTGCCATGAGCTCTTCCTCTTCTGCCTTGCACAATTTTGAGCTGATTGTTACTTTTCTGTCCGGTAACTCTTTTCTAGAGGGATCAGCTTTGTCTCTTCTTGACCTGCCATATCTGTTTCTCCTTTGGGCATGTCCGGAGGCTCTAGTTCTTTGTTCGCTAACTCGACTGCATTGATGTTTCTTTGGGCTCTGTAGATAGCTTTCTCTATGTTTCTTGCTTCTTTCTGGCTGCCTCGAACTATGATAATACCATGGAGTGCTGGTATTTTCATGCACAGGTAGGCCATATGCAGTGCTGCATTGAATTTGGTTGTAAATCCTCTGCCCAAGATGGCATTGTATGGGTAATACAGATCGACGACGTCGAAGGTTATGTACTCGGTTCTGGCATTCGCTTGGGTTCCGAACGACACTGGGAGTGAGATTTTTCCTAATGCTTGTATCTGCTTGCCTCCGAATCCTATTAAAGGGGATTCGGAGGGTTGTAGTTGATTTCTGCTGAGCTTCATTTGGTCGAATGTATTTGCGAAGATGATATCTGCTGAGCTGCCCGTGTCGACCAGTATTCTGCTTATCTCCCATGCTGCTATGTTTGTCTTGATCACCATTGCGTCTGCGTGAGGGTAGCTCTCTAGCTGGAGATCTTCTTCTGTGAAGGTGATTGGGACTCTGGACCAATCTGTGTGTTTCGCCGGGCCTTCGACTGCTACATTTTTTACTAGGCGGAGGTGATCTTTTTTCTGCTTTTTCGTTTGAAAATCCATCGATGATCCTCCGGTGATTGGCAATATCATGCCTATTGTTGGCAGTGCTCCATGAGGGTTGACTTGGTTTTCTGGGTTTGGCTCATTTTTTGGTGTTGCGGGTTGGTTGTGTGGTGGTGGCGGAGGCAGTTGCTGCATGTGGTGCTGTGGCTGCGGAGGCTCGAACCTTATTCGGTTTTGCTCCGGTGGGTTTGTTTCGAGGTAGGTTATATGGGGAGATTTTGGGTTTATGTAGGTCAGGCTTCCCTCCGACCTGTAGTTGCCCGCCGGAGGCTGCTGCGAGGGTGATGACCGCCATGCTGGTAGGAAGTTTGGGTAATAGGCAGAGGCCAGTGTGGAGGGATGTATTTGGGTTGCGTTTAGCGCTGGGTACATTGGGCAGTACTGCTGGTGGCCAGTTGTGTATGTGGTGTTGACCTCTCTTGCGCTCTGTTGTGTCGGAGGTTGGGCAGTCTACTTGTTCTTCATCCTTTCTTGTGTTTCTTTTGTCTCTGGACAATCTTTGGTGCTGTGCCCTGCGTTTTCGCCGTGAAAGACGCAATATGGCTTGCGTTGTTTCTGGCTTTGGTTTCTATTCCAGTTTTTGCCTTGGTAACCTTGCCGACCTTGGTTCCTTGTCTGGGTCTCCGGCCGTGTTGGCACTGCCTGTTGCCCTTGCTCGTGTTGGGGTTGACCCTCGATACTGAGCACTTGCCCCTGGCCTGGCTTCTGATTTGATACATTCTGGTTTGTATAGGTTTTCTGGGAATTTTTGCTGCTATTTTGTTGTCTGTTTTGACCTTGCTCCTCCAGCCTCTTGCGTAGGTCATTGTCTGATCTGCAGTACTTCTCAAACTCGTCATACAACTACTGAATGGAGGTTGGTTTCTCTCTTGCTAAGTGTGCTGCGAACGGCCCGATTCGGAGGCCTTTGATCGCTGCTTCAATGGCGATCTTGTCTGGGACATCTGGTGCCTTCGCCTTTAGTTGCACGAATTTCTAGAAGTAGTCATGTAGTGTTTCTCCCTGCATTTGCTTGCACTGAAACAGATCTGTGGAAGTCAGCGACTGTGCTGTTAGCCCTTTGAAGTTTGCCAATATCTTGTCCCAAAGGTTCTCCCAATAATAGACTGTGCTTGATTTGAGCATAGAATACCAAGCCAGCGCATCACCTTCGGCTGCAATGACAAATGACTTTGCCAAGACGGCATCGTCTCCGCCGGTGGAGGCTACTGCTGCCTCGTAACTCATAATGAACTGATGGGGGTCAGTCTTTCTGTTGAACTTGGGCAGTGTGATTGGCTTGTACGATGTTGGCCATGGCGACTGTTGTATGCCTTCAGATAGTGGTAACTTGGGATCGATAGGCCTCTGCATCACCTGAGATGGCATTGTCGGCTGGCTGATCACTGGTGTAGAACCTTGAAGCATGGCTGCAGTTGGTGTTGCTGCGGAGGCTGGGATTGCGGAGGTTGTTGCTGGTACTGCATGCTGCATACTTAGCATCTCAGCATGTAGGACTGCCAACTGCTGCCTTATTTCTGCTGCTTGTGCTGACGCTTGAATAGCTTGCTGATTAGCTGCGAATGCTGCTGCCATTCTGTCCCTCTCTTGTTGCGCTCTTTGCAACTGTGCTTGCAGCTGTTGCAGTTCTTGCTCGGGTGCTGTGGCTGAGTTTGGTTGGGCCTCCAGATCTTGAATCTCTTGGTCTTGGGGTTCCGGTGGTTGACCCTGAGCGTCTGCTCTGGTGTCATCCTCCGCTGGCGAGGTTGCGTAGGCGCTATGAATGTTGCGCCTAGGCCTTCCTCGCTGACCTGTGGTCGCTGCTGCTCTGGTGGTGGTCTTTCTTTTCCCTGCCATCGTTGGTTTGCCTTGGCTCAACCACGGTGGGCGCCAATGTTGAAACTAGTGGTTTCAACCTGCATGGCGGAGACCGAGGCCTCCGTCCGTCTGACGATCGGCCTCGGGCGGAGGCTCGGGATACGAATGACAGGGGGGATAGTGGTGAGTAAGGGAATGATGCGGAAAACTATGGTTTCATTAACTCGTTCACCAACCAACCTCCATGGTTACAAGTGTCCCCTATTTATAGGACTCGACTACCACATAACAGAATTTATTACAATGCCCCTCAACTGCTACAGTACATTCCTGGAATATTCTGCCGCTAGCCTCTTGTTTGCGGGGCAGTCCTGCCACGCCGTCTCCGAGTAATGGGCTTCCATGAGTAGTCGGCCCACTGTAGCTTGGTCTTCGGCCCAAAGGCCTGGGTCCCCGGCGCTGGCCTTCATCTCCCACGGCGCGCCGCTCCCTCGGCGGGTCTCCGCCGGACGGTCGGAGACGTTCTCTGCGGGTCTCCGCCCGGCCGCGCGGGGGCCATGGTTCTCGCCGCCGGCCTCCGCCTTCAGGGGCGCGCCGTTGCCTTGGAGAATCTTTGCCGGTCCGGGCGGAGGCATCACCCGTAGGTCTCCGCCCGGCCGCTGGCCTCCACCCTCAGGGGCGCGCCGTCGCCTTGGAGAGTCCCCGCCGGTCCGGGCGGAGACATCATACGTAGGTCTCCGCCCGGCCGCGCAGGGGCCATGCTGGCGCGCTTGCGCGGACCGCGAGCGCCCGCGCTTGAGTACCTGCACACACTTAGGCAAGATCGTTTGTTTGATTAGTTTAGAGATAAGGCTGCCTCCGCCCGTAATACCGGAGACGCCCGCCTGAGCGGTCGGCGGGATGCGTGCCTGGCCTTGGCGGAGTCCGCGATGACCCCTCGAGCATGGTCGGGAAATTTCCTAGTCAGCGCCGGGTCTCCGCCCCAAGACGCTCGAAGACGCCTTGGCGACACCCCGCTGCCGGGGGCCTTCGCCACCCGCCAAAGCCATGTTACAACAGAATCTGAGCTAAGACCTTGAGTTCTTCATAACTTATCAGTCAGAGATAAACTACAGAATGACAGGATGAGAATGTCAGGGAAAGAGGATCTGGAAGCAGACATACATC
This sequence comes from Miscanthus floridulus, assembly GCF_019320115.1. Classification (NCBI taxonomy): domain Eukaryota; kingdom Viridiplantae; phylum Streptophyta; class Magnoliopsida; order Poales; family Poaceae; genus Miscanthus; species Miscanthus floridulus. Next base: position 20,428,372 of record NC_089594.1, read on the forward strand.
ATGACGATGGAAATGCTTAGCACTTTAGACAGTATATTAGTAGAGCCTACAGTTACTGAGCTATGGGCACATATTCTGTTTTGATTAGAAACCAGAGCGCTTGTTTAAAATTACAAAATGTGCCAGTTTGGATAAAAAACAACAAGGCAAGACTCTGACCTAGACAGCGGATTTTCCAAAATAACAGAGCAAGACACACAGTGCAAAAGTTAAGATAAAGCTCTAATCATAAGCAGTGTAAATTCAGGATAGAACTCTTTGGCTAAAGAGTCTTCTAGAGCATATATTACCAAAACTTCTTGTCTATAAGGCCAATCCTTTGCTCTCAAAAAAAAAAGTGAAACTATAATAAGGCCAATCCCTTAAAATGGGTTCTGTAATATATCCCCTAAACATAAATTGGAGCGTTTTCATTTTCAACTCCAACGCTGTCATATTCCTGGTCCGGAGGCCCTCCAAACCAAACTGGGTTAGAAGACTAGAGGCGATGGTGATACAAAAACCAAGCAAGGCTGCTTCCGATGATCTGAAGATTATCGATCAAACAACAAAAGCGTAAATCCCGCCCCTTCCTAGCTCGTGTCCTCGATCTTCTTCCTCCTCTAGATTCTCATGCATCCCTGATTCGTCTACCTCCTAGAACCTACTAGAACCCTTCTATACCTCTGCTATTGCTGAAAAATCACTCTTCCTCTCAATTGTATAATGAAAATTGCATCACTGTATCTGTATATATCGGAAGGAAGGGGGAAGAGGCAGGAGTAGTCAGTCTACTCCTAGGTTTGGTGAAGCGGTTAATGTAAGTGAGAGTCCCATCGTTACCTGGGCGCGGTTGTCAGAGCTGGCGAGCGCTGATGCCATGCGTGTGGCCATCTGGCGCGTGCGGGCGCTCGTCCGGCGGAACGGCCCGATGTTCTCCTCCTCCTCCCCGTCCATCTCCGGTCGCCAGCAGCCACAGGCGGCGGCGGGCCGGCCTTGCGCTTGGTGATCCGACAAGCGTGGTGTTGAAACTGGCGGTTTCAGACAACGTGGGGGAGACTGAGGCCTCCGCCCGTCGGACGTCGCCCTTGAGCGGAGGCTCGGGATAGGCACGACAGGAGGGCGTGTAGTGAGTTGGCACGGAAAGCTAGGGTTTCATTGATTCATTCACCAACCATCCGCACGGTTACAAGTGTTCCCTATTTATAGGGCTCAACTACTTCCTGACGGAATTTATTACATTGCCCCTCAACTACTACGGTACATTCCTGGAATATTCCGCCTCTGGTCTCTTGTTTGCGGGGCATTCCTGCCACTCCGTCTCCAAGTAACGGGCCTCCATAAGCGGCCGGCCCACTGTGCCTCGGTCTTCGGCCCAAAGGCCCGGGTTCCCGATGCTGGCCTCCGTCTTCGAGAGCGCGCCGTCGCCTTGGCGGGTCTCCGCCGGTCCGATCGGAGACATCGTTCGTATGTCTCCGCCCGGCCACGCGGGGGCCGTGGTCCCCGACGCCGGCCTACGTCATCGGGGGCACGTCGTCACCTTGGCGGGTCTCCGCCGGTCCGGTCGGAGACATCGTCCGTATGTCTCCGACCGGCCGCGCGGGGGTCATGCCGGTGCGCTCGTGCGGACCACGGGCGCCTGCGCTTGAGTACCTGCACACACTCAGGCAAGATTGTTTGTTTAATTAGTTCAGAGGTAAGGCGGCCTCCGCCCTCATCGCCGGAGGCGAGCCGTAGCGGGGCGGCGTCCGCCTGACTATAGGTCGGAGGTCTCAGCGCCCGGCCTGGGCGGAATTCACGACAGGCCCGCCGAGTCTCATGTAGTGCCCTACGAGCATAGCCAGGAAAGTTCCTTTAATCAGCGCCAGGTCTCCGCCCTAAGACGGTCGAAGACGCCTTGGCGACACCTTGTTGTCGGAGGCCTTCGTCACTCGCCGAAGCCGTGTTACAACAGTTCCCCCCTTTTGAGACCATGGTTCGCCGGAGCGTGCCGTGAGCTCAAAACGCCTTGGCCAAAGGCTTCCGCGAGGGCGGAGGCCATATTCATCGGTGTCTTCGTGAGCTCAAAACGCCTTGGCCAAAGGCGTCCACGGGGGCGGAGGCCATATTCATCGGTGTCTTCGTGCGAGGCCCCGCAACTTCCCCCCTGGCCCGCTCTGGCATGGCCGTTGGTCTCATTGAGAGTAGCCGTTGGGCAGCAAATCTAGCCGTTGCCCTACGGCGCGGTCATTTCTGCCGTGTTAGTTTCTGTTGCATACCCTGTGACTTTTTCGAAGGTGACCGTTGTGCCGCGGGCGAATTTTCTGGGGGTGACCGTTGTGTGGCGGGAGCCGGACCGCCTGCCCGCTGCCTATATAAGGGTGCTATTGGTGGCGGGGTCCCCCCCCCCCCCCGCATCGCTCATTCGCTTTCATTGCATTCGAGAAATCGCTCTCTGCTCCCTTCGCTTTCGCCTTTCGCTGCCCTCGCGCGTTTCGTCTTCCTGCTTGCGTCTCGCGCTTAGGTTGCTGTCGCGGTGGCTTTCCTTTCCACCTCCGCCCAAACTCGCCGGCCCACCTTTTCCAGACCCTACCGCCACCTTCTCGACGTTAGGGCCGTCGGCTTGGGTGCGCGCTTTGAGGAGTGCATGCTTGCCTGTGCCTCCGCGTTGGAGATTGAAAAACTAGCGGAGGAGGATTTGGGGAGTGTCTCTGTGTCTATCGGAGACCTGATCGCCGCGGACTCTAGAGATATGGCGATAAAGTCTTGGGACTTCGGCCCCTCCTCTATTACTGAGGAGGCAATCGCAGAGATGTTGAAGGAGTCATGTTTTCCTTCTTCCAGGGTAAAAATCCCTCCGCCGGGTCAGACTGTTTCGGAGCCGGAGGAGGGGTACGCGGTGGTCTTTCGGGACTTCTTCACCTGCGGCCTCCGCCTTCCTTACATCCCCTTCCTTCGCCGGGTGTTGGAGACCTTCAATGTCCAGCTCCATCATCTGACCCCTACTGCCTTCCTCACGCTTAGCAAATTTTGCTGGGCGTGCGTTTCTTACGGTGCCGAGCCGGATATGGATACCTTCTGCGCGTACTACGAGTTGCAGAAGCAGCCGAAGAAGAAAAAGGAGGTGCGAAAGGGCAAGGAGATGGAGGTGATCTACCAGTACGGTAGTTGCACCTTTATGTCTAAGAGGAACCAGGGCACGGACCGCCTGGAGATCTCTTTCTGCCAGAAGGGCAAGTGGGACCGTGGCTGGCTTGAGCAATGGTTCTACGTGAAGACCTACGGGGTCCGTAGCACCGCCGAGGATGGCATGGAGTTCTCGGAGTATCCATTGACTTCGAGGATGGAGGAGATGGCGCCGCTCACGCGTGTGGATCCGCCGGAGGAGGTGTCTCCGACGAGGGAGTCTTGTGATCAGGCTTTTGCGGCAGCGTGCCGCTACTCTGGTGGCCGCGACCTGGTGGAGGAGATTATGGCCTCCAACTACTAGCCCCTAGGCAAAAACAACCCAGCATTTCGGCTGGAACAGGTGAAGGTTCCCGTCTTTGGGCCGAAGGCCGGGATTCCGTTTCCCCGTTTTGGTCAGTCTTTGGGGGAGGGGGTGACGGAGGACAGTTTTGTCTCCGAGGTTGAGGAAGCCGCCATAGGGTTGGTTGGCAAGATTTCCGAGCGTGAGTACACGTCTCGGATGGCCGTGGCAGGCACCATGACGTGGCTCAATCGAGTTTTTGAGGAGGTCGGGATCGTCTACCGGGAGCGTGAGGTTCCCGCTGAGGTTCTGGCCTCGATTGAGAAAAAGAAGAAGGCCTTCGCGAAGAACGTTACGGCGGAGGCTGAGTCTAAGAAGAGGAAGGGTGCCGTTGTTGCTCGGGCGCCCGTGAAAAAGAAGAACAGTGCTCCATTGATTGCGCCGGCCATGTCTTCTGCCGGTAGTGCGGGCGTGGCCTCCGTCGGCAGTGAAGACATTGAGAGCTCCTCCGTCTCATCAGCGAACGCGTGAGTTGCGAGCGGAGGGGATCGCGGCTCTCCCGTAGCTCTAGTGTGCCCGACGAGCGGAGCTGTGAGCGGTGCTGGGCGTCCGAAAACCAGCGCTGCCCCGGCACGCTCCTCGCGTGGTGCTACGAGCGTCGGCGAACAGCCAGAAGATAGCGCCGTCGAGCCTATGCCCGACGTTCTTGGTGGGCTGTGCTCAAGCTCTGAAGAGGACACGGAGGCCATCCCGTGGCATGCTCCTTTGTCCCCTACCATTGTCGCGCCTTCGCCCGTGCCTGTGGCCGACGTCGGGCGGCTGGAGGCCGCGCTTGCTGTGGAGGCCCCGGTGGCTCGGCCTTCTTCGAGTCCTCCGCCTGCCAGGCCGCTGGCTATAGAAGTCCGGCCCTTTGGGCCTCCGCCACACGATATGGCGGAGACTTCTGCTCAGAGGGCGCGGCAAGCTGCCCAGCCTGGGCTTTTTATGAGTAAGTCTGTTTGGTGCACATCTTTGTGTTTATTGTCTTCGCCCAGTTCATTCCTTTGCGTATTGTGCTAAGTGCTAATACTGTGTATCTATTGCTTTGCAGGTGATGTCATGGCTGGACTCCTCACCCCGGAGGAGCGAGCAGCCGCTGCGGGCGTTAGGTTCGGTCCGGGGCAGCCGGGGCTGACGGCGCCGGGTCCAAGTGACTATAAAATGTTTTTATTTTGATCATCATTTGGCCTGTTTCTAATCTACCCTTTGACCTGAGTTGTTGTTGTTGTTGTTGTTTTTTACGTAGGCTCCTCCGACACTTCTATCTCAGGTTGGGAGGAGTGTTATCTTGCCGTTCTTGGAGACGTCGGAGGTGGTCTTTGGCTGTTGGAGCGTTTAACGTGAGATTTGCTTTTCTCACCTTATCGTTTCGTGTTTGTTTGTTCTTCTTTGAACAGATCGCTTCAAACAATGTCTGAGGGACATGGATTTCTTCCAGCTTCTCCGCGCACCTGGAACACCAGAGCCTGCTGCGTCTCCAGTGGTTTTGCCCCTTTCCTTTTATTTTTTTGTGTATGCTCGCTTCTAGACTTGTTCTCGATTCCGTTGCTGATCGCTTTGGTTTTTTCCCTCTAGTCGCAGGGGTATCACACGGGTGTTGTTATGGAGGAGCGCTGTACCCGTGACGTCTCCGACCGAGACGCCATGATCGAAGCGCTCAAGGCGGAAATCGAGCGCCTGGAAGGTGAAAAAGGGGGTCTGTCGGACTCTCTTATAGCTCTCCGCCTGTCTCTGACGGAGAAGGAGTGAGAAAAAGATGGCTTGAGGGACGATCTCGCCAAGGCCCGGGAAGCGGAGGTTTTGTCTATCGAGCAGGCCCATAGGGCGAACGAGCTGACCAAGGGTCTCCAGCGAGGGCTTGCCTCCGAGAAGGAATCCGCAGCAGCGGTGAGGGAGCAGCTGTCTTTGACGACGAGGCATTTGGACTCGGTCAAAGGAGTCCTTACTGCAACCGTCGGCCACTACCGGGCCACCGTCGCCGAGCTCGGAGGTGAAACCTCCGCTCCTCCGGAGGAAGACAGTGTGTACGCCCTCACCTCCTGGCTAAAGCGTCACCTTGCGAAGCTCCCCGGTCTGATCAACGGTTGCACGGACTACGGGGCGCTAGCGGGAGTGGCGAATTATGCCAAACTTTTGGCACGCGGCGGGTGTACGCATACCGAAAGTATTCCGGAGGGGGCGCTGCCTGGTCCGGAGGAGCTCGGTGAGACCTCTCTTGGTTTGCGAAAAACCTTGAGAAATTTCATTGGGCAGTTTTGGGCTCCATTTGGGAGATCTGCTGCCCAGAAACTGGTGGAGGACAAGAGGGCGAAGGTATTTGTAGTCTTTGTAGCCGCCCCTTTTTCTTTTTGTTTTTGGCGATGCTGCGAAGGCTTTCGTTGCTTTTGCCCTTGACACTCTAGCCTATGCTGTAGGATGCGCATAAGAGTCTTGTGGGCTGGCCTCCGTCAGTTCCGCGCTCGGTGACTGCGGTCGGTGCCTCCGCCGCTGGTGGCGCTCTGGGGGGATCTACGATCGGCGGTGGTGGTGGTGGTCGGAGGCCGCAGGTGCCGTGCCCGCCCATAGTTGATGCGGGCTCCGCTCCAGGGACTTCCGCTACGGCCGATGCACCGGAGGTCCAGGCTCTTTGTAGCACTTAGTTGTTCTAGCGTGTATTTTGCAGTCCAGCTGGACTTTTGTGAATAAAGTTTATTTTGTTCTGAATGGTTTTGTGGAAAATTTTAACCTTGCGCAGGTTCCGAATCGAGAGCCTGCGCAAGATGTTGCGCCTTTGACTCTCTACAACGACGGTATTTACGTGAGCGGAGAGCTTTGGGAGTATTGGCGTTCGGCCTTTCCCCGTAGCGTTGCGCGCGACGTGTTCGAGTCAGTTAGGTTTGACATAGACGACGAGCGCGCTGGGTTTACTCACGCGCTCGCTTGGCGCGGACCTCCGCCACAATAGTTAGGATTTTATTTCAAGTTGGTGTCCTGTAAGAATGTTTCTCGATGCTTTATGGAATACAAGACAGGTTCACTTTCTTGATTGTTTGTGCGGTGGCTTGAGCCCGTCGTGGTAGTTTACATATCTCGTCTAGTCCCGAGCTCGCACACCGTTGTCCTTTGCTTGGGCGAACGAGCGCGATACGGAGGTGGTGGCCAGGACCTTCGCCCCATTTTTCTCATTCTCTGTGCTTGCTTGATGGCCGGGGTAGAAGTCTCCGTAGTTTTTCGACCGGCGGAGGCGTACTTGAAGTCCGCCTGGCGAGGCTTGCCGAATCGTTGTTTGATCCGACTAGAGGTTTGGCGCAGCTTGTGCAAACGGCGGAGACTTTAGATATTTCTTTAGCTGGGTGTTTTAGCTGTCTGGAGGTATGGGTCTCTGACGCTACGCACCCGTGGGACATGGTTGATCTTTGGAGATGGCAGGTTAGGTCTCCAGCGCCAGGGGGATGTTATGAGTTTTCGTGCGATATCCCCCTTCTCCCGTAGGCCTTTGCTGTTCATCACCATGCCGTAGGCCCTATCTCTTTTCCCACTGCCTTCGACTGTCTACTGTTGCCTCCGATTTTACGAGTTTTCGTACAATATCTACAGCCGACTTCGATATCTAAGGAGACCCCTGCCTCCATGGCTATTGCTATGGCTTTTGCCTGTGCTATGCCTTGCTCCCCCCTTGCGCCTTATGCTGACTGAGTTTCTTAAGGGCATGGGGGGAATCCGTTTTTATAGTGGGGTGGTGGCTTTCGGGTGTTAACATTTTTGTACGTTGTTAGTTGGAACATATCTTGGCTTTAATGGCCTGTATCTTGCCTGAATTATTCATTCCCCTTGAGATCTTTTTGAAGTAAAGAGGCCTGGCGCCGTAGTGGTGGCAGTGTTTTGTCAAGCACTTACTGTTTTTCCTGTTTCGGATGGCGAAGACCTTTTTCCTGGTTCTAGCGCCACAAATTTGTTGCCCCTGATGCTAGGGGTGTTTTTTTTTGCTAAGGTCGGAGGCCTGTTTAACCGAGGTTGTTTTTTGCTTGGCGCCTGAACTTGTTCAGGTCTTCTTCGAGGGTCGGAGGCCTATTCGGCCAAAATTTTTTGCCTTGATGCCTGACTTTGGTCAAGTCTTTGTCAAGGGTCGGAGGTCTTTTTGGCCAAAGATTTTTGCCTTGATGCCTGACTTTGGTCAGGTCTTTGTCAATTGTCGGAGGCCTTTTTGGCCAAAATTTTTTTTGCCTTGATGCCTGACTTTGGTCAGGTCTTTGTCAAGGGTCGGAGGTCTTTTTGGCCAAAGATTTTTGCCTTGATGCCTGACTTTGGTCAGGTCTTTGTCAATTGTCGGAGGCCTTTTTGGCCAAAAAATTTTTGCCTTGATGCCTGACTTTGGTCAGGTCTTTGTCAAGGGTCGGAGGCCTCTTTGGCCAAAAGAAAATTTTGCCTTGATGCCTGACTTTGGTTAGGTCTTTGTCAAGGTCAAAGGCCTATTTGGCCATAGAGGTCGTTTCAAATTGCTCTTGCCTATGGCTGGCGCTTTGAAAGGAGCTGTAGTTTTTGTTTACCGAATATTGCGGCGCCAGAGCTGGCCGCTTTCGATTTTGGGTTTTTTTGGGGCGTTCTTTTGGAGAATTACCTCTTTATACTTGTAGAGGATTTTTACATTGAGCCTGCCTCGTTAAAAACCTCACCTCCGCTTGGAGTTCCCCTGTGAGGAAAAGAGTGCAGGCTCTTTTACATTTTGTTTTGATTGAAGTAAAAAAACTAAGGTAAATGCATGGAGGGGCCTCCGCTTATATTTTGCGGAGGTTGCCCTTTAGTACATTGCCTAGATGTAGTATCTGCGAAGGCTATCAATATTCCATGTGTGGGTGGTCGTGACACCTTCGCTGTCGGTCAAGTGGAAAGAACCAGGTCGGCCTGCTGCCGTTGCTGTGTATGGGCCTTCCCATTTCGGTTGCAACTTGCCGACAAGTTGTGCGTTGGGTTTTCTTCTAAGTACGAGGTCTCTGTGTTTTATGTCTTTCCTTACCACCTGGGAGTCTCTCCAGTTTTTGGTTTGGGACTGATATTTTGCAATGTTTTCGACTGCTTCCAATCTTATTACTTCTATTGTTTCTTTTGCATATTCTTCATCTTGCAACATTAGCTGACTCGTTGTGCGGAGGCTTTCATGCTTTATTTCTTCTGGCATCATGGCCTCTTCTCCATAAAGCAGTTTGAATGGTGTGAATCCTGTTGTTCTTGAGACGGATGTATTATGTGACCAAATAACTCTTGGTAATTCATCTATCTATTTTCCTTTACGTAGGCCCAGCAATGTTTTTGATATTGCTGAAAACACTATTCTGTTTGCTCTTTCCATAGCGCCGTTGGACTCTGGGTGGTATACTGAGGTGAAGGCTAGTTTTGTCCCTATGCTTTTGCAGAATTCTTTGAAGTTCTCTGAATCAAATTGTTTTCCATTGTCTCCTGTCAAAATCCTCGGTACACCGAATCTGCAAATGATGTTCTGCCAGAAGAATTTTTTGATAGTTTGTGAGGTTATCTTCGCCACCGGCTTTGCCTCTATCCATCTTGTGAAATATTCCACTGCTACTACTATGAATTTGTTTCCTCCTTGGGACGGCGGTAATGGGCCGACCAGGTCCATACCCCATCTTTGCAGCGGCCATGTCGGAGGTATAAGCTGGGTCTCCGACGATGGTTTTGACTGTCCTGGAGAGAATGTTTGGCATGCTTTGCATGTTCTGACTGTTTGCTCTGCGTCTTGTATGTGTGTTGGCCAATAAAAGCCTTGCCTTATTGCCTTTGTTGATAAAGCTCTAGAGCCAATGTGCGACCCATAAATTCCTAAGTGTATTTCTTGAAGAAACTCTATGCCTTCGCTCTGCGATATGCATTTGAGGAGAGGCCGGACTACTCCTTTCTTGTATAGTACACCATCTATGATTGTGTAATTTCTTGCCCTGGCCTGTATTCTTGCGGCTTTTGCTTCATCTTCTTCGGTGGTTTTGCCTTCTAGGAATTCTGCTATCGTCTTTCTCCAATCTTCATTTTGCAGGTGTAGTATGGGCTTTAGTGCCTTAGATGTCTCCGTAGTTGCCAGAGACTTCAAGATCTGGTAAAAAGTGTTTGGTGGCAGTGGCAGGTTGTTTGCCGCAGCCTTTGCCAATTCATCTGCCTCTGCATTTTCTGATCTTGGGATGTGCTTGAGGGTGAAACCCTCGAATCTCCGCTCCAAATTTCTGACAACGGATAGGTATTTGACGAGTTCTGGCTCTCTTGCTATGTATTCTTTCTCTACTTGGCCAGTGTCCACTTGAGAATATGTTTTGGCTGTCAATGTTTTTGCCCCTAGGGCCTTTGCTTTGCTCAGCGCTAAGATCAGGCCTTCATATTCTGCTATGTTGTTTGTTGATTTGAACTCTAGCCTTGCTGCGTATTTCAGTCTGATGCCAGAGGGTGCCGTTAGGACAGCGGAGGCTCCTGCTCCGGCTTGGCCCCAGGCTCCATCCATGAATGCTATCCAGCCTTGAGTTGTTGGTTGTACCTTGGGCTCTGTCGGAGGTGTCCAATCTGCTACAAAATCAGCTAATGCTTGTGATTTGATTGCTGTTCTGGGGACATACGAGATACCAAACTGTGATAGCTCTATAGCCCATTTGCCTATTCTGCCGGAGGCTTCTTTGTTTCTGAGCAAGTCTTGTAGTGGCAGCGATGTTGGAACTAAGATTTTATGGGCTTGGAAATAATGCTTTAGTTTTCTTGATGCCATCAGCACTACGTAGGCAACTTTCTCTACCTCTATGTAGTTTAGCTTGGCTCCGGATAGTGCTTCGGAGATGAAATAAACTGGTTTTTGCGTTTTGCCTGATTCTTTTTCCAGCTCATGGACTAAGACTGCGCTGACTGCATGGTCAGAGGCCGCCACATACAGCAGTAGGTGGCTGTCCGATTCTGGGACGGAGACCATCAGTGAGTTTGCCAGATACTCTTTCAAGTTATGAAATGCCTCCGACTGCTGGACCCCCATTCGAAGTTACCTCCGCCCCTCAGGGCTTGGAAGAAGGGTAGGCTGCGTTCTGCTGATTTTGAGATGAATCTGTTGAGCACTGCTATTCTTCCCGTCAGCTTTTGCACTTCTTTCTTGTTTTTGGGCTCTGCCATTGTCATTATTGCTCTGGTTTTGTCCGGGTTCGCTTTGATGCCTTCGCTGCTTATGATATAACCGAGCATCTTCCCTTTTTTGACTCCAAATATACATTTCTCTGGGTTGAGGCGGAGGCCAGCTGTCCTGAGGTTGGCGAAGGTCTCCTGTAAGTCGGAGACATGATCATCCTTGTTCTGGCTCATGACCACTATGTCGTCGACGTAGGCTATGATGTTTCCATCTAGCTGTGATCCCAAAACCTCCTTTGTCATTCTGGCAAAGGTTGCTCCGGCATTCTTGAGTCCCTCCAGCATTCTGGTGTAGCAGTATGTCCCGAATGGAGTGGTGAAACTTGTCTTGTCTTCGTCTTCTTTTTTCATCTAGATTTGGTGATACCCAGAGAAACAGTCGAGGAGAGAAAACATCTGGCATCTGGCTGCCTTATCGATGGAGGCATCTATTCTTGGCAATGGGAAAGGGTCTTTTTTGCAGGCTTTGTTCAGATCTGTGAAATCTATGCACATTCTCATTTTGCCATTCTTCTTTGGTACCAGTACTACATTTGCGAGCCATTCTGAATACTTGACTTCCCTAATGACTTTTGCATCTAGCAATCTTTGCACCTCCGCCTTTGCTGCCAGGATTCTGTCCTCTGACATTTTTCTCTATTTCTGCTTTCTTGGTCTCATGTTTTCATTGATATCCAGTTCATGTTGTATGATGTCCCTGCTGACTCCCTGGAGGTCGGAGGCTGACCAGGCGAAGATGTCCTTGTTTTTTACTAGAGTTTCCATGAGCTCTTCCTCTTCTGCCTTGCTCAATTGTGAGCTGATTGTTACTTTTCTATCTGGTAACTCCTTTTCTAGAGGGATCAGCTTTGTCTCTTCTTGACCTGCCATATCTGTTTCTCCTCTGGGCATGTCCGGAGGCTCTAGTTCTTTATTTGCTGACTCGACTGCATTGATGTTTCTTTGGGCTCTGTAAATAGCTTTCTCTATGTTTCTTGCTTCTTTCTGGCTGCCCCGGACTGTGATAATACCATGGAGTGCTGGTATTTTCATGCACAGGTAGGCCATATGTAGGGCTGCATTGAATTTGGTTATGAATCCTCTGCCCAAGATGGCATTGTATGGGTAATACAGATCGACGACGTCGAAGGTTATGTACTCGGTTCTGGCATTCGCTTGGGTTCCGAACGACACCGGGAGTGAGATTTTTCCTAATGCTTGTATCTGCTTGCCTCTGAATCCTATTAAAGGGGATTCAGAGGGCTGTAGTTGATTTTTGCTGAGCTTCATTTGGTCGAAGGTATTTGCGAAGATGATATCTGCTGAACTGCCAGTGTCGATCAGTATTCTGCTTATCTCCCATGCTGCTATGTTGGTCTTGATCACCATTGCTTCTGCGTGAGGGTAGCTCTCTAGCTGGAGATCTTCTTCTGTGAAGGTGATTAGGACTCTGGACCAATCCGTGTGTTTCGCCGGGCCTTGGACTGCTATATTGTTTACCAGGCGGAGGTGATCCTTTTTCTGCTTTTTCATTTGAAACTCCATTGATGATCCTCCGGCGATTGGCAATATCATGCCTATTGTTGGCAGTGCTCCATGAGGGTTGACTTGGTTTTCTGGGTTTGGCTCGTTTTTTGGTGTTGGGGGTTGGTTGTGAGGTGGTGGCGGAGGCAGTTGCTGCATGTGGTGCTGTGGCGGCGGAGGCTCGAACCTTATTCGGTTTTGTTCCAGTGAGTTTGTTTCGAGGTAGGTTATATGGGGAGATTTTGGGTTTATGTAGGTCAGGCTTGCCTCCGACCTATAGTTGCCCGCCGGAGGCTGCTGCGAAGGTGATGACCGCCATGCTGGTAGGAAGTTTGGGTAATAGGCAGAGGCCAGTGTGGAGTGATGTATTTGGGTTGCATTTAGCGTTGGGTACATTGGGCAGTACTGCTGGTGGCCAGTTGTGTAGGTGTTGTTGACCTCTCTTGCGTTCTGTTGTGCCGGAGATTGGGCGGTCTGCTTGTTCTTCATTCTTTCCTGTGTCTCTTTTGTCTCCGGACAATCTTTGGTGTTGTGCCCTGCGCTTTCGCCGTGAAAAACGCAGTATGGCCTGCGTTGTTTCTGGTTGTGGTTTTTGTTCTAGTTTTTGCCTTGGTAACCTTGCCGACCTTGGTTCCTTGTCTGGGTCTCCGGCCGTGTTGGCGCTGCCTATTGCCCTTGCTCGGGGTGAGGTTGACCCTCGATGCTGAGCACTTGCCCCTGGCCTGGCTTCTAATTTGATACATTCTGGTTCGTATAGGTTTTCTGGGAATTTTTGCTGCTGTTTTGTTGTCTGTTTTGACCTTGCTCCTCCAGCCTTTTGCGGAGGTCATTGTCTAATCTGCAGTACTTCTTGAACTCATCATACAACTGCTGTATGGAAGTTGGTTTCTTTCTTGCTAGGTGTGCTGCGAACGGCCCGATTCGGAGGCCTTTTATCACTGCTTCAATGGTGATCTCGTCTGGGACATCTGGTGCCTTCGCCTTTAGTTGCACGAATTTCTGGAAGTAGTCGTGTAGTGTCTCTCCCTGCATTTGCTTGCACTGGAATAGATCTGTGGAAGTCAGCGATTGTGCTGTTAGCCCCTTGAAGTTTGCCAATATCTTGTCCCAGAGGTCCTCCCAAGAATAGACTGTGCTTGGTTTGAGCATAGAATACCAAGCCAGCGCGTCGCCTTCGGCTGCAATGACAAATGACTTTGCCAAGACGGCGTCATCTCCGCCGGCGGAGGCTACTGCTGCCTCGTAACTCATAATGAACTGATGGGGGTCTGTCTTTCCGTTGAACTTTGGTAGTGTGATTGGCTTGTGCGCTGTTGGCCATGGCGACTGTTGTATGCCTTCAGATAGTGGGGACTTGGGATCGATAGGCCTCCGCATCACCTGAGATGGCATCGTCGGCTGGCTGATCACTGGCGTAGGACCTTGAAGCATGGTTGTAGTTGGTGTTGCTATGGAGGCTGGGATTGCGGAGGTTGACGCTGCTACTGCATGCTGCATACTTAGCATCTCAGCATGTAGGACTGCCAACTACTGCCTTATTTCTGCTGCTTGTGCTGATGCTTGAATAACTTGCTGATTAGCTGCGAATGTTGCTGCCATTCTGTCCCTCTCTTGTTGTGCTCTTTGTAACTGTGCTTGCAGCTGTTGCAGTTCTTGCTCGGGTGTTGTGGCTGAGTTTGGTTGGGCCTCCGGATCTTGAATCTCTAGATCTTGGGGTTCCGGTGGTTGACCCTGGGCATCTGCCCTGGTGTCATCCTCCACTGGCGAGGTTGCGTAGGTGCTACGAATGTTGCGCCTAGGCCTTCCTTGCTGACCCGTGGTCACTGCTGCTCTGGTGGTGGTCTTTCTTTTCCCTGCCATCGTTGGTTTGCCTTGGCCAAACCACGGTGGGCGCCAATGTTGAAACTGGCGGTTTCAGACAACGTGGGGGAGACTGAGGCCTCCGCCCGTCGGACGTCGCCCTTGGGCGGAGGCTCGGGATAGGTACGACAGGAGGGCATGTAGTGAGTTGGCACGGAAAGCTAGGGTTTCATTGATTCATTCACCAACCATCACTACTACAGGAATGAATTTGCGCAGCGTGGCCAAAACACGCTCCGTGGCGGGCACCTTTTTTGCCCGCCACGGTTAACCGGTGGCCGGCCAGCGAGGCCGGCCACCGGGGCGCCCGCTGCGGGAAATTGGTTTACCGCGGCGGGCCACCTTACTTGCCCGCCGCATAAAATCGTTATTTACCGCGGCGGGCGGTATGAATAGCCCGCCGCGGTTAATACGGTTTACCATAGCGGGCGCTTTAAACTGCCCGCCGCGGTAAAGACTTGATTTACCGAGGCGGGCGTTTTATGTTGCCCGCCGCGGTAAAGCCTGTACATATACAGCCCTCGGACCCTCCTTCTTCTCCACGGGTCTTCCTCTCTCAAAACTCATGGGGGGAGGCTTTGCCCTAAAATTTGAGGAAACTTTTGATTTGAGTTGAAGGGCTTGGATTTGAGGGAGGAGGACATCATAAGAGGTTCATAAAGGCTCTCCCTCTCTCCTTCCATCCTCTCTCTTTATTTCCATCACCTAGAGTTCTCTTTAGATCTAGATCTAGATCTAGATCAATTTTAATGGAAAAAATGATGTTATGTATTTCTTTAACTTTAGATTCATCATAGATGCATGCTTCATCTTTCACATCGTCATTTTCTCTCTTTTTCATGATTTTGGACGTAAAAATCATCAATTTCTCCTAATTCTTCTTTATTTAATGTTGATTGTGATGGATAATGTTCGCAGATACGATGGATAGATCGGAATGGATGTACCGGATCGATAGAGTGAATGATCCGCGGTACCTCTTTGAATTAAGGAAGTTTATTGCGGCTGGTAAAGCTCACCGTGAGAGACTGAAGCGGATGACAACCATATGTCCATGTTCTCGTTGCAAGAACCTGAAAGCCCACCGAGACAGCGAGGTGCAAACTCATTTGATCATGTATGGTTTCATCGAGGGCTACACAGTCTGGACATTTCACGGCGAAAGAGTTGGTGCGAGTGGCGCTGCATCTGGAGTTACCTCTTCGACGCCGATGACGACAGCACCACCGGTGAATACAGATCCTTCCGCAGCAGCTGCGCCAGCCGACAGTGACAACAGTTGTCGTGATTACATCACGGTGGATGATGTAATGCAAGACATGGCCGACGAAGCCGGCGACGGTGTTGATGGTCAGGATACTGTGAGCCAACCCGAGGATGTGCAGCTTGTTGAAGATCTAGTCAAACACTTCGATGAAGACGACGTTGTGTTGGGTTGCCCAAAGTGGTTGGAGAATTTCAGAGAGTTGAAACAGGCGGCAGTTGATCCTCTCTATAAGGACGGCGGCGATTGTCCAAAGGACTGCACGGCGCTCCGTTTTAACCTCCATATGTTGATGTTGAAGGCTCGTCATGGTTGGTCTGACACTAGCTTCAATGAGTTGTTAAACTACCTTGCCACCACGTACCCAACGGCTAACAAGGTGCCCGCCAATACTTATCGGGCCAAGAAGCTGATCCGGCCAGTGGCGATGAAGCTTAGAAAGTTTGATGCATGCCCTAACCACTGCATCCTGTATCGGGGCAATGAGTATGAGAATTTGACGAGTTGTCCGCACTGTGGCTTTAGTCGGTACAAGAAAAATGCTGGTTGTCGCGTGGATGCAGAAGACGAGGGAGACTTGCGGGGTGGTCGGAAGAAGAACAAGAAGGGGGCAAAGAAGAGCAGTGTGGCCAAACAGATCTCGGCTCAGCAGGACGATGAAGAAGAGGGTTACACGCACAGGAAAAGTCCAGCACTGTCGGTGTGGTACCTGCCCGTGACCGATCGCCTGCGTGCAATATTCGGGAACCCGGATGATGCCAAGCTCATGTCCTGGCATGCATCTGCTGACCGCCTGAACGACGATGGCAAGCTACGGCACCCATCCGATGGCAAGCAGTGGAAGGATTTCGACGAGGCCTACCCGGAGTTTGGCAAGGAGCCCAGGCATGTTAGGTTCGCGCTAAGTACTGACAGGATGAACCCGTTCGGTGAGCTTAGCAGCTCGCACAGCACTTGGCCCGTCGTGCTCACCATGTACAACCTACCTCCCCATCTATGTCAGAAGCGTAGGTACCTTATGCTGACCATGCTTATCTCCGGACCGAAGCAGCCCGGCAACGATATAGATGTGTTCCTAGAGCCGTTCATGGAGGAAATGAAGATACTATTTGATGTTGGGGTCCAGATGGTGGATGCATCCTGCAAGGAGAAGTTCACACTAAAAGCAATCATCTTTGTCACCATCACCGATTACCCCGGTCTCTTCTCACTATCGGGGCAGATCAAAGGGAAGACCGGCTGCGTAATTTGTATCGACGAGACCTGCTACACTTACCTTAAGGGATCCAATAAGATGGTGTACACGAGGCACAGACGGTTCCTCACCAAAAATCATAGGTATAGAAGAAGTATTATGAACAAATACTTTGACAATCAAGACGAGCCGCAGCGTGATCAAATGACGCAGACTAGTTGGGGAACAAAGGTGTATGAGATGGTCAAGGACATGGATCAGGTGGAGTTTGGAAAGAAGAAGAAGCCGCCTAAAGAGGGGCCCAAGCAGACAAGGAAGCGAAAGCGGGACCAGACGGAGGAAGTTCCCGCCGCCGTTCCTTTCAAGAAGATGTCAATTTTCTTCAAGTACCTGTCGTATTGGAAAACACTGAATACACCCCATGCCATCGACTGCATGCACCTGGAGAAAAATGTCTTCGAAAGCACGATCGGTGTCCTGCTGGACATCAAGGGCAAGACAAAGGATGGTATTAAGTCACGGACGGATCTTGTCAATCTGGGCATCAGGCCGGACCTTCACCCGGGACCGCCTCAGAATGGTAAAGTCGATATCCCGGGTGCGGCCTGCAACCTAACGCAAGATGAGAGGACGGCTTTTCTTAAGTTGCTTAGGGGTATCAAGGTGCCGACTGGTTTCTCTTCCAACATCAAGAGCCTGGTCTCCATGAAAGACCTCATAATGACCGGCTACAACTCACACGACTGCCACGTCATGCTGACGGTGTTCCTACCAATTGCGATTAGGGCTATCCGTCCAGAGTACGTGAAGATGGTCATCACACGGATGTCATACTTCTTTAATCGCATCACTCAGAAGGTCATTGATAAGGCTGAGCTGCCTGCCCTGAAGGAGTTCATCGCGGAGACCCTTTGCCAGCTCGAGATGTGCTTTCCACCATCTTACTTTGATATTATGCCACACCTAATGATGCATATGGTCGATCAGATCCATCAACTAGGCCCCGTGTACCTACACCAGATGTGGACGTACGAGCGGTTCATGTCCACCCTCAACAGATACGTCCATAACCGCGCTTACCCGGAGGGCTCTATGATCGAGGCATACACAACGGAGGAGGCCGTGAACTGGTGTATGAGGTACATAAGAGATGGGAGGGTGATTGGGTTGCCTGTCCATCACCACGAAGGCAAAACCTCAGGAATGGGGTGCACAGGCCGAAAAGTGCGCACCGATGTGCCAAACCGAATGGTGCAAGAAGCTCATTACAGCATCCTTCATCAGTTAGTGAGCATGGAGAAATATATTGAAAAGAACCTGGAAGAGATCCGCGCCGCTAATGATGGACAACGCACGGAGGCATGGGTCCAGAACCATCACAAGAGCAATTTCATAGACTGGCTCAAAGAGCAACACATACCCCTTGAAGGATGCCCTGATGAAGATACGGAGACCATTAAGAGGCTTGTGTTAGGCCCATCCAGCCAAATCACCACGTGGCAAGGGTATGACGTCCAGGGCTACAGGTTCCACACGAAAGACAAGGACAAGAAGAGCTCGGCACAGAACTGCGGTGTTCGATACGAGGGCGAAGAAGAGTACACGGGCCAGAGGAGGCAATACTATGGGCAAGTTGAAGAAATATGGGAACTTGACTACGGCCAGAACCTACGCATAACCGTCTTCCATTGCCAGTGGGTCAAACCGAATGCGGTTGCAGTGGACAGTTATGGGCTAACCACCGTGGACCTCAAAAGTATCGGCTACAAAGATGACCCGTGGGTACTAGCAACCAATGTCGCACAAGTGGCCTACTATATATATGCAGAGGACCCAAAAAGGCATGTGGTTGTGTCCGGAAAGCAGCGGATTGTGGGAGCTGATGGGGTGCAGAGTCCCGAACAATACAACAACTACGCAGAGCTCGAGCTTTTTACCGATCACCCAAAGAAGATCAAGGCCGTCGAGGACCGATTCAACAAGTCCAGGATGATGCCGTGGGCCCGCCCCGATGGTGAGAAGAGGACGGTGAAAGCACCTGCACCAAAATGATTAATGTATCCCAGAGACATATATATATATATATGTAATAATGTAGTGGACTCTATACGTATCCCAGAGACATATATATAATAATGTATCCTAGAGACTCTATATGTAACAATCCCAGATACTCTATATGCATACTCTATAAAAGAGGATAAAATTCTTAAGTGTGCTACAAAAGTCAAGTAATAAAAAACCAAGGGACCTCAAAAGTATAGACTAATGAATACAACTAATGAATTAGCTAATGAATTATGTTAGTATAGACTAGTTTCATCTTCATGAGACTTAAAATAGGTAATGAATTCTGAACTGATGATCTTTACCGCGGCGGGCATATAACAGCGCCCGCCGCGGTTAATAGATTAACCGCGGCGGGCATATAACAGCGCCCGCCATGGTTAATAGATTAACCGCGGCGGGCAACTTAACAGACCGCCGTGGTAAACATTTCCCGCGGCGGGCTGTAACGTTGCCCGCCGCGGTTAATCGCAACATATATAAGCCGTCCCCACCCTCAACATCTCGGCGGTCTTTCGTGCGGTTCAGTTTTACCCCGAAGGGCTGCCAAAATCTCACGCCGCCGCCGCCGCCGCCGGGCTCCACCGCCGATTGAGCTCCTCCGCGCACCGACCCCCGCCCCCGTTCTCCTCCCCGTGCCCGGTCCGCGCCCCCGTCCTCCTCTCCCTTGCCCGCGCCCCGCCCCCGTGCTCCTCCGGCGCCCCGTCACCGGAACCCTAGCACCTGCTCTCCAGGCGGCCGGCACCAACACGCCGGTGAGTTACCCTCTACCCCCGTCGCCGCTGCGTTTGCTTACCCATTTCCCCTTTCCCTCCGTTCATACTGGGGCGTCGCGCGTCCACCGCAATATAGGGGCAGTTTGTGTTTGCTTTATTGTCATGTGCAGTCTTAAGCAGTTGTAGCTTGTAGGAAAGCAGTCGTGAAAATTTTAATTGGTAAATCAAGTTTGGTTTACACAAACTATGACACTATGTTATGCAAGTACTATACAAATACGATATTGCTTCCCACACATTTGTTGTGTAATTGAAAATGCATTAGTGTTTCTATTTGCAACCTAGATAGAAAGAAAAGCAGCTAGCCAACTGTCAAGCCCTGAAAACTCTAAAGGCAGTTCTACCTAACAAGATTATCCTAATACATATCAATATCAGAAGAAACTGTAGAGTACCTATGTCAATTGCTATATCTGGTCCAGTTGTATACGTCTTGTCTCCTTTTTTTATTTCTGGCCTTACATTTTTATTTTTTATTTCCCACATCAAATCATATGATTTATCAGTAGGGTTCCCTCCAGTTTCTCATCAAAATAATCTTGAAAAGGGGCATGTAACAAACCTCTTCGCAGTTTGTCATCATATTCTTTACCACGGTGGAAATAATCAGCACTGTAACTTGAAGGAATGTTTGAATCTGATTTTGGTTTACTCGCAAGCCTTTTCTCTTGCAGCACCTTTTTAGCTGCCTCAGTTTCTTCGATATTTCTTAATTTGTACCTGTGGAAATAAAAAAAATGATAACATGGAATTGCATGTAATTGTGCATCTACCTTTGAAAAGAAAGTCTATTACTAGAATAAAATTTAAACTACAACACAGATAAAAATATTAGAAAAAACAGAGAAGCTCTGCCTAGGTTACATTGTTGGGTCCATGATGCTCATAGAACTGTGGTGATGCATGACATATCTTTGTAATGGAGTCCTAATTTGAACATATCATTGTTGTATAGTTTAGTCACAATAAATTAATGGTGAGTATACTACTTCCTCCTGTACTACTACTAGTATACTACTACTACTGCCTACTACTTTCTAGTAGTATACTACTACTAGTATACTACTACTGCCTACTACTACTCCCTCCTCTACTCCTCTACTCCCTCCTATACTACTATTCTACTACTGCTGCTCCTGTTTTTGATTTGTGAAAGGTTTTTATTTAATGGGGCTGCTTCCTTTTTTGGCATATGCAATGATGAACTTTTAAACTTATTGCTGAGGCAGTGGCATATGCAATGATGTGAACCCTTTTATGCTGAGGCAGCGGCGATGATGATCGAGTGCCCCCGCTAAACTAGGATGGCTTGTATACCAGATACAAGCAACCAGTTTAAAAGCGATGTGATGACAATGGGGCAAATCTGAGCCAACTACTACTACTTTACTACTCTAGTACTACTCTACTTTACTACTCTATAACTGTGTCTATACAACTGAAATATGTATTCATTGTAGCTTTCCAATGGCGGAGGAACCGATAAGCGAATGGCGCGACCCTACCCCTAGTGCATCATCATCAACTAGCCTCGAGAGCCAAGTGTCCGTGACCCCTAGGCCAACAAAGAAACGTCGTACAGAGGACGATGATGATCCGACCTACCAACCGAGGGACGATGAAGTTGAAAGTGCGCGGTCTCCAAACCCTGAACAGATGCCGGTGGTGCCTCGAGAATTGAATTTCGAGGAGGAAGAAGTCAGTGACAAAGAACCCCCCGCTCCATCTCCAACCACTTCAGGTAAGTCTAGTGGTCAGAGGACAAAGCTGAGAAGGGGGGAACACGGGAGGCACCGGAGGGAAATCCACGGTGAAGTCCATGTGATCCATGAGGTGGGACCAGAGGGAAACCCGTTGTCGCCACCCACGGTCCTTGCCAAGTTCAGCAACCAGGTGGCATGTATAGTCAAGGACAAGGTGGAGATCACTTGGGCGGAGTGGAACAATGTCCCGGTCGACTACAAGACACATATCTGGGGTGAGGTGACGAGGAGCTTCCATTATCCCGAGGACGCCGATCTAGACAAGTGCAGGGAGTGGGTCATGCACGTGGCAGGAAGAGCCTTTAGAAACTTCAAGTCCATGCTGACCAGGTACTACCTGAAGCTAGGCAAGTCACCCTGTGTCAAATACACTATGGTGAAGGAACATCACTGGGAAGAGTTCTGCAAACAAAGAACAACAGAAGAAGCAAAGGCAAAGAGCGCCAAGTTCAGCGCACTCGCGAAGAAGAACCTGCACCCCCACCACTTGGGCATGACTGGGTTTGCTGGTAAGAGGCCCCAGTGGCGGGAGGAAGAAAGGGCTAGAGCTGCCGCCGGGCTTCCCGATCTGTACGACGGTCTAGACTTGAGGGCTAAGGACTTCATTTATGCCCGCAAGCCGAAGAAGCTCAAGGAGGGCGCGAGCAAGTTCAATGAGCCGAAGTTCGAGGAGGTGGAGAGGGCTCTCATCCAGGCCGCTAAATCCAAGGACAGCTTCGAGGTTCGCAGGGGCCAGGACTTGCTGACCCTAGCGCTGGGAACCCCCGAGCACCGTGGCCGCGTCCGTGGCATGTCGTCGAAGATGAGCTGGAACTCAGTGGAGTCATGGCAATCCGACGCTGCCACATACCGGTCAAGGCAGAGGTACAAGGAGGGCATCTTTCAGAAGGGCTATGATCAAGGCGTGGCCGAAATGATCAGTCGGTCCATAAAAGAAGCCTTCACGAGCAATGACCCAGATATGGTGTCGATGAGGTCACAGATGCTTCGCCAGGCAGGCGTGGCCGTGCCACAAGTTCCACAAGGGCAGACACAAGGGCAGCCACTGCCGATGATCGAGGATCGCCCAAGGCACCCCGTCGACGACATCCGGCAACCCATGCGCGTCAACCTCAACATCCCGTTCGGCAGGGCAAAAAAGTTGACCGTGGGTGAGGGTTACATGCACCCCAAAGAAGATATCAAAGATTTCAACCAAGACCAGATCCCTGCCAACTATGCTGCCGTGATACTTACATGGTACGCGACCCAATATGAAGAATTTGAAATGGAATATCCAACTGCACAAGGGGTAACGATCCTTGGAGCTGCCATTGGTTCCGAAGTCCTGTGGAACAAGGACGACATAGAGATCATTCTCTCGACGCCGACTTCTACGCCGATGGCGACACCAGCATCACAACCATCCGTTGCCGGATCTTGTCCCCCCGATGATCCGGATCACGGCGACGGCGATGACGAAGGCAATGGCGGGGATGACAAGGGAAGGAAGTCACCCCGAGGCACAAGCCCTCACCCTCGTTCTCCTACTCCAACAACAAGTCCACCCGCACCTCCCGATAGTCCGTCTAAGGGCACAAGCAAAGGACCGGGAGGCACGGAGGAACCGGGGGCAAAGACACCGCCTGCTGCCATTGCGAGCACAAGCCACTGTCCTCCACCGCCGGCGAAGACTAAAGGCGACCAAGGGCATCTCACATACTCACTTGAGTTCGAAAGGTATGGTAGCGGCGAGCATAATTTGCTAATAACTTTTCTTTGCCATAATATGGTACTAACATTTCTATCCCAGGCCAAGATCACCTTTCCATCTATTTCCTGAATCGGATGACTGCCCCGGCCATTACGAGCATGGGAAGTTCATGATAACCAAGGCCCAGCTCGTCGACGAGGAAAGGTGGGAGACAAGGAGGTTTCATCTCTGGTACATGGAAGCGGCAAAAGCTGGCCTACATGGTTTTCTAGTCAAGGTTGTGGCGGAGTACTTCCACTTGCCCGGCAACGATGTAGAACTCCCCGTGGACTTCCACGACATGTACAGACTACTACGGGAACAAGACCTTGACATCGCCCAAGTCACCTTGTTCTCTATGTAAGTGATGAATTGCGAGTTTCACATATCACCTGCCTTTGAATCGGTCAAGACTACTTATATATGCCACGATGGCTTGTCCTTGCAGGTTGATGGCCTATATATCCAAGGAACTAAAACTTGATGTTATCTATCTATCTCCAATGCATATTGCTCAAAGAGTCATCATTGGTTACCACCTAGATGACAATCATCCAACCATGAAAGACTTGACCAAGCGACAGAGAGAGGCGCACAGGAAGAAACTGATGGACAATGAGAAGTTGAACATTTCAAGGTACATACTAGGAGCAATGAAGAAGATCAGGAGAAATGGGTGTATCGTAGCTGCCTACCACTTTGGGTAAGTCGAAGACATGCCTGTAGAGATAAGTGGGTAGCTAGCTAGTATTATTATTTCTCATTATAACCTGTATTTTGTTTCAATGGCGCAGCCAAGGCCTCGAGGGTCACTGGGTTGCATTTATCATCTACCCTCAGGATGGCAGGGCCTGCGTATTTGATTCGTTGAGAATGCCAAACTTAAAAGGGTACAAGGCCTTTGAAGATTGCCTCAGAGTGTAAGTGACTGAACTGTCTTCTCATATGCGTTCTAATGCCCTGCCTAATACTAGTACATTTCATATAGCGCTTATAAGGAGTACGTGAAGGATCCTGAATGCTATGATCGAAGAACAGAGAATTTTAAGGCTAAGCATAAGAACCGCATCAAAATCAGACGCAACTTTCCGGTAAGTATTTGAAAGGTTTAATTGTGCGTTCTGTTCATAAGCGTTCTAATGCCTGTATTCTAATGCTTGTGTATCGATCATGCAGTGTGCCAAACAACCGGTAGGATCACAAACCTGTGGCTTCTACGTCTGTGAGTACCTGAGGGAGTGCAAGCAGTATAGCAGCAGTTGGAGGGTGCTCAAGAATGGATTGAACTGGTGGAGAGACGTGCAGAGCACCCAACACTCCTTCAAGCAGACAAAGGCGGACATATGTAAGTTTGTCTTAGACAAATGCGTGCTTGAAGGGAGCACGTTCTTCAATGAAAACAGCCAACTAGCGATTTTACCGGAGTACGAGAGGCTGAGGAAATGGCCCACGATGATGCGTCCGCAAGATTACTCCTTAGGGCATGTATAACGACTTCAATATGTAAATGTAATGAATTAACAATGACAAGAACGACTAAGTGAATGTATATATATGTATATTATCTCATGTGTAATGCCTGCATACTTTTTAAGTTTAATTTGTGAAATCTGGATGTGATTTGAATTTGAATTTGAATTTGAATTTAATTATATGGCTGCTGTATTTTTTTTAATTCAGGGAAAATT
Organism: Miscanthus floridulus; assembly: GCF_019320115.1. NCBI lineage: Eukaryota > Viridiplantae > Streptophyta > Magnoliopsida > Poales > Poaceae > Miscanthus > Miscanthus floridulus. Next base: position 20,452,829 of record NC_089594.1, read on the forward strand.
TTACCGAGGCGGGCAAATGATAATGCCCGCCACGGCTAACGAACATAACCGCGGCGGGCTCTGTACTGTGTCCGCCGTGGTAAAATAATTTACCGCGGCGGGCGGTTCAACGTGACCGCCGTGGTAAAAGTATGTTTACCGCAGCGGGCACGTTACATCGCCCGCCGTGGTAAATCGGTTAACCGCGGCGGGCAAAGCCGCCCGCCGCGGTTAAGCCACGATTTACCGTGGCCTCTAGGCCGCGGCGGACGGCTTTGCCCGCCGCGGAAAATCAAAAACGCCCGCCTCCATAAACGTTTGTGTAGTAGTGCATCCGCACGGTTACAAGTGTTCCCTATTTATAGGGCTCAACTACTTCCTGACGGAATTTATTACATTGCCCCTCAACTACTACGGTATATTCCTGGAATATTCTGCCTCTGGTCTCTTGTTTGCGGGGCATTCCTGCCACTCCGTCTCCAAGTAACGGGCCTCCATAAGCGGCCGGCCCACCGTGCCTCGGTCTTTGGCCCAAAGGCCCGGGTTCCCGATGCTGGCCTCCGTCTTCGAGAGTGCGCCGTTGCCTTGGCGGGTCTCCCCCGGTCCGGTCGGAGACATCGTCCGTATGTCTCCGCCCGGCCGCGTGAGGGCCATGGTCCCCGACGCTGGCCTACGTCATCGGGGGCACGCCGTCACCTTGGCGGGTCTCCGCCGGTCCGGTCGGAGACATCGTCCGTATGTCTAAGCCCGGCCGCGCGGGGGTCATGCCGGCGCGCTCGTGCGGACCACGGGCGCCTGCGCTTGAGTACCTGCACACACTCAGGCAAGATTGTTTGTTTAATTAGTTCAGAGGTAAGGCGGCCTCCGCCCTCATCATCGGAGGCGAGCCGTAGCGGGGCGGCGTCCGCCTGACTATAGGTCGGAGGTCTCAGCACCCGGCCTGGGCGGAATTCGCGACAGGCCCGCCGAGTCTCATGTAGTGCCCTACGAGCATAGCCAGGAAAGTTCCTTTAATCAGCGCCAGGTCTCCGCCCTAAGACGGTCGAAGACGCCTTGGCGACACCTTGTTGTCGGAGGCCTTCGTCACTCGCCGAAGCCGTGTTACAACACGTGGGGCGGTTGAGGCGCGGGCGCGTGGGATTGAGCGGGCGGCGGCGACGGTGACTGTTGGACGAGTGCGTGACGACGGCGGCGGCGAGCGGCGGGCGGCGCGTGAATGCGTGATGATTGCTACTGGGCTGCTACTCCGGCGTTGGCCCCCCATGGGCTTGCTACTGGGCTTTTAGATGTTTCCTGGTCCAGCTACTGGGCTTTTAGATATCTCCGCTCCTGGGCCAGGCCATCTCATAGTTTCAGTCCACAAGACCAGAACCTTTCTCTCTCTCAAAGACGAAATAGTCAGTATGTATATGTACTGTATATACATTCCAACTTTCTAGGAGCAGCTTGTTGAGAAGGTGAACATGAGTCATGAAGAGAAGATGAAGAGAAGGACTTGGACAACCATGCTGGTGAGGACGAGGATGCGCAACTGCCACTCCTCCCACCAGTCCACAGCCCTCGTGAGGCCTCCCATCTGTCTCTCGTCTCCCCCACAAACGGGGGGTGAGGTGGTGATTCAGTGTTCAGCGGCTCACCCGGCCGGCCCACTAATAATGTACTGTATATGATGCTCCTCTCTCGGTCTCTAAATATCTGTCGTTTTCGTTTTCTGAGAAATAATTTTGACTAAATATATATTAAAAAATATTAATATTTATGGTACATAATTAGTATCATTGGAATGATCTTCAAATCTAGTTTTGTAATAAATTTATTTGGAGATACAAATGTTGCACGTATTTTCTATAAATCAAGTCAAACTTGCGGCACGCACACCAACGATGACAGTTATTTAGGGACGAAGGGAGTATGGTATATGTATATTTGCAAACGATTATTAGCGACAGCCCGCTAATAATGTTGCTGTCATCAATGTGCCGTGCCGGCCGCCTCTTTTTCTAATATGAATCATATGTTAGTCCAGCAGGAGCAGGTTGGCTAAATCATAGTTTTTCTTGACTGACTTGCCCAAACTTCCGTGGAGGGGTCTCTTCCGTGCATTATTCGTGGAATGCTCCTATAATACCACGCTTAAAACGTTTGTTCAGAAATAAAGACCATGCAAAGTTATTGCGGTGGTATAAAGAAGACCATAAGGTAAACAATATGCTGAGACACCCAGCTGATGGGTTCCAGTGGAGAGCGATAGACAGGGAATTTCCAGAGTTTGCAAATGAGGCTAGAAACTTAAGGTTCGCCTTAAGTACAGATGGTATGAATCCTTTTGGAGAGCAGAGCACTAGTCATAGCACTTGGCCAGTTACTCTATGTATCTACAACCTTCCTCCATGGTTATGCATGAAGCGGAAGTTCATTATGATGCCGATCCTCATCCAAGGTCCGAGGCAACCTGGCAACGATATTGATGTCTATCTGAAGCCATTAGTTGAAGAACTTCTAGTTTTATGGAACAAACCAGGTGTACGTGTCTGGGATGAGTACAAACAAGAACACTTTGACCTACGAGCAATGTTGTTCGTAACAATCAATGATTGGCCTGCTTTAAGTAATCTTTCAGGTCAGACAAACAAAGGATATAATGCATGCACACATTATTTTGATGACCTTGACAGTATATATTTGAAAAGATGTCAAAAGGTCGTGTACCTTGGCCATCGTCGATTCCTTCCGTTGAATCACCAAGTAAGAAAGAAAGGGAAGCATTTTAAAGGTAAGCCAGACCACCGGAAGAAGCCTCATAACCGAACCGGGGAAGATGTACTCGCAATGGTCAAGGATGTGAAAGTAGTATTTGGAAAGGGACAAGGCAGTGAATCTGTTCCCAAAGATGCTAAGGAACACGCACCCATGTGGAAGAAGAAGTCCATCTTTTGGGAGCTACCCTATTGGCAAGTCCTAGAGGTCCGCAACGCAATCGACGTGATGCACCTGACAAAGAATCTTTGTGTGAACCTGTTAGGATTCATGGGTGTGTACGGGAAGCCAAAGGATTCACTTGAAGCACGCCAGGACTTGTAGGGCATGAAAGAACAAGACAACCTTCATCCAGAGAAGACAGATGATGGACGTCATTACTTAAGTCCTGCTAGCTACATGCTTAGCAAAGAAGAGAGGGACAGCATGTTCGAATGTCTAAGCAGCATCAAGGTCCCATCGGGATTCTCCTCCAATATAAAGGGTATAATAAATGTGCCAGATAAGAAATTCCTAAACTTAAAGTCCCATGACTGCCACGTGCTTATGACACAATTGCTTCCAGTTGCTTTAAGAGGAATTCTACCTCCACATGTACGTCTAGCCACCATGAAGCTATGTGCATTCCTCAATGCAATTTCTCAGAAGGCAATCAATCCAGTGGAACTAGCTACTCTACAGAATGATGTGGTTCAATGTCTTGTCAGCTTTGAGTTGGTGTTCCCTCCATCCTTCTTTAATATCATGACACACATCCTAGTTCATTTGGTGAAGGAGATTAGTATTCTTGGACCTGTGTTCTTACATAACATGTTCCCCTTCGAGAGGTTTATGGGAGTCTTGAAGAAATATGTGAAAGTCCGTTCTAAGCCTGAAGGAAGCATCGCCTAGGGCTATGGAACAGAGGAGGTCATTGAGTTCTATGTTGACTTTATTCCTGACCTTGCCCCGATTGGTGTTCCTGAATCACGACACGAGGGGCGACTCAGTGGTAAAGGAACTTTAGGGAAGAAAACATATATCGGCATAGAAGACGATTATTTCAATAAAGCACACTACACAGTTCTTCAGAACTCGTCATTGGTGCATCCGTACATCGAGATACATAAGGAGTTCTTACGATCCAAGTTTCCAGGGAAGACTGAAGCTTGGATTAGGCATTAGCACATGGAAAGTTTCAGTGGTTGGTTGCGAAAAGAATGTCAAGGCGATGACAATATTGATGAGCAACTGTATTTGTTGGCTAGGCAGCCATCGTGGCATATCCTCACGTACCAAGGGTACGAGATAAATGGGAATACATTTTACACAGTTGCCCAAGATAAAAGGAGCACCAATCAAAATAGTGGTGTTCGCATAGATGGCACAGATCCAAATGGGAATATACAAGCATATTATGGCCGCATAGAAGAGATATGGGAACTAGACTACGCACCTAATTTTAAAGTCCCTTTGTTCCGGTGCCAATGGGTGAAGCTGACCGTAGGAGGGGTAACAGTCGACAAAGAGTATGGAATGACAACAGTGGACCTCAACAATATTGGGTACAAAGAGGAACCATTCGTCCTTGTTGCCGATGTGAGTCAGGTGTTCTATGTGAAAGACATGTCTACAAAATCAAAGAGAGGAAAAAACGAAGACATCAACTCAATGATCAATGAGCCAAAGCGCCACATAATTCTTTCTGGGAAAATAAATATAGTGGGAATTGAAGACAAGTCAGACATGTCAGAAGATTACGAAAGAAATGTCCGAATTCCACCCTTCATAGTGAAGAAAGATCCAAGCATCATGTTAAATGATGAAGACACTCCATGGTTACGACAAGATCATAACCAAGGGTCATACGTCAATAAGAAATTCACTGTTGTGCCCGCATGATACAACGATGCATGTTTAATATATTATGTTTTAGAGACGGATATTATGTAATATGTTATGACTTCACAATTGTAGATCTTGCTGAGATGATCAAACTCAAAAAGATCTACAATTGTTGTGTTTGGTCAACTTTCCATTTGAGAAAGTTTGGACGGTTCAAATTTGTGATTTTTAAATTTCGACGCCTACAAACTAGTTTTCGTCACCCTAGATTGTCTCAAATTGAAAAGTTTTAAATACCAAGTTTGTTAAGCTCATCAATATCTACAATCCTTATATAGGCCATTTTTCATTTGAGAAAGCTTGAACAAAATGTAGTTCAAATTTCACAAGTGTGTGACATAGTTTTAGAAAGTATATATGAGATTCAAAAAGTTGTGACTAGTGTTTGATAAAAATTTCTCAAATGGGAAAATGAGCTATGTAACAATTGTAGATCTTGCTGAGATAATCAAACTTGGTATTCAGAGTTTTTTCATCTGAGGTCATTTAGTGTCTCATTTGAGCAAGTTTGACCAAGTCAAATTTGGTCAAATAAAAAAACAACACTTTGACTCTAGTATTATGAACTCTAAATGACTTCAAATTGAAAAGTTTTGAATACCAAGTTTGTTAAAATCAAAAAGATCTACAATTGTTGTTTTGGTCAACTTTCCATTTGAGAAAGTTTGGATGGTTCAAATTTGTGATTTTTAAATTTCGACGCCTACAAACTAGTTTTCGGGACCCTATATTGTCTCAAATTGAAAAGTTTTGAATACCAAGTTTGTTAAGCTCATCAATATCTACAATCCTTATATAGGCCATTTTTTCATTTGATAAAGCTTGAACAAAATGTAGTTCAAATTTCACAAGTGTGTGACATAATTTTAGAAAGTATATATGAGATTCAAGAAGTTGTGACTAGTGTTTGATAAAAATTTCTCAAATGGGAAAATGAGCTATGTAACAATTGTAGATCTTGCTGAGATGATCAAACTTGGTATTCAGAGTTTTTTCATCTGAGGTCATTTAGTGTCTCATTTGAGCAAGTTTGACCAAGTCAAATTTGGTCAAATAAAAAAACAACACTTTGACTCTAGTATTATGAACTCTAAATGACTTCAAATTGAAAAGTTTTGAATACCAAGTTTGTTAAACTCATTAATATCTACAATTGTTGTTTTGGTCAACTTTCCATTTGAGAAAGTTTGGATGGTTCAAATTTGTGATTTTTAAATTTCGACGCCTACAAACTAGTTTTCGGGACCCTATATTGTCTCAAATTGAAAAGTTTTGAATACCAAGTTTGTTAAGCTCATCAATATATACAATCCTTATATAGGCCATTTTTTCATTTGATAAAGCTTGAACAAAATGTAGTTCAAATTTCATAAGTGTGTGACATAGTTTTAGAAAGTATATATGAGATTCAAGAAGTTGTGACTAGTGTTTGATAAAAATTTCTCAAATGGGAAAATGAGCTATGTAACAATTGTAGATCTTGCTAAGATGATCAAACTTGGTATTCAGAGTTTTTTCATCTGAGGTCATTTAGTGTCTCATTTGAGCAAGTTTGACCAAGTCAAATTTGGTCAAATAAAAAAACAACACTTTGACTCTAGTATTATGAACTCTAAATGACTTCAAATTGAAACATTTTGAATACCAAGTTTGTTAAACTCATTAATATCTACAATTGTTGTTTTGGTCAACTTTCCATTTGAGAAAGTTTGGACGGTTCAAATTTGTGATTTTTAAATTTCAACGCCTACAAACTAGTTTTTGGGACCCTATATTGTCTCAAATTGAAAAGTTTTGAATACCAAGTTTGTTAAGCTCATCAATATCTACAATCCTTATATAGGCCATTTTTTCATTTGAGAAAGCTTGAACAAAATGTAGTTCAAATTTCACAAGTGTGTGACATAGTTTTAGAAAGTATATATGAGATTCAAGAAGTTGTGACTAGTGTTTGATAAAAATTTCTCAAATGGGAAAATAAGCTATGTAACAATTGTAGATCTTGCTGAGATGATCAAACTTGGTATTCAGAGTTTTTTCATCTGAGGTCATTTAGTGTCTCATTTGAGCAAGTTTGACCAAGTCAAATTTGGTCAAATAAAAAACAACACTTTGACTCTAGTATTATGAACTCTAAATGACTTCAAATTGAAAAGTTTTGAATACCAAGTTTGTTAAACTCAAAAAGATCTACAATTGTTGTTTTGGTCAACTTTCCATTTGAGAAAGTTTGGACGGTTCAAATTTGTGATTTTTAAATTTCGACGCCTACAAACTAGTTTTCGGAACCCTAGATTGTCTCAAATTGAAAAGTTTTGAATACCGAGGTTGTTAAGCTCATCAATATATACAATCCTTATATAGGCCATTTTTTCATTTGAAAAAGTTGTAGAACAAAAAATACTATATTTTCTTTATTTTTATAGGTTCAACAAAAAATTCCTGTCAATTTTGGTCAAAAACCGAGAAAAAATTGAAACATTGACGTTACAATAATGTGATAATAAATTTCCTATCGAATAATATTAGTTTTATTAATTTTAAGTTACAAATATATTTTTGCATTAACAAAATACTTAGTATTAGTAACATTTATATTCTATATTCATAAAAGAAATTAAAAACTTTAGGTTACAAAATTTTCCTATTTACAATAAATAATTAGTTAATCAATAGTATTTTTTAAAATAAATATTGCAAAGTATTGAAGTTGCTATGGAATTAATTGATTAACCTAGTATTAAATAAAATTAAAATCCCAGGCCTTTCCAATTACGTTGGCGGGTTGCCAAAATTTTTAGGGCTTCAGTCCCGGCCCAGACCAAGAATCGGGACTAAAGGGTGGGCGGCAATTTCGGTGCCCGCCAAAAAATACCTTTAGTCCCGGCTGGTAACACCTTTAGTCCCGGCTGGTAAGACCAACCGGGACTAAAGGGTTGGACCTTTAGTCCCGGTTGGTCTTACCAGCCGGGACTAAAGGGTCCCGGCCTATATATATCGAACGTCTGTTCTGTTCATCTTCGATCTCGCCTCCGTCGCTCAGCCCCGCCCGGCTGCGCCATCCGCCGTCGTCGAGCTCGTCTCTACCGCGCCGCCGTCGTCGTCTACCCCCGCCCGGCCGCGCCATTCTCTCGGCCCGCATCGCCGCATCCCGTCTCCGCCGCCGCACCCGACCCCACCCTCCGTCGCCGATGCTTCCCGTGCGCCCACCGTACGGCCTCCGTCGAACTCTTGATCTGCTGCTCTCGATCGACCATGTTTTTTAGATTTTTGTTTACAAAGTCTCGGCTGTATGTTAGATTAAAATGTATTAAATTTTAATTAGTAGTTTATTGTTAGTTTTTTAGTTATTTTTTAGATAGTTTTTGATATATTAGATTTAAATGTATTAAATTTTAATTAGTGTTTTATTTAGATAGTTTTTTATTATAGTTTTTGATATATGTTAGATTAAAATGTATTATCTATAACTAGTTTATCTAATTTCATGTTAGATTTATTTAATTGGATTTAGTAATTATATATTCTATCTCTCTATATATATTATATCTAGAGAGAGATTCTATATGTATACATATGTACTTAATTATTTCTATATGTATCATTCTAGAGATATAGACATATGCACTTATTTCTATGTGTTGAGAGAGAGAGAAAATATATTGTATCATTCTATGTGTATATATATACATGTACTTATTTCCATGTTTTTGGATCGAAAGTGTTTTTGATTCGATTCCAAAGCCTATACCTTATTATTGTTTATCCTTATGAAATATTATGTGTTATTATATTTAATTGGATTTAGTAATTCTATATGTGTTATCACATGTACTTATGTTATGTACCATAGTAATTCTATCTATGTGTTATCTTGAAGATACAAATGGCTGCTCCGGATGATAACTTGAGTGATGACATAATGGCGGATATTATCAACGCCGGCACCAATGTGGATGTAGATGACACGAGTCAGTACTTTGTTGATTATGAGGATATCCTGAATATGCCGGTGGTTGAAGATCAACAAATTGTCGCGCAAGAAAATACTGGCGAGGTATATTCGATTATCTATCATCTCTTATAGATGCATGCGTATGTATATTTGTTGTTAATCGTTGTGTTTCTACTCATGTAGCCGGTCTCTGGATCTACATCAACCACCGACAAAAGTAGAAAAGTCCGAGGGCAAAAAAAGCCATTAGAGGGCCGTTTCATAATATCAGAATTCGACACCGACATCGGCAAACCATTGGGACCACATGCTCAGACATATGTCAATCAATGTGGGTTCGTTGTAAGGGATAGGATCCCAGTTAGTGCTCATGAATGGAAGCAGAAGATATCCGCTCCTAATGTTAGTTTTGTATCTGATTGTGACAAGAACCTAGCTTGGAGAGATATCACTCAGCATTTCACATTACAAGCAGATGATGCTTTGAAGGAGCTAGTGAGGGATTAGACAATGAAGAAGATGGCAACATTGTTCCAGAGTTGGAAGAAGACATTGTATAAAAAGTTTATCTTGAAGAATGCTACGCCGAATTTCAATGCTAAGGCGTTTGTCAAGTTGGAGTCCCATTGGGATGCCTTCGTAGAATAAAAGACATCCCAAGACAGTGAGGAACGTATGATGAGGAATCGGCAGAATGCCCGACAGAAGCAATACCATCATCGCATGGGATCAGGTGGTTATAAGAGTGCTATTCCCAAGTGGCAGAACCTAGAAGCAGAGATTACAGCCAAGGGAATCATACCTGAAACAATAGAGAAGAACTGGCCTCAACGCGCGAAGAATTGGTTCTATGCTCATGGGGGAAGCCTAGACCCAGACACTGGCAAGCTAATTTTTGGCCAAAAAATTGAGAGAGCAACACAGAGACTAGCTCGTGCTAGGGAAGAAGCTGATAGTGGTGTTTTCAAGCCCAACAGAGAGAAGGATGAATTGACATATGCCCTGGAGAATCCCGAACACGGTGGTCGAACAAGAGGCTATGGGGCGGTTTCATGGCTACACGCATTCCCAGCAGACAAGGATACCTACAGAAGCCACCAGAGAAAGAAGGATAAGGAGGCAGAACGAATCCGTGCATTGGAGCAATTTGTTGATGAGTCACGACAAGCATTGCTTGAATCACGTGAACGAGAAAAATCTCTTGAGGCAAGAATGCAGGAGGAGATCAAGAGGCAAGTGCAGCTAGCAATGAGTCAAATACAATCGCAATCAACGCCGGGAGTCACCATTAGCCCCGTTGGTCAGATGAAAAGCAGTTGTGCTTCTACGGAGCTGCCAGTTATTCAAGACGACGCTGGGTTGCGCTTCCCTGTTGATGACATTACCGAGCCTCTAACAACATGTGAGCTGCACATTCTAGATGGTAATAATGCATCAATCATGGTGGCTATCGGGGTTGTATCTCCAATAGACCGAACGAAGACACCAAGAATCCATGGGTCAGTTATTCAACCTGGATATGCTAGCGTCTCGGTCGATAGAGTGCTCAAAGGTTACAGCAATGTTCATCTTGACATTGAAGGCGGTGATGGGGAGAAGACACTAGGAGAAGCAGAGAAGACATTTATTCAATGGCGCAAATGCTTCATCATCATTCCTGGGGCACCACCGCTTCCCCTACCTCACCCTAGGTACGAATGAAATTGAATGAAATATTATTTTCCATTAATTTTCTATTGGCTTCAAAAATAATTGACACACAACTTGTTTTTGTAGCAGGGTCTCCCCCCAGCCTAGCCTAATCATTCATTCCCCATCTCATCACAGCGTCGCGGGGGGCGAGACGACTTCATCCCCACGGCGATCGCCAACTCCTACACCGGCCCCATCGCCTCCACAACGATCCCCAACTCCTACACCGGCCCCACCGCCTCCACAACGATCTCCAACGCCTCCACGCCGGTCTCCACCAACACCGGCCACATCGCCTCCACGCCGGTCTCCAACACCGCCCCCACCCCCTCCATAGCGACGCACTACAAAGACGTCTAAGGTCCCGGCGGCAAAGAAGACCCCGAGAAAAAGAGTTATTTCTCAAGAAATACTTCCTAAAAAGACTGATGAGCAAATAGCAGCTGAAGAAGACAAAAAAGTGAAAGATTTTTTTATAGATACCAAAAACAAGAGTCAAGCGAAGCTTAAGGAGAAGCCGTACTTTTACCTACCACGAGAGGTGCTGAGGCAGAAGGTCGATGCTCACAAGAAAAAGATGATTGAACTTCGTAAGCCTTCACCACTATCAGACTATGACCGCTCCCTCGTGAAGTCACATGATGTAGATAAGAAAAGGAAAAGAGCATCAGGGAAGGATGTCCCACAGCTCGGACAACAGAAGCAACCAAGGCAAAATCTTGTTGTTGCTAATGAATATGGTTCCAACATAGAAGTCTATCGACCAGATAACTCTGGAGAAGTGTCGGTTCAAGCCCTTAATGCTTTTTTTCAAGATACTGGTTTGACCTTGGATCAATTGACGGGCAAAGCTCCAATCCAGAATGTGGCAGAACCGCCTAATCTGATGCCTCACAGGAGTGCTTGTCTTCCATTAGACACTAAGCACTCAAGGGAGAACACTAAATTACTCGGTTCCGTCGGACACACCCCAAGGGAGAACCCGAAAATCCACATTTTTGCCATCAGGATCACAAATGAGAGAATAAAGCTTACATCATTCTTAACCATTTCTTACATCACTTTACACGTACACCAGAGTATAACATTTATTATTATAACAGCGGAATGTAATCATATTATCAGAGTTATGAACAATTTAATATACAGCGGAATATAAACATGTGATCAGAATTACAGCGGAAATAAATATTTAATCATGGTATGATGAATTATTGATACGTAAATTATGACACAGTTGTAGTACTTTCATTCATAAAAACATTTGGTGAGAGTTATAAATAACAACTACGATCGCAGCGTAAAGGAAATCCTCTCTGAGCCCACCAGGAGGAATCCACACACAAAGGTCAGCTCAAGCGTCCACCTGTCACCTGCAACAGGGGGAATAAAACCCTGAGTACTCAAGGGTACTCAGCAAGACTTACCCGATAGGAGAAAAGAAAAGACTCCAAGGATATGCAAGGCTATCTGGTTTGTGGGTTGCATTTGCAGAAAGCATTACTAAGCGTGCGTCCTTATATTTGATTTTTATTAAAAGCCGCATTGGTTCATTAACTAACCATTCTATGTAAGCACCTGTGCTACTTTCAAGCAAGTGGTAAGCAATCAGATTTCCTTTGTCCATCTTCCATCTTTCATCTTCAGTTCTTACTACGATGCTAAACCGTTGACAAGCCGTACCAGATAGCCCGGCGATTCGCGAATCAATGCCCCCAGCTGGGTACCCCGAAAACACACGCCCCGCTTGTACCCCGGGCACAAGCAGGACCAACCCATCACTCTCCTGTCCTGGGTGTCCAGGTCCCCGTCCAAACTGGGACTCCAAGCCCCCGCCCCTGAGTCCCAGACTCAGCGCGGTGCAAGGACCTCCTCCACCAAAAACAAACCCAGACAGTCGGTCCGGAAAGAGCCGGATCCGCGACAAGAGAGCAACAAGTCTTCCAAGCGCCCATACACAAGTATGTGCTCGGGATAATAAGTCTGTGACCTGCCTAGAGTCATATGCAATGATCGGTCCTTAACTGACCAGACAGGGAAAAACGGTGTAACCAAGCTATGACCCGCCTCCGCGGCGACACAACTTCTTACACCCTCCAATACCCAAACCATATCCCTGCCCGGTCACCATTTTTCCTTTCCACCATTTTATATTTTTCCAAGTGATAGTAATCCAATAATATATTTCCTATCTCTCACGAGTGACAGGCAATCACTCGACTTCTACCGGAGTCCTGTAGCATAGCATTCTAGACGACCCTGTCATACTAGTAAGACTCATAGGAATAAAGATATATATATGCAAGTGGGTTTTATTCAACTCCTTAAAACTTAATGCACAAATATAATTTAAACTGCAGAAAGTAGGGGTTATGCACCGGGGCTTGCCTGGGTAAAATATAATTAGAAATTAGCTTTCCATCATGGCGACATGGTCTCCAAAAGCACCATTGCTCCAGCAACTCCCGATGACTCCGTGATCCATCGACGTACCTATATGATATGCATGCGATGCAATGCAAAGATGTAATTAATCAACTGCAATCGCGACTCGTAAAATACGATGTATGCCTCCCGAATTAACGGGCTAGTTCTAATGACGACCATACTTAGGCTACATACCCATGTTATCGAATAAGACGTTATTTCCCAACACTGTTTTTAGTTATATAAACCAACGGTGTTTCTTTATTCTTATCTATCGATTTAATTGTTATTCGAAACAGAGCATCATTAGCTACCTAGCAAACTAATTATTATTGAGCTACAAAATTTACAGTGGGTAGATTATAATATTAGTAGTTTACTGTCAAATTTTTAGAGTCAACACTATTAACAATTTCCCACGGAAATTCCTACAAGTTCATCTTGTACAATATTAAGCATTTTTAAAATAATTATATAGCTCCCAAAAATATTACCAAACTATGTGAACAAAATATACTAACAGGTAGAGCATGATGTTAGGAGACTAACAAAACTGGTTTCATCATTTTTGGACCCCCACACAATTTTATATTGATTTTTCCAAGTTTGTTACCGAAATTAATTAACACATGTTTCATAAAACTAAATAGCCAGCGGCCAGCTATTCGGCCCAGCGGTCAAGGTGGCCTAGGTGGGCACGGCCTGCGTGGCCCAGTAAACCAAGCACGGACGCGCGGCCTAGAAGAAACCAGGCCGGCCCAGGCGCAGGCAACCGGCCGAACGCGTGGTCAGCGGCAAAACCGGCCCAACGCGCGGCCTGCCCGATAGTCCTAGCGATTAAGCAGAAACAACCCTGCGCTTCTCCTTATTTAGTGCACTACTATTCATATGGGTCACGTGATTTGCAAAAAGAACCCTGCAACTACTTGTTTCTTACCCCTGGGTCCCTTTCTTCATCTCCAAAACAGAGCACGGACGGGAATCGATCCGCCGGCCCAATCGGCGGCTCGCTGGCGGTGGAGGAGACGCGAGGCGGCACGGGGAAATGCTAGCGGCTCCGGCCGCAGTGGGGCAGCGCGGTGAGGTGGAGCTGCGCGGACACCAAGGTGCCGAGCGGGCACGGCACGGCGGCGACGGGCGCATCCAAGGCGGGCACGGCGGAGGAGGAAGAGGAGAGCCGTGGCGGTGGTGCGGGGCAACACGGTCAACAGCAGGAGACCTAGCCGGGGAAGATGTCCGGCCATGGCAGGGCGCCCGCGCGAGGCAGCAGCAGCGAGAGGATTGGTGAGGCGGCCAGGTGACGTGGGTGGCGGGATGCGGCACGGCAGCTGCGGGACCGAGGGGCGCCCGGGGGGGGGTGAGCGGGCGAAGGCGGGTGGGTATGACCTCGGGGGCGCGACAGCCGAGGAGCAGAGTGGCAGTTCCAGCGCGGGGAAAGCCGGCACCTGTGCAAAGAGCTCGGGCGTGGACGCTGCAGGGAGGAAGAAGGAGAGACGCCGATGCCTCACGGGCCCAGGCGCGTAAGGAAAAGGTGCCGTGGTGTTGCGGTGACCACGAGCGGGGAAAAAAGGAAGAGGAGCGCGGGAGAAACCGACGACGGCGGACTCGGCCAAAGCCGGTGCTGTGGGCACGTGCGTGCGCCCAGGCAGCGAAGAACGACTCGGCGCACGGGGAGGAGGAGCAGCGCTCGCGGCTGGCGCACGGATTTCACCGTGGAGAGAAAGAGGAGAGGGGGTGGGGAAAAGCAGCGCTCGGCCAAAATCAGAACGGCGGGACTGAAGTTCTTGGCTAGGGCGCTCGGCTCGGAAGAGAAGAGTTGAGACCGAGACAGACAGGCGCACAAGGCAGGGCGTGGGCTGCCGGGAAAGAAAGGTGGTCATGTATCCGACAACGGAGGCAGGCAGGGCTTGGCGCGATGCACATGGAAATGGAGTGGTCAACCCGAGCAGTGCCCTCCAATGGCTCTAGCGGGACAAGCAGGGCAGGGGCATCCCATCGCCATTGATACCGGGCCCCAGGGGCCAAGCGGCCAAAACAGTGACCAACACGATTTTTAAAACGTCGACCAAAGCCAAACAAGTAAGACAACTTATTATATGTTTCCTATTAGGATCTCATTAGCATGTTTTCACCTAACATGAACTCACCTACAATGTTCGTTTAGTTTTTCTTAACCGCAACATCGACTCATGTAAGGTTTGTTTTATCATTGCATGTGAGTTTAAAATTTAAAATCCATGGAACTCGTGTTGATAATTTCTCTTAAGCCTAGATCGCGGTGCTAAGTAAACTCGTAACACCAGAGGTGTTACAACCAACCCCCTTAAAAAGAATCTCGTCCCGAGATTCAAAGCTAGAACCAGAAAAGGGGAAACGCGATTACATTCCGTAGATCAGGGATTACACGAAAGATTACACGACCTCAAATACTAACCACACGGGGATCTAGGGATACATGGTTAAGAACAACCTAATACAACCAAGACTTAATCCAGAAATCGAGATAGACGAGGGCAATGGAGAAACAACAAGATAATGATTATCCAAAAATGGCGTAGCACCAACAGATCCAGAAACAGTCGACGGAGAAGTAAAACATCGTGCACCCTAAGATTGACTACCCAAAAAGGGAACTTGAACTTCTTCGACGAATTGGATCCTTCCTTCTTCTCAGATCACACTATCACCTCAGACTACCGAACCTAGCTTCACAACGTCGACTGGATTTCGTAGCTCTGCTCCGAATGCGAGGGAATGGGATGAAGAAGAAGAACAAGGTCCAAGGAGACTTTATAGAGGAGAACGGAGAGGGAAAACAACGCACCGGAGGTGGAGATAAGATTGGACATGTTGCGCTCCCTGCGTGAGCGACGGAGGGGGAAATAAAGGAGAAGAGAGGAGGTCCGCTCGACGAGGCAGGCGTGTGGGCGATCGTGTCACCAAAAGAAGGAAGAAAGAGAAGGGGAAATGGGGGGGGTCCGGTACGGGGAACGACGGTGCGGGGTAGAGAGCCGACCGGACGCCAGGAAAAGGAAAAGCGCACAGTGCACAAGGACACCGGGTGCGGCATAATGCTGTGGCCATGCGAAAACAGGGTACTACCGATCCTGACACAGGCGGCGTTTGCAGGGCACGCAGCGAAATGACCCAGCATGCATAGCGCGGTCAACTAAGCACAGGGCTTGGGACAAGACGTCCACTCTGACTTTTGCAACTACTCCCGACTACCTGAGGCTAACTTTCCTTACTACTCTTCTTTTTCTTTCCTTTACTCAACTACATCCGTCTTTCTAGTAGACTAAAACCATGTCTTACTTTCTTCCTCCAAAACCACCTCTTGTTTACCTTGAGAGAACACTTCTACATCAACCCGTTGTGGATTTTTCGTTTGAACACCTGAACATTTTCAAGGAGAAAATTTTAAAACAAAACGGTACGGCGGTGTAACTTGGTAATGTACTTGGTCAACAACCTCGATACCAGCGCGTGTCGAGCAGCATCACCATGTGGCAGCTGTTCCATAGGGAGCCCTCGGTTTCGTTGCGGCACCGTAAGCTATTAACCAGGCAACTACTACCAACTTACACGCCATGAAGGCAGTGGGGTCATAGACCACAGAGTAAGGGGAGTATTGCAAGGGAAAATTCAAACAGCAAAAGCTTCCCTCCACAACAAGGGACAAGGAAATCAAATCCAACGACGGATTTGGTTTAAAAAGATTCAAGTGTTCTGTTGGGACATCCACAATTAGTCGATACAATGTCCAATAACATCCAATCACGGCTGGTCTGCTGGCATCAGAATGGCAACTTTTCTTGTAACCCACTTGATATCACCCATGAAACTCTTAAGCACACCTAACGAACTTAAGGTAGATGAACGCAATAAACACAGCGAATAAATAAAATTTGCATGTTCCAACGATCTTATGCGGGTACAACGTACAGGCATTCAGGCTCCCGTTCACGACACAGCATTCACCTATGATCGAACGATCTCAACAACTACGGACGACAACAACGGCAAGAGTACCATACGGGGGGGACAGCGACAACAAGCACTACTACTACGGGTACAGCATCCCAAGGTAACTAATCTACATCTTCGCGGGGCAACGACTGAGCGAGAGGAATCAAGGGTTCTTCTTCTGACACTTCCGAGGGTGGAGGTGCGGGCGGTGCTGCAACACCGGTTCTTCTTCTTTCTGGCGGGTGGATAGGGATCCCTTCCAAGATCGGGGCATCCTGCCTTCCAGCAGCCAACGTCCTCCATTCGGCCCTGGTGACAAGATAGGCCACCCGCAGCTGATGAACATGCCGATCTTCGGCTCCCTTTAGAGCTTCCTCCATGGCAGCCTCTCGGCTCTCAGCAGCTGCAGCGCTGGCATGCGCGTCGGCGAGCTGCACCTGGAGCATCCGGTTGAAGACCTCGGCTTCCTCGGCACGCCGAAGGCGCGCCCTCAGCTCCAAGGCTTGACGGTCGTACTGCTCATCCAGAGCGAGCAGGTACGTGGTCAAGTGCACCATGGTGGGACTATCCTCTTGCACATCTCGTCCTTGCAAAGCCTCCATGCGAGCCCTCCATGCCCGTCGATTCTTGTCCAAAGGAGGAAAGAACCGCATAGGGGTACGGGCAATGGGCTCCTCATAGATCTGGCAGAGGTACCGCAAGGCTTTGCGGGCCACAACCTGGTAGGTGTCGACAAAGCGAAACCCGGTTGCGGTCACACTCCAGGCTTCAGTGAGGTCAGGGGACTCTTCACTCTTCCCGATGTAGACGGTAACCTCACACCGCTCGGTGCCATGCTCCTCATACTCACGGCCCTCATACTCGGGGCGATCATTGACTTCGAGCTTTTGCAGGGTGGCATGCAGGATTCTGGGAAAACCCTCAATGTTCAGGCAGTAGGTACTAACCCAGGCTCCTGCCATCTTTGGCGGTGGTTGCAAGGAAGGCTGAGCGAAAAGCTGGCTCAAAGGAAAAGCTAAGCGAGCTAAAGTGCGCCGAGTGGTGGTACCAATGGCTAAGCCAGGCTCTACTTATAAAGGCGGAGCGTTCAGTGGTCCTGGCGCGGTTCACCAGGATTCCCGCGCGAGATCACTACGGCGGATCGACCAAATTCCACGAGTTTGAGGCGAGCGACGTGCGATGCCATTACTGACTAGTACGACTGCAGGGCAAGGGTCCGACAAGAGCGCAGAAAGGGGTACGGGGAGACGTGGGTCACGACCGGCGTGAACCATAGGCGAACGCGAAACACAAAGCCACAGTGCAGACCTACTCTAGAACAGGAACAAGTTCGCCGTGCACAATACGACACACGCGACACCTATGAGTGGCGTATCTGCAAGTAATACGGCACGACAATGCACAAACAGGATATGCATGAAGGCACGTCCTATACGTCCTTTCACTATTGCCAACATATAGGGCAACCGTTCTCAGAGTTTTGGAACATCGTTCTCTCCCTGTAACTAGCCGATACTATCGGACTATGCTCGAGTCAGTGTACCTGCAGAAACTTGATTAAGTCTACCTATGTCAGCAGAGTGCCATCTATCCTGGATACATAACCATAGTAATAGGGCTACTTATATAACTTCGCATACAAACGTCCTAACCTTTTTGCAACAATGGGTTGTCAAATTTTAGTTTAGAAAAGGTTTTCGAAGCTTTATTTCCTCATTTATGCTCTGATACCACCTGTGGCAGAACCGCCTAATCTGATGCCTCACAGGAGTGCTTGTCTTCCATTAGACACTAAGCACTCAAGGGAGAACACTAAATTACTCGGTTCCGTCGGACACACCCCAAGGGAGAACCCGAAAATCCACATTTTTGCCATCAGGATCACAAATGAGAGAATAAAGCTTACATCATTCTTAACCATTTCTTACATCACTTTACACGTACACCAGAGTATAACATTTATTATTATAACAGTGGAATGTAATCATATTATCAGAGTTATGAACAATTTAATATACAGCGGAATATAAACATGTGATCAGAATTACAGCGGAAATAAATATTTAATCATGGTATGATGAATTATTGATACGTAAATTATGACACAGTTGTAGTACTTTCATTCATAAAAACATTTAGTGAGAGTTATAAATAACAACTACGATCGCAGCGTAAAGGAAATCCTCTCTGAGCCCACCAGGAGGAATCCACACACAAAGGTCAGCTCAAGCGTCCACCTGTCACCTGCAACAGGGGGAATAAAACCCTGAGTACTCAAGGGTACTCAGCAAGACTTACCCGATAGGAGAAAAGAAAAGACTCCAAGGATATGCAAGGCTATCTGGTTTGTGGGTTGCATTTGCAGAAAGCATTACTAAGCGTGCGTCCTTATATTCGATTTTTATTAAAAGCCGCATTGGTTCATTAACTAACCATTCTATGTAAGCACCTGTGCTACTTTCAAGCAAGTGGTAAGCAATCAGATTTCCTTTGTCCATCTTCCATCTTTCATCTTCAGTTCTTACTACGATGCTAAACCGTTGACAAGCCGTATCGGATAGCCCAGAGATTCGCGAATCAATGCCCCCAGCTGGGTACCCCGAAAACACACGCCCCGCTTGTACCCCGGGCACAAGCAGGACCAACCCATCACTCTCCTGTCCCGGGTGTCCAGGTCCCCGTCCAAACTGGGACTCCAAGCCCCCGCCCCTGAGTCCCAGACTCAGCGCGGTGCAAGGACCTCCTCCACCAAAAACAAACCCAGACAGTCGGTCCGGAAAGAGCCGGATCCGCGACAAGAGAGCAACAAGTCTTCCAAGCGCCCATACACAAGTATGTGCTCGGGATAATAAGTCTGTGACCTGCCTAGAGTCATATGCAATGATCGGTCCTTAACTGACCAGACAGGGAAAAACGGTGTAACCAAGCTATGACCCGCCTCCGCGGCGACACAACTTCTTACACCCTCCAATACCCAAACCATATCCCTGCCCGGTCACCATTTTTCCTTTCCACCATTTTATATTTTTCCAAGTGATAGTAATCCAATAATATATTTCCTATCTCTCACGAGTGACAGGCAATCACTCGACTTCTACCGGAGTCCTGTAGCATAGCATTCTAAACGACCCTGTCATACTAGTAAGACTCATAGGAATAAAGATATATATATGCAAGTGGGTTTTATTCAACTCCTTAAAACTTAATGCACAAATATAATTTAAACTGCAGAAAGTAGGGGTTATGCACCGGGGCTTGCCTGGGTAAAATATAATTAGAAATTAGCTTTCCATCATGGCGACATGGTCTCCAAAAGCACCATTGCTCCAGCAACTCCCGATGACTCCGTGATCCATCGACGTACCTATATGATATGCATGCGATGCAATGCAAAGATGTAATTAATCAACTGCAATCGCGACTCGTAAAATACGACGTACGCCTTCCGAGTTAACGGGCTAGTTCTAATGACGACCATACTTAGGCTACATACCCATGTTATCGAATAAGACGTTATTTCCCAACACTGTTTTTAGTTATATAAACCAACGGTGTTTCTTTATTCTTATCTATCGATTTAATTGTTATTCGAAACAGAGCATCATTAGCTACCTAGCAAACTAATTATTATTGAGCTACAAAATTTACAGTGGGTAGATTATAATATTAGTAGTTTACTGTCAAATTTTTAGAGTCAACACTATTAACAATTTCCCACGGAAATTCCTACAAGTTCATCTTGTACAATATTAAGCATTTTTAAAATAATTATATAGCTCCCAAAAATATTACCAAACTATGTGAACAAAATATACTAACAGGTAGAGCATGATGTTAGGAGACTAACAAAACTGGTTTCATCATTTTTGGACCCCCACACAATTTTATATTGATTTTTCCAAGTTTGTTACCGAAATTAATTAACACATGTTTCATAAAACTAAATAGCCAGCGGCCAGCTATTCGGCCCAGCGGTCAAGGTGGCCCAGGTGGGCACGGCCTGCGTGGCCCAGTAAACCAAGCACGGACGCGCGGCCCAGAAGAAACCAGGCCGGCCCAGGCGCAGGCAACTGGCCGAACGCGCGGTCAGCGGCAAAACCGGCCCAACGCGCGGCCTGCCCGACAGTCCTAGCGATTAAGCAGAAACAACCCTGCGCTTCTCCTTATTTAGTGCACTACTATTCATATGGGTCACGTGATTTGCAAAAAGAACCCTGCAACTACTCGTTTCTTACCCCTGGGTCCCTTTCTTCATCTCCAAAACAGAGCACGGACGGGAATCGATCCGCCGGCCCAATCGGCGGCTCGCTGGCGGTGGAGGAGACGCAAGGCGGCATGGGGAAATGCCAGCGGCTCCGGCCGCAGTGGGGCAGCGCGGTGAGGTGGAGCTGCGCGGACACCAAGGTGCCGAGCGGGCACGGCACGGCGGTGACGGGCGCATCCAAGGCGGGCACGGCGGAGGAGGAAGAGGAGAGCCGTGGCGGTGGTGCGGGGCAACGCGGTCAACAGCAGGAGACCTAGCCGGGGAAGATGTCCGGCCATGGCAGGGCGCCCGCGCGAGGCAGCAGCAGCGAGAGGATTGGCGAGGCGGCCAGGTGACGCGGGTGGCCGGATGAGGCACGGCAGCTGCGGGACCGAGGGGCGCCCGGGGGGGGTGAGCAGGCGAAGGCGGGTGGGGATGACCTCGGGGGCGCGACAGCCGAGGAGCAGAGTGGCAGTTCCAGCGCGGGGAAAGCCGGCACCTGTGCGGAGAGCTCGGGCGTGGATGCTGCAGGGAGGAAGAAGGAGAGACGCCGATGCCTCACGGGCCCAGGCGCGCAAGGAAAAGGTGCCGTGGTGCTGCGGTGACCGCGAGCGGGGAAAAAAGGAAGAGGAGCGCGGGAGAAACCGACGACGGCGGACTCGGCCAAAGCCGGTGCTGTGGGCACGCGCGTGCGCCCAGGCAGCGAAGAATGACTCGGCGCACGGGGAGGAGGAGCAGCGCTCGCGGCCTGCGCACGGATTTCGCCGTGGAGAGAAAGAGGAGAGGGGGTGGGGAAAAGCAGCGCTCGGCCAAAATCAGAACGGTGGGACTGAAGTTCTTGGCTAGGGCGCTCGGCTCGGAAGAGAAGAGTTGAGACCGAGACAGACAGGCGCACGAGGCAGGGCGTGGGCTGCCGGGAAAGAAAGGTGGCCATGTATCCGACAACGGAGGCAGGCAGGGCTTGGCGCGATGCACATGGAAATGGAGTGGTCAACCCGAGCAGTGCCCTCCAATGGCTCTAGCGGGACAAGCAGGGCAGGGGCATCCCATCGCCATTGATACCGGGCCCCAGGGGCCAAGCGGCCGAAACAGTGACCAACACGATTTTTAAAACGTCGACCAAAGCCAAACAAATAAGACAACTTATTATATGTTTCCTATTAGGATCTCATTAGCATGTTTTCACCTAACATGAACTCACCTACAATGTTCGTTTAGTTTTTCTTAACCGCAACATCGACTCATGTAAGGTTTGTTTTATCATTGCATGTGAGTTTAAAATTTAAAATCCATGGAACTCGTGTTGATAATTTCTCTTAAGCCTAGATCGCGGTGCTAAGTAAACTCGTAACACCAGAGGTGTTACACAGAACCTGGAAGTTGATACCTGGAAGACTTATAAATATGGCAAAAGTCTGTACAACCCTGCGGCTCTAAATGAATTGGGTACGCAAATGTACTTGCTCAACAAGTGGTACATGCAGGCGTGTGGTAGGGGTGAGCAGTGGATCTTTGTCAGATTTAGAGACCATCATTACTTCCGTGGCGATGACATCTTACATATTAGTTTCGAAGAATTGCATCAACTATACCACATGGACGCTCTGGACAAATCAATCATTAGCTCCTTTTGTTTGTAAGTGATTCTTACTTTTATTTAATAAACTCACTTCCATGCATACGTGTATATAATTATCCTCACATGTAACTTATATTTATATACAGATTCCAGATGTCAGAGCTCCAAAGAATACAAGACACCAGTGTTGGCTTCATTGATCCTTATATCGTATTCAAAACCGGTATTATTGTCAAGGAGCGGTGGGTATCTGAAGCACAGGAGAATATCATGATGTTCTTCGTGAAGCAGCACGACAAGACAACAATACTTTTTCCGTACAACTTTGAGTAAGTGTTAATAATAATGTAGTCTGCACATTTTATGTAATATCAATACAACTTATATGCATGTACGTGTGTGTATAAACCAATGCAGGTTTCACTGGATACTCATTGTCATTGAGTTAAACTCAAGTCGGTTAGTAATCTTTGACTCGTTGAGAAAAGAGCGGGCACTATACCAAGATATGATAGACATTATCCAGGGGTAATTTCGATCTCTCGCGCACAACTATTATTAAATAGACTTTGCCATAATTTATTAACGATCGTACATTATTGGTCGCACAGGGTTTGGAAAGAGTTTATTCGGCAACATCGCAAGGATTGCAAGGCACCACTTAATGTAGTTGAAATACCAGTAAGTTGTACTATATACACTTCCCCACGTGTTTAATTATACTATATCGTACTTCAATTTACGTGTGAGATGATGAGAATAATCTTCTTCTCGTACAGTGGTGTTTGCGGCAGGAACCAGGTAATAACTTGTGTGGATACTACGTTTGTGAATTTATCACTGCGCACATAAGAAGAACTCCTAAAGATGTCCTCAGAGTACGTATATATCAATTTTTTATTTATTTTTAAATGAATATATATATATATGTATTAATACTTTTCCTTTTATTTCAAATGCAAGACTGAATGGTTGAAACGAAGGGTCATGCAAAAAGACCATCTGAGAGCAGTTCAAGAGTCAATAGCAGGATATCTTCTAGAAAAAGTGCTAAATCCCAACGGCGAGTTCTACTTTGATCCTAAGGAATAAATGATGTAAATTAAATGTTTATTGATATCATTATTTTCGAGAACAAGATTATGAAAGTGTTGTATATATACATATATATATCTATAATATATATAGGTTCATACTTTATTCGAATATAATAATGCTCGAGATGAGAATTAGATGTAATTATATGCGTGCGTGTATTTATATTAGCAGCGTAGAATACGTACATAAAAACATATTATATATTAAACAAATACGTGTAACTGAACTGAAAACAAATTAAACAAAAAAAAGAAAAAGAAAAGGAACCTTTAGTCCCGGTTGGGGTTACCAATCGGGACTAAAGGGTGCGGCCACGTTTGCTCGGCTGGAGGGCCTTTAGTCCCGGTTGGTAACACCAACCGGGACTAAAGGTCCCTCTTTAGTCCCGGCTCGATGACCCGGGACTAAAAGTGGCACCTTTAGTCCCGGGATCGTTGTCCCGGCGCGGTAACCGGGACTAAAGGCCGTTACCGCCCGGGACAACAAGTCCATTATGTAGTAGTGATGATTCTCTTCGTTCATTTTATAATCAAATCATGTATGTAATCATATTATTTTTATAATTCGGGTTTGTCTTCTTGATTATATAGGGATCTAGATGTGAGGAAAAGACAGTACTTACTGTCCTTCCAGTGGCTACATTTACGTCAAATCTATTTGGGCAAAAGTTTATATGCTGCAACATTTCCATTTCATAATTTGTATTTCACATATTCCTTCTTAGCTTGTCCTCTTTATCTCTGTTTTCACCTTGAGACGCTAGCAGCTAGCCAGGGAACCGCTAAAAAGTTATAGAGCTAAAAGTGGCCAAAAGTATTGAGATTTACTATTTTAGCTGTGAATGCTTTATTTGGGTTCGACTAAGATTTTCATCTGCGCTAGTTATATCGTAAAGCCTTTAGCGTATCCTCTACACTTAACACCTGTACAGTACCTACCATCCATGAACAGGCTGTTTTATGTACACAGGAGTTGGATTGGCCAACATTGTACCTAGGCTTTCAGAAAGTCAGTGCCTGCTCTTAATTTAAGCACCATGCATACGTTCCTTCGCCCTATTCGTTTGGGCTTGTTTGGCTCATAAGCTATAGCTGAAAGTACTGTTGGCTGATTTGGTGTGAAAGAAAAATACTGTTCGTTGACTAAAAAAGTACGACTTATAAGCCAAACAAACCCAAACGAACAGGGCGCTTGTCCTCTGGAATTGAACTGAAACCTCTGTGTAACTATGCTGTGTTGTGTCCAACTGCAATTACATTTTGCATGATGGTCGGCTCCTCTCCATCGACACACCACACATTAACAACTGGTTCTGAATTGAGAATCAATTGTTTTGTCATCCATATACATACATTAACAAATAATGTCAATGAAAGAAAATCTTGTTTCAGGCTGCAGCTCAAACACTACTCACGGCACAGTACGTCACCTTGCCATAAGCAGCAGCAACTGGGAGGGAAGAGGGTGAGTTCCAAAGCATACTGAAGCTGTCACGTATAAAGTCTAACAGTGTTTGGCAAATGGAAGCCATCTTACATTTTTGAGGCCACGTTTGGATTGTAGGATTTCTAAAGAAAAAGTACCGGAGCAGAGCGAGTCTCGCTACAGAGAACTTCAGAAGAGGAGGGTACGGTGCTGTGCGGAGCTCTGAGATGGAGATGAATACAAAGACTGGGCTTAGAGCAGTCTTCTTCTTCTTCTTCTTCTTTTTTTTTTTTTTTTTTTTTTTTTTGCGAATAGGCTTAGAGCAGTTCTTATGAAGCTATTGTTTGCCCTATTACCTTAATCCTTGTTTCTTGTATATGTCCATCTTTCCTGAACATCATAATATTAGCCGAAGAGGCTTATAGTGCATTGCTGGACTGTAGAGGTTTACTCAATAGAGGCACGGGACACATCTTGCATGTAAATAGCTAGCAGATGGTCCACTTTGCGTGTTGGAATATTTCGGTTGGTGCGTGCCAAGCTGGACGGCGGACAGTCTTTTTTGTTTCACAGCCGCATGCATGCACTTTTCATAAAATTCGAACCATGTGGTGGGCTGTTGCATTGGACCAAAAGTCCTGCTTGTCCAAGAACAGTAAGGGTTTACCATTAAACTTCAGCACTGGGATTAAGGTTGTGTGATTTTGCTTCTCATTATTAGCGCAAGTTCAACGTCTGGAAGTCCGATCCTGACCAAAGGCCAAAGGGCCCTGTCCGGATGGATTAAAAGAGTGGAGTTAGTGCTAGTGTTAGCTAAAATTAGCCATTATCTGGCCAAGAGAGATTAATCTCCTTGTAATAACCTCTTTGTAGATTATAGACCAATAAATAAGACCCATTCACCGCTAGCCGAGAACATGAGATCTAAACTATATATATTCATCTCACTAGTTTCAGTAGTGAGGTCCCTCTGCCATCGTCCTCTTCACATGCTCACGCAAATATATACTGTGCCATGCATGTGCCGGCTCGCAGCATGCGCGTAATAAATTGTCTAGTAGTAGTGTGTCGAGGCATCCCACATGCCCACTAATCTTGGATTCTATGCAAATTGTAGTTTTTATTGGTTATAATAATAGGTCTAATGGCCGGACAGTCAAGCACTCCAATTGCCATCGAGATTGATGCATACCTTGAAGAACCTCGCAATTAAAATTACTGTCAAAGGACTCGGGACTAGCAAGCACCAGCAATTCTCTACATTTTTATCAAAAAAGGAAAGCATCAATGAGAGAAGCGTGCAGTTCAGTTTTTTCTGGCACGTTCGGATCAGCCGCTGCAGCTGTGGCTGCATCCAAACAATACTACCAACAGTGCTTTCTAGTTTAAAATCTGCAGCAGCAGACAGCCGCACTTTAGTATAAGCGAACAGATCGAGCCATTGATCGGCGCTGTGAGCCAAGTGCGTTCCACGTGCAACGGTACTTGCCGACCCACTCAGCTACTCTGTTTGGAGCTCGGGAGACTGCTAGCTGGTGGGCACAATTGCTCTCGACTGATGTTCTTTAGTGTTCGAGCCTTGGAACTGAATTCAAATATCAATTTGTATTTGTATGCAACCTCTGTCGAACCGTGGAACCTTGCTGTAAAAACTAAATTGCTTCCGTTGTACTTTTTGTGCTTATGCTTCCAACCTTATTGTAAACTTTGTATTCAACGTACTACGCGATATATTTGAAATGTTTTGGTTTGAAAAGATTGGCAATAAAGACTTATTATGGATCTGGTCTTGGAAGTGGAAATGTGGAAGTTTTAGGTCTTCCCATGGGGTTGCCTAACAAACTACTAGGTTTGACTTGGGTTAAGCGAGTACTAATATAATGTCGAGTGATGGACAGATGATTAATTATGATTAAATTGGATGGTTCCACCATAGATAGTTACTAAATAGCGTTTGTAGCGGATGAATTAGCAGTAGCAGCCCCTTACGGCTACTGCTTCGATGTAGCGGCTTGGATATAGCAGGTTGGAATTTAGCGTCCGCTATTTGACGCAGCAAGCCGCTATAGCGGCCAATATTTGACGTAGTAGTCCGCTATAGCGGTCCAAGTCTAGAACATAACTAGTTCAGTATATTACTGTGTTTGTACCTGTCTCCGTATGTTTTCCTTACAAAGTATCATAGGTCAGTCGTATAAAAAAGCATGTATGTTGCAACAGGAGAAAACAAAGTCCACATACATTGCTAGGAAAAATTAGAGATTGTTCACCAAGCTGAGAATGCTCTCAGTAATAACTGTTCCTTGGCTTATGCTGAAATTTGGCTTATGCTGAAATGTTGTGAGAGGAAAAAACTATTTTATGACTGAAAAGTAGCTCAAACGAACAGGGCGTATATGTGCGCCTGTTTGGTTTAGACCCTAGAAGACCTGCATAACCCATGCAGCAATTCCTGACATCCAAATTTATTACATGCCGGCGATATTGTTGCCTGGGCCAAACTGGTTTTTCTCATGCCACCAACGAAATAAGGGCATGTTTGGTTCGCCTAGTAGCTACTAAATTTAGTAGCTTTTAGTCACTTTAGTAACTTTTTAACCAAACGCTATGACTAAAAGTTACTAAAAGGGCTTTAGTCCTCTCTAATAACTCTGGAGTTACTAAAAGTAACTAAACCGTTTAGTAGCTACTAAAGTTTAGTAGCTCGAACCAAACACCCCCTAAGCCTATATATATATATATATATAGACCAAGCCATCCAGTGTAAGCGACAACAGCCGTCAGCTGTCCAAATCCCCTGCCGGTGGCTTTGCGAGCGAGCCTTCTCCATAGGTATGCCTTTTTACATCTTGATCAGTTTATCATGCACTGTTCATTTTGAGTGTCTAATTTGGGGCATAAAAATTAGAATAGTGAAAGCCTTTTGTTTGTGTCCGTCCTGCTTCGAATGCAGATTGAATGGTTGAATTTTATTGATGGTACTCACAGCCATAACACTGTTGGTATTTTCAATTTTGCACTAGCTGGTGTGCATCTCAGGTACAAATTTTGTAGATCCAACGCTGCGGAGCCCCAGATCTGAGGTTGTTCGCCGATTCAGGTACGGCCATCTGCCTGGATGTTGCATCGGCACCAGTTTCGTTTGCCCTTTTCCTCCATCAATAATTTTGCTCGCTGACATGGTATTGCCTGTGTCTGGGTTTTGTAGTTCAGCTTCTCTTTTGAACCAGAAGACGGAGAGTAATGGAGGTAGGAGCGGCAACAGGCGTGGGCAAGTCGCTTCTGAACTGCCTGCTAGGCCAGGCCAAGTCCGCCATAGCCGAAGATGCTGCATCCAAGCAGGCTGTGCAGCGTGATATGGTTTTCCTTACGGACGAGATGCCAGAGATGCAGACTTTCCTGAGGAACATAGCTGAACACAAAAGGGACAGGATGCTACCCAGGAGCAGGGTGGAGCAACATGTCCGTGATCTTGCGTATGACGTTGAGGACTGCCTCGACGACTACGCTGTTCACCTGAAGAACCCGTCTGGGTGGCGCTTCGCTCAAACGCTGCTTGAGAGGCAACGGATTGCCCAGGAGATGAAGGGGCTGAGAGCAAGGGTGGAGGACATGAGCCAGAGGAACAGGCGCTACCGCTTTGCCGCTCTCCACCCCAACTCTCAGCCTGCAGCTTTCTCTGCTGAGAGACCCTCCAGTACTGTTGGCCCTGACGGGCAACTGGATCTTGCTGCTGCCATATTTGGCATCGATGATGCAAGGCGTGCAGCAAGGTACATGAATCAAAGAGTGGATCTCCTGCAGCTAATCAATAGCGAGGAAAAGGACCTTAAGGTGACTGCAGTATGGGGAACAATGGGTGATATCGGCCAAACGTCAATCATCAGGGCGGCTTATGACAACCCATCAGTCCAAATCAAATTCCCGTGCCGAGCATGGGTGAGGGTGATGCATCCTTTCAATCCAAAAGACTTCATCCAGAGTCTAGTGAATCAGTTTCATGCAGCAGCCCAAGGGGTTGAAGGTCTGTTTGCAAAAGACATCACGGAACAAGATTTAGCTAAGGAATTTCGAAGACATGTGAGTGATCAGAGGTGTCTAATTGTGCTTAATGACCTTTCCACCATTGAAGAGTGGGACCAGATTAAAAATTGCTTCCGAAACGTACACCACAAGAAGGGAAGTAGAATCATTGTGTCAACAACGCAAGTTGAAGTTGCAAGCTTATGTGCAGGACAAGAACGCCGGGTCTCAGAGCTAAAGCAACTGTCTGCTGATCATTCCCTTTACGCATTCTATGACGACAAGGTAATCATCATCACTGTTCAATTACGCCTAGTATATTTTCAGAAATTTCTCATTCACTTTTGTAGGCTAGTTGAAGTGCCTGCGATGTACCATGCATGCCACTAGAAACACATGAACTAATAATGCAACTAACAACTACTCCCACCAATTCTTTCTTTCATTTGCGTTTGGGAATGCATGCACTGGCATTGCCGTCGTTATATTATACTCTTGCGAGGATTAAGGTCGAACTCAGCCCCGAAACCTAGCCGCCCCTGGCGGGGCCCTCCACGCCGCCGCCGCCGGTCGTCGCCCTGGCGCCGGCGCCCGCACCCGCCTCCCCCTCCCCTCCATCCACGCCGCCCTCTACATCTTCCGCCCCCAAGCCTCCTCTCCCTCATGCGGGTCGTGACGAGCAGAACCAGGCGGCCCCATCCCCGTCGCCGCCGGCGACGCCGGCCGTCGCGGAGCCGGCCCCCTCTGCAGCCGCCACCCCCTCCTCACCCCTCCCTCACACCGGATCTGGCGGGGCGGCCTCCGTCGCTGACGCCACCAGCTCGGCCACTCCCGATGCGCAACCGCGACGAAGCTGACCGGTGCCGGGGCGGGCGGTCCATGCACTAGCGGTTGCGTGACCGCCGGTGGTCGTCGCCCGCATGCTCCCATTGTGCACCCGCGTCGCCGTCGCCCGCGATGGAGAAGACCGGGTCCGGTGCAAGCTCCGCGGGTGTGCCGGAGCCGGCCGTCGCGGCCTCGCCGTGCCCAGATCCGGCGGCCGAGCCCTCCTCCCCGCCGCAGGAAGCCTCCTCCCAGGCCGTGTTAGGAGGCTACGTCGGCGCTGCCGCCATGGCAGTCTCTTCCGCCGCCGCCCCTCCGCCTCATCAGCCGCCGGCGTCGGCCGCGGACGCGCCAGGGTACGTGGGGGCCAGATCTGGCCCCTCCACGCCGCTAACGGTGCCGGGAGGCGGTGCCACAGGCCCCTCTACCGGTGGCTACCGGCTAACGGGGAAGGCTGCCACCACCGCGTCCTCCGGTGCCCCGCTACCCCAAATAGCACCAGGGCAAGCTGCGGCTGCGGTAGGTCTGTGCGTGGGGTCCGGGTGCTGCTCTTTCATGGCGCCGCCTACGCCAGATGACCTGGCGCCAGGGTCCGGGACTGAGTCTGGGACCGGGGAAGTGGAGTCTCCTCTGGGGTCGCCACGCCATCAGTCGCAGACCGCCGCACCAACGCCGGCCACCCCAAGCTCCTCCCTATCGGCGGTTGCTGCTCCTTTCTGGCCAGTCTCGGGAGACCGTCCAAAACACCACCGGTGGGCAGATGACGACGGCGAGGAGTCCGACGACGGCTGCCCCTCAAGCTACCTCGACGCTGTGCGTCGCTCGGCGAAGGCGGTCACGATGCTTGCTAACGCCAAGACTCGCCCTGACTCGGGTTCGAGCCATGCTGGAGCGGAACCCGGTCGATAGGGACACGACCGTTGGTACAGAAATCGCAGTCGACCGCGTCCACAGCTAGTGAACGGCTTGCCTATGCGGCCAGTGGAGGGCCGCGTCCCTGCCCGCCAGCGTCTCAGTCGCCATGGACAGGTACTGGCTCACATGCGGCTCGGTCCACGCTGCGGCTCCCGCCAGCGCATCTCCGCTCCGGACGCCGATGGCTGGCATGAGGTCCTGTTGCAGGGGTCGTCATGCGGCGCCGATGGGGCGCGCCCCGCCCACACTGCATCGGTGAACCAGCGGCCCCCTATCCGCTATCCGGTGGACCTACTCGGGAAGTGCTTCAACTATCTCTCCACCGCGCACAGGGTGGCAACCTGTAAGCTGCCTCCACGCTACCTCCGATGCAAGGGGTTCTGACACCTCGCGCGGGACTGTAAGAGGAGGCGGCGAACGGTGCCTCCTTCCAGCTCTGGTACATCTGGTGCCACAAAAAGCCGGCCACGACGACCTGACCGAGAGTGTGCCTCGGGCACCTGGCCGCGTACTCAAGGTGACACGCCGAGCTCGGCTGGAGCTATGCTGGGTGCGTCTGTAGCCGTGCCAAGTGTGGCTACGCACGGCGGCAGTGGGCGCCAACGTCGGAGACGTCAGCGACGACTAAAGGGGGACGCCGCCGCTGCGGCAACGAGTGTCGCCACCGACAGTCACTAGCGATCGGCAGGGGCTACCCAGATGGCACCGGCCTTCACCTCGGTCGCTGCTGGAGCTCAGGCAGGGCACGGTGAGCTGACTAATGAGACAGGCATCGTTGAGCCCAACCTGTTAACGCTGACGTTCTACCTGGACGCCACGCATGATCGCGACATCACAGAGGACCCGATGTTTGAGGAGTTCGCAGCCTCGCTTGTTGACAGTCGGATCGTTGCGTGGCCTTCCCTTGAGCGCCTGTTGTCACCTTCGGCGCCCCAACTACAGGATGAGGCCCTGGCGGTGGTGGCCCCCTAGCTGGAGGATGAGGACACCAGCCCCACACCCTATTCAGTGGACAGGGGATTCGCCGAAGACACTCACGGAGCACAGCTACCCGCCAGGCTTCGGACCAGTCGACCCCACGGTGGATGCTGGCCCTCTCAGTTCACTGTCGGTGGATACCCACCAGACTCTGGACAACGACGACTCCGCCAGACGCTGCCTCGACAGCTTCATCAACATAGTGACATGTAAGAGGGCCTCTCCGCTGATTCGTGAGCCTCCCAAGCAGCCTCCTGCCAAGCCGGTGCTGCCGTGGCGGAGCAGGCGGTTGGCGGCTTAGAGCCTCTCCCGAGTATCTGCTTCCAAGCGAGGCGAGGTGATGATCATGCAGCCTTTGGGCTACACCAAGGGTTCATCAGCGCCATCTGCGTCAAAGTTGGAGACCTTTGACAAGCTCTTCGACGGTAACCTGACTGCGTCCAACGCCGAAGCGCTAGACGTGCTCTTCTCGGCCACTGGAAAGGGCTCATCCAGGCAGCCACGAAGACGCAAGACCACCTCCTAGGTCGCACCACTACGTTGGTATTGGTTGTTTCCTTTTATATAATATCGAATAAAGAGGTCTGTTGCTAGGATGATCTAGCTACGGCTGTGTTAGGTCGATCTTCTTCGGCGCTCGATAGAAACACGTTGTATGTTTGTTTAAACTCTTCTACTTAGTATAATGATACGTAAATCTTTTGCGTATTCGAGAAAAAAATCCAATACATCTTGAAGGACCGAGAAAGACGACCAGGGGGTGAATGTAGCCTAATCCAATTCTGTTCTGATTTCAACCCCTTTCCAAATCAAACCCGAACACACTCAAAACCCCATATTTTCAACACGAGTGCGCGGAGGCCACTAGTGACCGGATACACTCAAGATGTCACTAGGAACACACCGGGAAAGACAGAAAGTGAAACGGGCGAAAGACGCAAAGAAACGGGCGAAAATGCGCTCTGGGCCTCTGGCGGAACACCATGCAGAAAAACCGGCCAGGCAGGTTTTGGCACTGTTCAAACCGGCCTAGTCGATTTATTGTTTATGAGGCCGGTTTATTATTCACGAGCCAGTTTACTGTTTAAACTAGCCTGGCCGGTTTTGGTTACTATTCAAACCGGACTGTCTGGTTCTATTGTCGTCCCAGCAGCCCGAAAACTTCCCTCCAAAATACAAATTCGATCCAAACAAACTCCGGTTGATTCAAACTTTGCAGAGGGATAATCTAGTGTGTCTAGAAGCTATCCACCAAAGATCATCACCCAGAAAACTCAGAATCAATCTAGATCTAAAAATCACCAAAGTAAAGAGGGTTTTCTCAAATTTTCATCAAGCGGTGGATCTTCATGCTCGTGAGGAATCTGCCCAAACTCCTAGGTAGGGATGTTTTTTTAGAATTACAAAGTACAACACAGATACTAACAACATGCATGCATACTCATCCCTATGAACACACGTACGCAAACCCTATCCCTATGAGCACCTCCGATTGACTGAGCCAGTAGATCTCAAAATTCATGAAGTCACCACTGGCGCCTCACTGTCGACGGGGACATCGCCTACCACTGAAAGTATAGCGCTGTTAAATTCTGGAATAAATCTAGAAAAATATGAGCACCCGTGCCAAGTCGAGGACTTAAACCCGGGTGGGTAGGTTCCATCACAAGAAACCTAACCAACTAATCTATGATCAGTTCGCCTCCTTGACAGGGATGTTCCTCAAAGGTCATGCTCGGACCTCTGAGGAACACCCCCCTAGGACCTTGGTAGGGATGTTCCTCAGAGGTCCTAGCACGTATCCATCCCACCAGAACTCCCTCAAAAACTCAGAATCAAGATTTCCAACAAAATCTCAAGAGAGGGGAGTACGGAAGAAGAAAAACCAAATCGGAGCCAACACAAGATCTTGACAAGAGAATTTTTAGAGAACAAGATTTCTTTATTGCCAAGATCAACAAGGTCTAGTCTTGCACACAGATAGTGGTTTCAATCACTCATCCGTGGGATCTCACTCAGTACAGCCTAAGATAGGAAATGGAAACTACATAGAGACTAAACCAAAAGCACGGGAAGAGATGGGCTGGTTTGGGCAGCCTCCCCTCTTATTTACAGATCTATTACTAAATCCCAAACTTGCCCAGACACATTTTGCCCGATCATCCAGCATGTTCAATCTTTTACTGTGCTAGCTAGACCGTCTAGCATGTGTTGTTTTCTGCACACTTTCACCATTTGATGTTGTTTTTTCGCCATTCTTTAAGGTAATTGCCACAATTAAGAAATCAGTAGCTTTGGTGCAGTATCAACATTCCATGGTCTCTTGGCACATGCAGCTAAAAAAAATATCAGCCAACATGCTGGTTTTCACTACTAAAAAAAAGATTTATAGCAATGCTCGTTGTTTTTTAGGGACGGCTCAAGAGTCGCCCTAATAAATGGTGCCCAGACGAGTCGTCCCTACAAGGGGCTGCTGATGTTATCAGCCGTCCCTATGAATGGCTTGATTTGTAGGGGCGGCTCTATATCCAGCCATCCCTATAAATCGGATTTTTAGGGACGGCTCAATATTGAGCCACCCCTACAAATAGACGCCGAATAGTAAAAGTTAATCACTAAAATTTGAATTTTTCAAACGATCTCGGATGGAGAAATGACTAAAATAAAAGTTATAGATCTCAAAAAGTTATGAAACTTTATTGTTTACAATTTTTTCATTTGAAATCATATACTACTTCAAAATATTGTTTTAAATTCAATTTAGAAACTGTCGAAGAACACTGATTTATCTTTTTAATCTCTAGCTAAAACTTATAACTAGTCTTTCTCCCTTATACTAACTTCAAATTTGATGATTTTTTTCCTAAAATTTTCTAAAATCATGCTTTAACAATTTATTGTGTTCTTATAGTTATTATTTTGTCTATCTTTTCATGTGACCGTGTTTTATCTATTTGAATTTTGAATTTTAAAAAATGATAATTTCAAACGTCATTTTGAAACATTAAATGATTTTAGTTAAAAAAATCATAAACATAAAAGTCGTAGAACTCATCAAAATCTACAACTTTTATTTTGATCATTTCTTCATCCGACAAAGTGGTATTAACATTATTCACAAAATTTACATATCTCTCTTATAGTTCCATAAACTATAAGAGAGATATGTATAATTTGTGAACAATATTACTACCACTATATCGGATGATCAAATGACCAAAATAAAAGTTGTAGATATCGGAAAGTTATAGAACTTTGTAGTTGACAACTTTTTTATTTGAATTCATCTTATCAACGTTAATTATGTTTGAATTTCTCAAATTTGAAATTTGGATTTTTCAAACGACCATGGATGGAGAAACAACCAAAATAAAAGTTGTAGGTCTCGAAAAATTATGAAACTTTGTGGTCGACAACTTTTTGATTTGAAGTCATCTTATCATGGAAAACTATGTTTGAATTTCTAAAAAATTGAAATTTAAAATTTTTAAACGACCTCGGATGCACAAACAGCAAAAAAGGAAGTTGTAGATCTCGAAAAGTTATGAAACTTTGTAATTGACAAATTTTTCATTTGAAATCATCTTGTTATGGAAAACTACGTTTGAATTTCTCAATTTTAAAATTCAAATTTTGCAAACGACCTCGGATGGAGAAACTATCAAATGAAAGTTGTAGATCTCGAAAAGTTATAAAACTTTAGTCGACAACTTTTTTATTTGAATTCGTTTAGGGCCTCAAATAATAAATTTAATCTCGGTTTAGGATAATATGTGGGGAATAAAAATCCAATATAGCCACAAGTGAGTGTGAGGTGCAGAGGTAGAGGAAGGTACGCGCGAGGGGGAGGTTGCGGGTTTGAACCCCCGTAGCCACGACTTACGACTTGTAGGAGCAGATTTGTGAAATTTTTCATATTTTTTTGTCCGGATTTGTGAATTTTTCCTTTTTTTTTGCTTGGATTTATGAATTTTTTGAAACAGATTTATAGGGGCGGCTCAACATCTAGCCACCCCTACAAATAGCGAGTTGTAGAGGCGGCTCGGCCATTTGTAGCCACCCTTTGGTACGCCCCTACAAACCACCAGGAGCCGCCCCTACAAAGCATATGTGCAGTAATGTTTTGCACACTTAGTCAAATTATAAATTGAACTTGACCATTGCATTCCTCTTGTCAAGATGATTTAAATAAATGCACATATAGAACACCCGATTGGAGTCTGGAAGAGAGAATCACAGTTTTGAGAAGTTCCACACCCGTAGAGCATTTTTCAATAAAAGATAGAGTTCTTAAAATTAAAGTATTAATGTAGATATGTTATCATATTTTCCTTCATAGTGCATTGATTTATATGAAGTGACACCTTACATAATTTATTTTCTCATATAATTTAAAATAATTTAGCATGGTCATTGGTACATGATTCGTTAAAGGAACATTTTATGTAATTTTCTAACTAATATATATTTATTGCTCATGCATGCATGTACACTTGGTCTTCCGCTATTTATTATCATAGTTTATTTATATAATTTAAAATATTTTTTAGTGTCATTGGTAAGTACTGATTCATTAAAAGAACATTTTCCCTAATTGTCAAAGTATAGAAATATATATTTATTGCTTGCTCATGCATGTATACTTGGTCTGCAAGGTCGACGCAGAATATATTTTCCCTCATAGCGCATTGATTTATACTATGAAGTAACACCTTACATAATTTGTTTTCTCATATAATTTAAAATAAATTAGCAGGGTCATTTTTACATGATTCATTAAAAGAACATTTTCTGTAATTTTCTAACTAATATATATTTATTGCTCATGCATGCATGTACACTTGGTCTTACGTAATTTATTATCATAGTTTATTTATATAATTTTAAATACTTTTTTTAGTGTCATTGGTAAGTACTGATTCATTAAAAGAACATTTTTCCCTAATTGTCAAACTATAGAAATACATATTTATTGCTTGCTCATGCATGTATACTTGGTCTGCAAGGTGGACGCAGAATATATGTCTACTTTGCTGTAGTCATTTATATATTATAATAGTGGAAAACTTAGAAAAATACACAACTTACATTTTGGTACTTTATATTTTAAAATGATAGCATATATTAGTAATATAGAAGTAGATTTGAGTTGATATTTTAGTTTAGTTTTAATAATGACAAAGATAGGAAATTTTTATGAAAACCTAAGTGTTTAGATGGGTTTTTATGTATTATAATAACAAAGGTGGGTCATTTAATTACATACAAATATAGGAGCTTACTTTGGATTATCATATATTTCATAATAGAAGAGATGGGTAATTTATATATAAATTTATGGTTTTACTTATTTTTTTAATAATAGTAAAGGTGGATAATTTTTAGAAAATCAAATAAATGTAATGTCTATTATTGTTAGAGGCTACCATAGCCCGCTGTTTCTATTTTTTTGTGGGATTTTTTTTAGCGTGTCTCGTGTCTGAGGGCCTCCTATATTATTAATAGATATCAACATTATGCATGTACTCAAAATCTTCCCTATTAATGGCGTGATGCATCTCTGGATAAATTTACCTTTAATTTTTTAATTGGTTATAGAAAAATAAAGAGTTTGCTGTTTACCAAGTTTGTCCAAGATAATCATGGAATTAGATATAGTACTCTCGTGTAACCGCTTACATGATACGTGGCTGAAGACTTCTTTAATTTCTATTTGCCTTTTTACAGAGTGCTCAAGACATAACATATTCGGCAGAGTCAGTGTCCAGCTCAGCGCTGCCTACATCTGAGATTGACGAGGACCAATACGATGCTGCCGCTATAAATATGATGGTTGTGGAGGAATCTCAGTTCACTGGGCGAACGAGAGAAAAACACGATATTGCCAGACGAATTTTAGAAGATTCTCATGATCATCTTAGGGTGATCGTAGTGTGGGGAATGGGTGGTATTGGAAAAACCACTCTAGTTACAGATGTTTGGCAAGATAAAGCGGTTATTGAGAAGTTTACAAAGCGTGCCTTTGTGACCGTCTTGCGCCCTTTCAAGCTTCAGGGGCTCCTTAGTAGCATAGCTATCCAGCTAGATGCAGATTCATCTGGAAAGAAGAGGGCGATGGATTTTACCGTTGACAAAGAAAATGATTATGCATCGATGTCTGTTGACCAGTTGACTAAAGCATTGGAAAGGCTTTCAAAGGATAGAGAGTGTTTGATTGTTGTTGATGACATATTCGAAACCACAGAATGGGATAAAATGGTAGAAGCATTCCCTAAAATTGGACGAGCTACATGGACCATAGTGATCACCACAAGGCAAGAGGACATCGCTGAGCACTGTTGCAAAGAACTACGGTACATGTACACGTACAAGCTCAACACTATAGGAGCTACGGAAGCCCACAATCTCTTCATAAAAACGGTACTGAAAAAAATTCAAATACAGTTTATTTCATTTGAGATAATGCTTCGTATATATAAGCACAACTCCTTCGCAAAAAAAATAATATAAGCACAACTCTACTGAAACTGGCTTCGGAAAAATATGCTTTTAGAGTATTTTATGAAGAAAAAATAAAATGGGGAAAGACATACCTGTACATTCTCGTAGGAGCTGTGATTTTATATGTCAATAGAAAAGGTCATTCCAAAAGGTTGAAACCGTCTGATTTTATATGTCAAGTGATAAGTATCAGCCAAGGGAGATTTTTTTCTGTTCCTAATGATTTGCACCTCCCATTATAAAAAATAAAAAATAAAACCTAGTCATACTAACAAACAAGTTGTCTTTCTTCATAATTTCACTTTGATGTATTGAACATTATGTATTACACCAATTTCAGGTATTCAAGCAGACTGTAGATTTGAACAAGCAATATCCTGAGTTGGTTGAACCAGCAAAACTGATCCTTAAGAAGTGTGATGGAGTTCCTCTTGCAATTGTCACCATAGGTAGTTTCTTGGCAGAGCAAGAAACAAAAAATGTTGAGGAGTGGAGAAAACTGAATGAACACATAACTGCTAGATTGGAGATGAATCCAAAGATTGGGCTTATAAGAGCAGTTCTTATGGAAATTTATGATGGTTTACCCTATTACCTTGAACCTTGTTTCTTGTACATGTCCATCTTTCCAGAAGACTGCAATATTACCCGAAGACGTCTGGTGCGCCGCTGGGCTATAGAGGGTTACTCAACAGAGGCACGGGGCAAATCTTCGATGGAAATAGCAGATGGCTACTTTGAGGAACTGATTGCAAGAAGCATGATACTACCGACTCATGAATCAATTGTCAGTAGACAAAAGGCTGACTCTTGCAAGCTACAAGATCTCATCCGGGACATGGGCATTTCAGTGTCGATGGAAGAAAATTTTGCTCTCAGATTGGAAGAAGGTTGCAACTCGAGCACTCACTGCACAGCACGTCACCTTGCCATAAGCAGCAACTGGGAGGGAGACAAGGGTGAGTTCGAGAGCATTGTGGAGCTGTCCCGTATAAGGTCTTTAACAGTGTTCGGTAAGTGGAAGCCATTTTATATTTCTGACAAGATGAGGTTTCTCCGAGTGTTGGATTTGGAAGACACAGAAGGTCTAGGTAACCATTGCCTTGAGAATGTTGGGAAGCTTCTACATCTCAGATACCTTTCTCTAAGAGGGTGCCGTGGTATTTTTTGTTTGCCTGATTCAGTGGGTAAACTAAGTCAACTTGAGGTCCTGGACATCAAAGGGACGAAAATACAAGTATTGCCCAAAACCATTGTCAGGCTTAGGAAGCTACGTCATCTCCATGCAGGTGGTGGTTTTAATCTTCGTGGGGAGCTAAGTTTTTCTGAGAAGTGTATGGCACTTTTGGAGGTACAGTGTAACGCATGTTTGGGACAGTTCCGTGAAATCCATGGCAGGAGTAGGCGTGATTGGTGCACTATAGCTTGCTGCGCAGCATTATCTCCTATTATGATGGGCATGGGATTTCCAGATGATGATAGTGTTACGGTGCCAAGAGGGATGAGGAACGTGAAATCGCTACACACACTACGTTATGTGAATCTTGCATGGGGAAATGCTATTGTGGAAGACATAAAATGTCTCACGGGACTTCGCAAGCTAGGATTGGTTGGCCTCAGCAAGGAAAATAGTTGGAACTTATGTGTAGCAATTTCTAAGCTCAGCCTCCTTGAATCATTGTCCCTTTGCTCAGAGCTAGATTTATCTGACTGTCTGAATGCCATCAAACCACCTCCAGAAAACCTCCGGAGCCTGAAGCTACGTTGCAAGATGACCAAATTGCCTGAATGGATCGGGAGGCTCCAGAATCTGGTGAAGCTCACGCTAGATGGAACCGGTCTCTCGACGGATGATGCAACCATGCAACACATTGGGATGCTACAAAACCTGTCGATTCTGCGTTTGATGGAGTATCATGACATAACTATTAGACAAGTCCACTTCAAGAGCGGCTTTTTCATGAGCGTTGATGTTCTCGACCTTTATTACGGCTGGGCCTCGGAAATCGAGTTAGTCCACTTCGATGTGGCAACAATGCCTAGACTTGAGGTGTTGCGTCTTGGCCTTGGAAAGGATGTTACCTTTTCTGGGCTACACTGTCGCCACAGAATCAAAGAAGTACAGCTACGTTTTTCGTCGACCTTTCCAGAATATTCCAAGGAAAAGTTTTGTCAGGAAATGAGGGATCGGCTGGAAGAGAATTGGCATGGGCCCGTGTTGAAGGTGGAATGAAGCTCAGCTTCCTTGGAGCAGCTTCACTAATTTGAATCATATATAAAAGGGGTTAAGTCCAATTTACACCCTCCAACTTGCAGCAAAGTTCGGATTTCAACCTCGAACTTCAAAACCGGACAACTTTGGTCCTCCAACTCTCGAAAAAGTTCAACTTTCGACCTTCTGGGCGGTTTTGTGGATGAACAGTAACTTTTGATATTTTCGGGAGCGCCGAAATTTTATATTATTTTTTCGAGCATCTTAACGTCCTTAAATGAAAAAACTCAAAACTACAAAGTTGTAGATCTCATCGAGGTCTACAATTTACATATAAAAATTATCTTCATTCGACATCGTATTGAAGGGTTTTCTATTTTTTGAAATTTGAGTCTCATCACACGATAAAATATAGTGCTGAAATTTTATATTATTTTTTCGAGCATCTTACTGTCCTCAAATGAAAAAACTCAAAACTACAAAGTTGTAGATCTTATCGAGGTCTACAATTTACGTATAAAAATTATCTTCATTTGACATCGTATTGAAGGGTTTTCTATTTTTTGAAATTTGAGTCTCATCACGCGACAAAATTGTTTCACGCGTGATGAGACTCAAATTTCAAAAAATAGAAAATCTTTAAATACGGTGTCGGATAAAGATAATTTTTATATGTAAATTGTAGACCTCGATGAGATCTACAACTTTGTAGTTTTGAGTTTTTTCATTTGATGAAAGTAAGATGCTCGAAAAAATAATATAAAATTTCAGCACCATATTTTATCGCGTGATGAGACTCAAATTTCAAAAAATAGAAAACCCTTCAATACGATGTCGGATGAAGATAATTTTTATATATAAATTGTAGACCTCAATGAGATCTACAACTTTGTAGTTTTGAGTTTTTTCATTTGAGGACTTTAAGATGCTCAAAAAAATAATATAAAATTTCGGCGCTCTCGAAAATATCAAAAGTTACTGTTCACCCACAAAACCGCCTAGAAGGTTGAAAGTTGAACTTTTTCGAGAGTTGGAGGGCCAAAGTTGTCCGGTTTTGAAGTTTGAGGTTGAAATTCGAACTTTGCTGCAAGTTGGAGGGTGTAAATTGGACTTAACCCTATATAAAAGGGTGTGGTGCGCCAGTGCAGACTGAGTGGCGATAATTGCCATGCCATTGCAGAATTAATCGCCCTCTCTATTATCTTCCCTCACCCATTTTTATTGTAATAATAAGTTCAAAGCTTACGCTCTGATATGCCAGTGCAGTGCTAAATTTTAAAAGGCCCATGGATCAATTGTAGCGATTGTGTTTTAGCTGGAATGAGACACTGCTCAACAAATTTTCTGTCACTCTATATATAACGCTACTGCAGCAAGATTAGCTTTCTATTTTTCACCTTGCTCAGTATCGAGGGTCAACCCCACCCCAAGATTAGCCTTTTAAAATTTAGCACTGCAGCAAGATCACCGTGCGACACAGAAAGCTAATCAGCACTGGCAAATACAGGGAGCAAGATTAGCTTTCTGAGACAGGACCAAGACAAGGAACCAAGATCGGCAAGGTTACTAAGGCAAAAACTAGAACAGAAACCAAAGCCAGAAACAACGCAGGCCATATTACGTTTTTCACGGCGAAAACGCAGGGCACAGCACCAAAGATTGTCCGGAGACAAAAGAAACACAAGAAAGGATAAAGAATAAACAGACTGCCCAACCTCCAACACAGCAGAGCGCAAGAGAGGTCAACACCACATACACAACTAGCCACCAGCAGTACTGGATTAGCCCCTGGTGGGAATATATACATCAGAACAAAAGTACAGTAAAGTTGAGTACTATATATATAAAGAGAGTGTTGAAACTAGCGGTTTCAAACTACGTGGAAGTGACCAAGGCCTCCGCCTGTCGGACGGTCGGCCTCGGGCGGAGGCTCGGGATGGAAATGACAAGGGGGAGAGTGTCGAGTAAGGGAATGACTCGGAAAGCTATGGTTTCATTAATTCGTCCACCAACCGCCTTCCACGGTTACAAGTGTCCCATATTTATAGGGCTCAACTACTATATAACAGAATTTATTACAATGCCCCTCAACTGCTACAGTACATTCCTGGAATATTCCGTCGCTAGCCTCTTGTTCGCGGGGCAATCCTGCCATACCGTCTTCAAGTGATGGGCTTCCATGAGCAACCGGCCCATTGTAGCTCGGTCTTCGGCCCAAAGGCCCGAGTCCCCAGCGCCGGCCTTCGTCTCCAGGGGCGCGCCGCTGCCCCGGCGGGTCTCCGCCGGACGGTCGGAGGCATTACCCGCGGGTCTCCGCCCGGCCGCGCGGGGGCCACGGTTCTCGCCGCTGTCCTCCGCCTCCAGGGGCGTGCCGTCGCCTTGGAAAACCTCCGCCGGTCCGGGCGGAGGCGTCATCCGTAGGTCTCCGCCCGGCCGCGCAGGGGTCATGCTGGCGCGTTTGCGCGGACCGCGAGCGCCTGCGCTTTGAGTACCTGCGCACACTTAGGCAAGATCGTTTGTTTGATTAGTTTAGAGATAAGGCGGCCTCCGCTCGTGATACCGGAGACGCCCGCCTGAGCGGAGTCCGCGATGAGAAGGAGATTCGGAACCTTTCGAGCATAGCCGAGAAAGTTCCTTTGGTCAGCGCCGGGTCTCCGCCCTAAGACGGTCGAAGACGCCTTGGCGACACCCCACTGTCGGGGGCCTTCGCCACCCAGTGCCGGGTCTCCGCCCTAAGACGGTCGAAGACGCCTTGGCGACACCCCGCTGTCGGGGGCCTTCGCCACCCGCCAAGGCCATGTTACAACAGTTCCCCCCTTTTGAGGCCATGGTTCGCCGGAGCGTGCCATGAGCTCAAAACGCCTTGGCTGAAGGCGTCCGCGGGGGCGGAGGCCGCCTTCGGTGTCTTCGAGAACGGCAAGATAACACTCCTCCCAACCTGAGATAGAAGTGTCGGAGGAGCCTACGCAAAAAAAAAACAACAACAACAACAGCTTAGGTCAGAGGACAGATCAAAAACAAGCCAGATGATGACCAAAATAAAAACATTTTCTAC
Organism: Miscanthus floridulus; assembly: GCF_019320115.1. Classification (NCBI taxonomy): domain Eukaryota; kingdom Viridiplantae; phylum Streptophyta; class Magnoliopsida; order Poales; family Poaceae; genus Miscanthus; species Miscanthus floridulus. Next base: position 20,496,343 of record NC_089594.1, read on the forward strand.
TTACTCGGACCCGGCGCCGTCAGCCCCGGTTGCCTCGGACCGAACCTAGCGCCCGCAGCGGCCGCTCGCTCCTCCGGGGTGAGAAGTCCAGCCATGACATCACCTGCAAAGCAGCAGACGCACAGTATTGGCACTTAGCTCAATACGCAAAGGAATCAGATGGGCGAAGACAATAAACACAAAGATGTGCACCAAACAGACTTACTCATAAAAAGCCCAGGCAGGGCAGCTTGCTGCGCCCTCTGAGCAGAAGTCTCCGCCGTATCGTGTGGCGAAGGCCCAAGGAGCCGGACTTCCTCAGCCAGCGGCCCGGCGGGCGGAGGACTCAAAGAAGGCCGAGCCGCCAGGGCCTCCTCGACAGGAGCAGCCTCCAGCCGCCCGACGTCGGCCGCAGGCACGGGCGAAGGCGCGACAGTGGCAGGGGACGAAGGAGCATGCCGCGGGATGGCCTCCGTGTCCTCTTCAGAGCTTGAGCACAGCCCGCCAAGAACGTCGGGCATAGGCTCGACGGCGCTACCTTCCGGCTGTTCGCCGACGCTCGTAGCACCATGCGAGGAGCACGCCGGGGCAACGCCGGTTTTCGGCCGCCCGGCACCGCTCATGGCTCCGCCCGTTGGGCACACCAGAGCTACGGGAGCGCCGCGATCCCCTCCGCTCGCAACTCGAGTGTCCGCTGACGGGGCAGAGGAGCTCTCGATGTCTTCGCTGCCGGCGGAGGCAGCGCCCGCACTGCCAGCAGAAGAAAAGGCCGGCGTGATCAATGGAGCTCCGCTTTTCTTCCTCTTTTTCATAGGCGCCCGAGAGCCGACGGCGCCCTTCCTCTTTTTAGACTCGGCCTCCGCCGTAACATTCTTTGCGTAGGCCTTCTTCTTCTTCTTCTCAATCGAGGCCAGGACCTCAGCAGGAACCTCGCGCTCCCGGTAGATAATTCCGACCTCCTCAAAAACTCAACTGAGCCACGGCATGGTGCCTGCCACGGCCATCCGAGACGTGTACTCACGCTCGGAAATCTTGCCGACCAACCCTATGGCGGCCTCCTCAACTTCGGAGATGAAACCGTCCTCCGTCACCCCCTCCCCCAAAGATCGACCGAAGCGGGGGAACGGAATCCCGGCCTCCGGCCCGAAAACGGGAACCTTGACCTGTTCCTGCTGAAAAGCTGGGTTGTTTTTGCCCAAGGGCCAGTAGTTGGAAGCCATGATCTCCTCCACCAGATCGTGGCCACCAGAGTAGCGGCACGCTGCCGCAAAGGCCTGATCACAGGCCTCCCGCGTCGGAGACACCTCCTCCGGCGGATCCACGCGCGTGTGTGGCGCCATATCATCCATCTGAGAGGTCAATGGGTACTCTGAGAGCTCCTCGCCATCCTCAGTTGTGCTGCGGACCCCATAGGTCTTCACGTAGAACCACTGCTCTAGCCAGCCGCGGTCCCACTTGCCCTTCTGGCAAAAAGAGATCTCCAGGCGGTCCATGCCTTGGTTCCTCTTAGACATGAAGGTGCAACTACCATACTGGTAGGTCACCTCCACCTCCTTGCCATCCTGCACCTCCTTCTTCTTCTTCGGCTGCTTCTGCAGCTCATAGTACGTGCAAAAGGTGTCCACATCCGGCTCGGCACCGTAAGAGACGCACGCCCAGCAGAATTTGCTAAGTGTCAGGAAAGCAGTAGGCGTCAGATGATGGAGCTGGACATTGAAGGTCTCCAACACCCGGCGAAGGAAGGGAATGTAAGGAAAGCGGAGGCCGTAGGTGAAGAAGTCCCGAAAGACCACCGCATATCCTACCTCCGGCTCCGGAACAGTCTGACCCGGCGGAGGGATTTTTACCCTGGAAGAAGGAAAACATGACTCCTTCAACATCTCCGCGATTGCATCCTCAGTAATAGAGGATGGGCCGAAGTCCCAAGACTTTATCGCCATGTCTCCGGGGTCCGTGGCGATCAAGTCTCCGATAGAAGCAGAGACACTCCCCAAATCCTCCTCCACCAGCTTTTCCAACTCCAACGCGGAGGCAGAGGCAAGCATGCACTCCTTAAAGCGCGCACCCCAGCCGATGGCCCTAATGCCGAGAAGGTGGCAGTAGGGTCCGAAGAAGGTGGGCCGGCGAGTTTGGGCGGAGGCGGAAAGAAAAGCCACCGCGACAGGAACCTAAAAGCGAAACGCGAACAGAAAGACGGAACGCGCGAGGGCAGCAAGAGGCGAAAGCGAATGAGCGGCGTGTGGGGGGGGGACCCCACCGCCAAAAGCACCCTTATATAGGCAGCGGGCAGGCGGTCTGACTCCCGCTGCACAACGGTCACCTCCGGAAGATCCACCCGCTGCACAACGGTCACCTCCGAAAAAATCGCGAGGAATGCAACGGACACTGACACGGCAGAAACGGCCGCAACATAGGGCAACGGCTAGATTTGCCGCCCAACGGCTACTCTCAACGAGACCAACGGCTACGCCAGAGCGGGCCAGGGGGGAAGTAGCGGGGCCTCGGTCGAAGACACCGAAGGCGGCCTCCGCCCAAGCGGACGCCTTCGGCCAAGGCGTTTTGAGCTCACGGCACGCTCCCGCGAACCATGGCCTCAAAAGGGGGGAACTGTTGTAACATGGCCTTGGCGGGTGGCGAAGGCCCCCGACAGCGGGGTGTCGCCAAGGCGTCTTCGACCGTCTTAGGGCGGAGACCCGACGCTGGGTGGCGAAGGCCCCTGACAGCGGGGTGTCGCCAAGGCGTCTTCGACCGTCTTAGGGCGGAGACCCGGCGCTGACCAAAGGAACTTTCCCGGCTATGCTCGAAAGGTTCCGAATCTCCTTCTCATCGCGGACTCCGCTCAGGCGGGCATCTCCGGTATCACGAGCGGAGGCCGCCTTATCTCTAAACTAATCAAACAAACGATCTTGCCTAAGTGTGCGCAGGTACTCAAAGCGCAGGCGCTTGCGGTCCGCGTAAACGCGCCAGCATGACCCCTGCGCGGCCGGGCGGAGACCTACGGATGACGCCTCCGCCCGGACCAGCGGAGGTTTTCCAAGGCGACGGCGCGCCCCTGGAGGCGGAGGACAGCGGCGAGAACCGTGGCCCCCGCGCGGCCGGGTGGAGACCCGCGGGTAATGCCTCCGACCGTCCGGCGGAGACCCGCCGGGGCAGCGGCGCGCCCCTGGAGACGAAGGCCGGCGCTGGGGACTCAGGCCTTTGGGTCGAAGACCGAGCTACAGTGGGTCGGTTGCTCATGGAAGCCCATCACTTGAAGACGGTATGGTAGGATTGCCCCGCGAACAAGAGGCTAGCGACGGAATATTCCAGGAATGTACTATAGCAGTTGAGGGGCATTGTAATAAATTCTGTTATGTAGTAGTTGAGCCCTATAAATATGGGACACTTGTAACCGTGGAAGGCGGTTGGTGGACGAATTAATGAAACCATAGCTTTCCGAGTCATTCCCTTACTCGACACTCTCCCCCTTGTCATTTCAGCCCGAGGCCGACCGTCCGACAGGCGGAGGCCTTGGTCACTTCCACGTAGTTTGAAACCGCTAGTTTCAACACCCTCTTTATATATATAGTACTCAACTTTACTGTACTTTTGTTCTGATGTATATATTCCCATGGATCAATTGTAGCGATTGTGTTTTAGCTGGAATGAGACACTGCTCAACAAATTTTCTGTCACTCTATATATAACGCTACTAAAATGTATTTTAAAATATTACTGGCGCATAGAACCCAAGGTGCGAGAGGTCGCGAGTTCTATTTTCGCAACAACCCTGATTATTGATTTTTTATGTTTTAATTTTTTTTTCTTGCTGAGCTTTTTTAAATTTTGCTCTGCAGGCTGCAGCAATTTCCTTCCTGAGCCTTTTAAAATTTAGCACTGCAGCAAGATTAGCTTTTAATGTTTTGATTTTTTTTCCTGTTGAGCTTTTTAAAGTTTTATTTTATTTCTTGCTGAGCCTTTTTAAATTTTGCTCTGCAGCAATTTCCTTCCTGAGCCTTTTAAAATTTAGCTCTCCAGCAAGATTGGCTTTTAATGTTTTTTTTTCTTGATGAGCCTTTTAAAGTTTCATTTTTTCCCTTGCTGAGCCTTTTAAAATTTTGCTCTGCAGCAATTTCCTTCCTGAGCCTTTTAAAATTTAGCTCTGCAGCAAGATTGGCAAGCTCCAAAAGTTTTATTTTTCCTTCCTAAGCCTTTTAAAATTTTTGCTCAACAGCAAGCTCCAAAACTTTTTTTTTCCATTCTTATAGTCCTATTTTTGATTCAGCAAAAAGTTCGCCTTTGAGCCTTGTTAAGTTTTGTTTCAACAGTTCAAAACCCCTTTTGCCTGCTGCACCCGCGTTTGGAAAATCCTATTTTTCTCCGTTTTGCCCTTTCCGTGAAGGATGATTTATCATTTTTCGCAAAGGTGTTTGAGCCGCAACTCTTTTTTCTGATTTGGCAAATATATGGCTCTGCGAAGGTTTGACCCGATCGATCGAGGTGGTCAAGCTTCGCAAGCTCAGCATCACACTATATCAAGCTACTTTTCATCTGTGATCCCAAGAGCGTTCAGCCTCTTCTTATTTGGCGCACCCAGTTTTGTCGCTTCCTCGTGAGCTCCGAAGCTCCTATTCTTGTATAGTTTTTTTTGCCCTTTTTCTCCTGCTACCTGTCTTTAACCTCCACCCTGTTTTTAGGCTTCGAGAACCGAAGGGTCTTGGTTCCGCAGGAATTGGCTTTCCCACCAGCGCTCATACAACAGCGTATAATATTTATTTATGCGTAGCTTTTTTATTTCGTTTTGAAGCCTTGATTACATCGCTTTTATCATGTTAAAAAATGAAAGTATATCGCTTTGACTGCATATTTGTGACAACACTTGAAAATATATCATTTACATATATTAACTAACTCTTTTTATGCGAAAGAACCTGTAGCGCAGTGGTTACAAGGCGTTGTGCTTTCAGTAGTAGGCGACGTTCCCATCAACAGCGAGGCGTCTGTCAAGAACCAAACTAGCACAAGTGAGTATTCCTCACCGGCTTATAATGCCTACTAATTTTTCTCTCGTGATTTATTTTGTCACAGTTTGATTTAACCTTCGCCTCTCAAGGCAAATTTCGAAAATTAACCTTCGCATGCAACTTGTCACTAATGTGACTAAGGAAGTTGTCACGATCTTATCCACACCAAAGCATGGCCTGAATGGCTATACATGCTTGGTCTCAATCAGCTAACCTGAGTTGCCTATCTCTATTTTTTCAATCCCTTTTTGTTACTAACATCATGCATGTTACCACCACTATAAGTATCTCGTACCCTTCCAAACTAACCCTCTCATAGAGTATATTTATCTTGTTGTATGCAGGCTTCCACCTCATCATCAGTCAGTGGCTTTCACCAATAAGTGGATCTCATCAGTCAGTGGTTTTCATCGATTAGTGGCCTTCGTTAGTAAGTGGCTTTCACTAGTCAGTGGATCTCAACAGTCAGTGGCTTTCATCAATCAGTGGCCTACGTTTGTTAGTGGCTTTCATCAATCAGTGGCCTACGTTTGTTAGTGGCTTTCACCAGTCAGTAGTCTTCATCATTCAACGGTTTTCATCACTCTATGGTTTTCATCTCATTCAGTGGTTTTCATGGAATATTCGGCCTTCGCTATATGTCTCTCAAATGGCTCTTAAGTTCTCATCAGTCAATGGTCTCCATTGGATGGCTGGTCTTCTTGGATATTGATATAATGGCATTCGGTTTTCACATATATTGGCCTTCACATTGGTGCTTCATCAAGTGCCAAGTCATTGAAAATTATCAGAGTATGTCAGTCATTTCTCTTAAGTACAGCGCCCACCAGGGATCTTCACCAACCACCAGACTTCATCGACAACTGACCTCGACAGGTATGAAATCTGTCAACCCTCTAACACTAACACGTTGTCTCCTTTTTGCAGGATGTATCGTTTAATAATTTTACACTTTAATAATATGCAATTCACCAAAGCTTATTGGTTTAAGCTAACCTTCGTAGGAAACTAATATTTTACATTCAATACTACAAGTCGTATTTGTACCCATGCTTGTTCTTAAATGGCAGCCTTTGCTACCCATCAAAATCTATAACCCTCTCAGTTGAGAGCATTACTGCCTATGCAGACTTTGTATTTTAATGCAAAGGCATTCATTTGCATCATCACATACATACATACACTACATAAATGCATTGCACTGCATGGCTCAGGCCACCTAGAAAAAGTCTTGAAAAATACGCAGGCACCAGGACTCAACAAAAACCTAGAAAAAGTCCCAAAAATACACAGGCACCAAGGATTAACGAAATCCTGGAAAAGGTCCCAAACCTACACGGACAACATGTCGCGAAGCTACCCTCGCATAGTATATGAAATGACTAACCACCTTTTGCAGCAAGTAGAAAGCCAGTATCTTTTTGAGCGTCGAAAAAACTTGCCAACAAGTTTATATTCGACCAAGCTACAATGCTCAACCCAAGTCTCTAAAAAATGGACCCTATCAACTCAGGTGCATTTCCATGCGACTTCTCCGTCCTTCGGCAAAAGGAACTTCACCGACACCTTTGGCGTTTACACCAACACTGCCTCTGCCAAAACTTCGGCACCAGGGGCCTTGCCAACACCTTCAGCGTCTACACCAACATTGCCTCCGCCAAACACCCATGCAGGAGGGTCCTCGCCAACATCTTCGGTGAACCAAAGCAACACGCCTCCACCAACATTTTGGTAGGAGAGGCTTCGCTAACATCTTCAGTGAACCGCTATGACTCGCCTCCACTTCAGCAAGAGGGGATTTGCCATCATCCTTGCCCATGTAAATGGCTCGACAGCCTTCGTCAACACCTTCAGCATCAACGCCTACGACGACTCACCTTCATCATCGAACTCGAGGGACTACATCAACTCCTTTGGCACTGAGGTCTACCTCACCTTCGTCAACCACTTTAGCTCGAGGGGCTCATCGACAACTTCAACTCGAACATCTACTTCCGCTACTACAACTAATATCACTACACCGACTACACCAAGCATGACTGAGGAATCGGTCATAAGCGCCAGCCAAAAGGGGCTAGGGTAGCACAACGGAGGACCGGCCACTCCGCTGAAGGGTGAAGTCTTTTGCTCGGTGCTCATGAGAGAAGATTTAGAGGCCTCACAGCAACCTTTGGCTATGAGTACTTCGACTACATCGACTACCTCAACTATGATGACTACACCCCTCACCGAACAGAGGACGTGTCTTCAAGCGAAGCCTTGGGCGAATGTCCTAGAGACAAGATCCTCGTGTCGAGAAGGTCATGGAGGCGAAGACCTGCGCGCTGAGCGAAGCCAACAAGCCATGTCATAGAAGTGGTCGAAGGAGCAAAATCCCGAAGACCCCGGGGACGAAGATCTGCACGTCGAGCGAAGCTGATGAACCATGTCATAGAAGCGGCAGAAGGAGCCGAAGCCCAAAGATGAAGACATAGAGAAGATCAACATCAAGTCACTTGGAGCTAGAAGCCTCAGAAGTTAGCACATGTATAGGCTAGAGCCGTGTGCATGCTCTTTTCTCCATGCCATTTTTCCCACAGGGTTTTTGGGATGGAGTTTCTAGTGAGGCGTGCACTAGGTTGTGAAGCGCGATCCCCGCGACTAGGTTTTGGGTTGTACTTGTGGCTCTTCTAATATGGACATCTATTAGGTCTCGTTGTACCGGCCATGACCTAATAGCTAAGGGCTATGTTGGGGGAAGCCCATATGGTATATGGGCCAAGTCCCCCTAAAAGAGGCCCAACTCTTTACTCTCTACCGCCAAGCTCTCTACTCTCCCCTTAGTCCGTTCGGAACCCAAGTTCCAACAATTCATTCGCTTGGCTACTCAAAGTACCTCATTCATTTCGAAAAGAAAAATGTAGCGCGTCCACCAGAATCACAATTTTTTGAGCTTGCATACTACCTAGATGCCATACATTCTACTTTCAAGATTTCATCCCTAGTGGAGAAGGGCCACGCCTCTACAATCATCTTCTGAATCCTTCATCACTATTAGTCGAATCGAAAGTACTAGATATGGAACATGTGTCTTCTTCGTGGTTTTTGTTACTAAAGCTAGTGTACATATAAAAACCCCGCAAACTATCGATGGGATTGGGATGAGTATAAGTAGAGTGCGAGAGATTATATTTTGCCTTTTGTTGAGATAACCCTTTTTCTGAGATTATATTTTGATGAGTGTAACAGCAGCTTGAGGCTGAAACCAAACTGTTGAGATAACCCTTTCTTCTACTGTCATCTGATCTGAGTGTTAATAGTTTCTTTGCACTGATGCTTGGATGCTTTCATTTTTTGTTCAGTTATTGTATCCTTGCTGAAATTGATGTTGGAATGGCATCATCAAGGAATGAGACATGGTTACACAATGGATGAGCATTACCTGTTCTATGTGTAAGTTTGTGGTTGTTTTTTTTCTTTGCAGCTTGCTGACCCAAATACCAAAGAGATAAAGAGCGACTGCACCTTTAAATTTTCTCCTGGTGGAACATTTGTTGGCGATAACAATTACTACCTCCCCTGCTGTATTTTGTGTTAGAAAAAAAAAACAGTACTATGTATCAATGATGCATAATACTATAGTTTGTTCTCTTTTTTTTGCATTTATGTAGTTTGGTATATACCTTATGATCTTTAAGATGACACTTGTTTTAGTGTTTTGAACAATCTGGTCTTCTTCTTTAAAAGTGCCATATTTTAATTGTATGTGGTACACATGAGACCACATATCAAATGTTCTCTTTGGTCAATACATAGTTTTGCTAGTGTGATAACTGTATGTACATATGCTTGATGGTTATAGGCATACATAACATGCTCATCTTGGATTACTTTTACTTCGATATTAAATGTGTATGTGTTTCCCTATCAATTAATTTTTTTTATGGAATTTGAATGTTAAAGTTGTTAATACATTGTCATTGGTGTTTTAATTTTGAACAAAGAAGGGCATCACCTCCTATTTTCCACTTGCTCCTATATTGTGCAGCCCTATTTTTTCTGTAATTCTTCAATTCTTCAACTCAGGGAAAGGTTAATCCTCAACCTTTTTGTCCTCCAAAACCTGAAGATGTGGCACTATTGGCACACCAAAAGTAAATCAGTCCATCCTTCTGATTATTTTTATTTCATCAGCAAAGTTCTTTTGCTTGTACAGTTGTACATTTCAAAAGTCATTTTGGAATTATAAATCATTATACTATGTATGTATCTAGGTATAGTCTAGATAAAATTACTTTTACATCTAAAAATACCAAATGAATTGTAATTTAAAATGAAGAGGGTAGAATTTGTTTATAAATACACATAATCATATATCAAATTTAGATGTATCGTAAAAACTATAATATAACTCTTACAAAAGCCAAAGTGAATTATAACTTATAATTGATAGTATTTTAGAGGTGGAGATGATGAACCTATTGAACCGTAGTTTTTTATCTTTCAGTTAAATTTGCTGAATGCAGTGAGAAACCAAGTTTTTGGAGTTGCTCTTACAATCGTTTTTATTCACCCCTTTCACTTTGGAGTTTGGGCTGTTCATTTTTCTCTATGTTCTAGGTTTAGTGGGTGGCCCTAAAGAGCAAAACCTCATGTATTATTTTTTATCATCCTCTTGGCAGAGCTCCTACCTTTTAAAAAAAATAAAAAATAACAAGATGATGGAGGCCACATCAGCAATATTAAGCTAGCATACCATACCTTTTTAGTCTCACCTAAACAATCTTCTTCGTATCTCCAGTTCAATCTCGTGGTGGATAGATCATGGACGTTCTTGAGAACCATCCATGACACGGGGTGTTTTGGCAAGCTTCTTATCGATTCTCGTGGCCAACGATGGATAATCCATAACACTTTTATCTTTCTTTTCTTTCTTTCTTTTTTCCTTTTTTATCCTATTCTCTGTAATATTTCAAAGTTAAACATTGGGAATGAACCAGGAGGTATTAAAATCTTAGGAAGCAACACAAGTACAACTAGATAATGAACAATTTCAGATAATTTTAGAAAGCATGACCCATGTAAACACCTACATAATTGAGAAGCAGCAGCAGCTAGCAACAACATGATTAAACATTGAACAATCAAGATAAACATGACATCTAAAGTACAGCAGCATGGCAGCTGCAAGGCTCTAAAACTTGCAGCTTCACTGTGGAGGGGACCCTCGGCTCAATATACCTTCTGATAGCCAAGACTCCCCTATAACCTTCCGTGAGAATATCGCTATCAAGTGGGAAGCATTTGCCAGATTTATTGTCACGGTCAGAACACCTGAGAACGCTCTGGGTTGGACTCCAATTTCAAGCACTCAAGTGACGTTATACTCTCAAGAATATTGCATGTCAGCTCAACCAAGCTCTTCACAGAGCAAAATCCTGTGATCCTCACACTCCTAAGGTTGTGATGCTGCAGTTCTCGCATCTGCCTCAGACCTCCACGAGCCGTGAAAATCGAACCATTCCCCACGTATCCATGCCATAACTATGATTCAGAAGGGCAAATTTAAGTCATGTTCTACCACCCACAACTATACTAATTTAAGTCATGTTCTACCACCCATAACTATGATTCAGAAGGGCAAATTCAGAAGGGCGACGTCGCAAGTGGAGATGTCTGGGTTTTAGGCATCCGACATCACAACTTGCTCGAAATCTTCTCAAATTTTTATCATAGCCTCCACATGTGATCACACGACACCACGACAAGTTTCGTGAATTTCGGACTTCGTTTGCATTTTCAATAATTTAAATACACTCCGACCACAAGCGGGTCGTCATGTTTGGCGAACAAGGCGTTCAAAATTTTGGGTGAGTTCCTGCATATGGCCTCAAAATACACTCTACAACATGACTATCATTTTTTGAATGGCTACATTTCATTATTTTCAAATTTACTTTTTCGGAAAAAATGCAAGTAAACAAAATTAATTCAAGAAATATAGCAAAAAGTTATAAAAAGGTCCCAAATTTTAACATGTGCTTGTAAACAATAGATAAGGTCTACAAAAAAAATTTGAAATCAAAATTCAAAAAAAACAAAAATACTTTGCCGAGTGTCATGCCTGACACTCGGCAAAGAGGGCCTTTGCCGAGTCCCAGGCCGTAGCACTCGGCAAAGGATATTTCGAAAAAAAAATTCCCTTCTGGAATAAGGGCCCACGGCCCATCCTCCTCCAACCCTATCCTCATTCCTCACCGCCCGTGCCCGCCCCTCACCCGCGCCAGCGCCGCCACCGCCACTCCCGCCGCCGCACCGGCCGCCGCGCCCCATGCCGCCCGGCCATCCCTGCAGAGACGAGGAGGAGCCCGGCCGTGGTGCCCTGCCCCCGGCCCGGCCGTCCCTGCAGAGAGGAGGAGGAGGGGAGAAAGAGAAGGGGAGGAGCAGAAGGGAGGTGGGAGGAGAAGGAGAAGGGAGAAGGAAGAAGGAGAAGGGAGGAGAAGGAGAAGGGAGAAGGAGGAGGAAGAAGAAGAAGGAGAAGGGAGGAAGGAGGAAGAAGAAGAAAGAGGAGGAAGAAGAAGGAGAAGGGGGGAGGAGGAGACGGACCTCGGTCCGATGACCGTTCACGCCGTTCGTCGACGACGCTCGTCCACTCCGTCGTCCCCGCACATCGTCGTTCGTCCACGCCGTCGTCCCCATCCCTCGTCGGAGAAAAGGTAAAGGCTCCGGGGGTGTCGGCCTTGGTGTCGTTTATGTGTTGACGGCCTTCGTGCCGGGTTTGTGTATGTGTGGGCCATTGTGCCCCAAATGTGGACGTCGGCCATCGTGCCGGCTTTTTCTTGCAGGTTTTGAAAACCTCCCCGTACAGGGGAGGTTCTGCCGAATTTTCCAAGTAATAGTGATGTGTTTCTTCTTTTCCAGAGCAGGAGCTGTCGGAGGGGACCCAGAGCACCTCGGCGATCCCGATCGTCTTCGTCGGCGCTGCGGTCGTGCCTGCACTGCTTCGTCTCGCCACTGCACCGACTCGCCACTGCGCCACTAGCCTTTCTCCACCGCCACCCTAGGTATAATTGACCTCTCTTGCTTACAGTTGTCGTACGTAACCCAGTTAGGCATCTCCCGTCCGAAACAGATACGGTTGGAGGTATGCGGATCTTTGCATATCTATGACCGTATCTGTTTCGGATTGTCCACGTTTTTTGGACAGCCCGCGGATGCGTAGATGGGTTAGTTTCCATGTTTTGCTCGGATCCGAGACAGAGTTTCGGCACCACCTCCCTGTTGTTCTCCGGATACACACTCTCCCTTCCAGGATGTGTATCGGGAGAACAGCGGGGAGGTGCTGCCGAAATTCTATCTCGGATCGGAGTAGAGCATGGAAACTAACCTCATCTACGCATCCGCGGGTGGGATTAGGACCTATCCTCACCTATTAGACAGCAGGCACGCCGTGCAGATGCAACTGATGGTTATATTACTCCGTTATGTGTATATGATATTGCTCCGTTATGTGTATATGCTAGAGGATGGAGAACTGTGAGTGGATGTACATGGGACGCCCAAGTCAGGCTCAAATCACTCGTGAATGGATGGATAAGACCGAGAAATTCTTGGACCATGCATTTAAGGAAGCTAAGGGAGCGAGAGACACGTTCTGTCCCTGCAGCGATTATAAAAACAAGAAAAGAAAAACAAGGGAAGTCATGATGAAGCATCTTTGCAAGTTTGGATTTATGCCAAACTATACCCGGTGGGTGTACCATGGTGAAGCCTATCATCCTAGAGAGGAGGTCGTGAGATGACGCTTGGAGGCATTTGATGGTGATGGCGGGGTAGAAGGATGGTTAGGTGACTATGAGGATGCAATGTTCGCTGAAAGACCTCCGAAGGTCGAGCAGGAGGATGAGGAGGAGGAGCCAAAGCCAAGCGCTAAGGCGTTCTTGGCCATGTTGGAATCGGCACAGAAGTTCCTACATGAGAAGACAACAGTTTCTCAACTGGATGCCATTGGGCGCCTACTAGGGTTGAAGTCCTAGCACAACATGACTCGAGCCTGCTTCGATGCTATGATGGCAATTATTGGGGATTTGCTTCCGGAGGGTCATCATTTGCCGAGCAGCTTGTACGAGTCAACGAGACTCCTTCGGGCACTGAAGATGCCGTATGAGCAGATACATTGTTGTCCGAAGGGGTGCGTCCTATTTAGGAAAGATCACAAGGATGCAAAGTATTGTCCAAAGTGTAAATCCTCTAGGTATGTGGAGGTAGACAAAGATGATGGCAAGAAGGAGCAGAATGAGGGGATCCCCATGAAAGTCCTACGATACCTTCCGATCATACCGAGGCTCCAACAGCTATTCATGTCCGAGGAGTCCGTAAAACAGATGACATGGCACAAGAATGGCGTTCGATACAATCCTGACAAGATGGTACATCCAGCAGATGGTGAAGCATGGAAAAGCTTTAATGGCAACCATCGTGGCAAAGATGAAGAGGCCCATAATGTACGTATTGCACTGGCAATGGATGGGTTCAATCCTTATGAAATGATGTTGGCCCCATACACTTGTTGGCCCGTGTTTGCTATCCCCCTCAATCTCCCCCCCCCCCCCCGGGGCCCTACTTCAACGGCAAAATATATTCTTGACATTGATAATTCCTGGACACTCGGGAAACAAAATGGGTGTGTACATGGAGCCGGTTTATGATGAATTGATCAAGGTTTGGAATGAAGGCGTATGGACTTATGACCGAGCTACAAAGAAGAACTTCAAAATGTATGTTTGGTACTTGTACTCCATGCATGACTTCCTGGCGTATGGGATATTCGCCGGCTGGTGTGTCCACGAGAAGTTTCCATGCCCGGTATGCAAGGCAGCTCTACAGTTCATTTGGTTGAAGAAGGGTGGCAAGTTCTCGTTGTTCGACAAGCATCGATAGTTCCTCCCTCTTGACCATCCATTCAGAGAAGACACTAAGAACTTCACGAAAGGTGTCACGGTGACCGACCCTGCACCTTAGAAGATGGCTGGTGGCCAGGTTCATGCTCAGATAGATGCTCTCATGGTCCCAGCGCAGAAAGATAATCCAAAGAAGGGTAAAAGAAAGAAAGTTAATCCAAAGAAAGATAATCCAAACAAAGATCGCTTTGTGGGCTATGGTGTGGAACATATGTGGACTCATAAGTCAGGATTGGAGAGGCTTCCCTATTTTGATGACCTTCTCCTTCCACATAACATAGATGTAATGCACACTGAGAAGAATGTCGCCGAAGCACTTTGGGCAACACTCATGGACATTCCTGACAAGACAAAGGACAACACTAAGGCTAGAGTAGACATGGCAACACTATGCGACAGACCAAAGCTACAGATGCTGACTCCAAGAGATGGCAAACCATGGAAAAGGCCTAAGGCCGATTATGTCTTGGAAAAGAAGCACAGGACAGAAGTGATACAATGGATGCAGACGTTAAGTTTCCCTGATGGGTTTGCAGCGAATCTGAGGAGGGGAGCGAATCCAGATACTGGCCGAGTGTTAGGGATGAAGAGTCATGACTTCCACATATGGATTGAGCGGCTTCTTTTGTCAATGGTTCATGGCTACGTCCCTAAGCATGTCTGGAAGGTGCTGGCAGAGTTGAGCTTTTTCTTCCGCCAGCTTTGTGCCAAGGAGATCTCTCTGAAAGTGGTTGAGGAGTTGGAAAAAATGGCACCCAAGTTGCTCTGTAAGTTGGAGAAGATCTTTCCACCTGGCTTTTTCTTGTCGATGCAGCATTTGATTTTGCACCTCCCGAACGAGGTCCGAATGGGGGGGCCCGTGCAAAACCATTGGTGCTATCCAATCGAGAGATGTCTAAAGACTGTTCGCCAGAAATGTGGAAACAAAGGCAGGATTGAGACTTCCATAGCAGAGGCATTTATTCATGAGGAGGTGTCAAACTTCACAACATTATACTATAGTGACAACCTTCCTAGCGTGCATAATCCACCCCCTCGTTACAACGAGGACGAAAATGAATCGACCCTCAGCCTATTCAAAGGGCAACGCGGGAGATCAAGGGAGCATCCAAAAAGTTCTTGACCAATGAAGAGTGGCGCAAGATCATGCTCTACGTGTTGACGAACCTTGATGAAGTCGACAAGTATCAGAGGTAAATTCTCAATGAACTTGTTACATAGCCAGTCATCTTTTTTGCATCCAACAACCTTGTTGCTTGTCGGTGCAGGGAATTTTTTGACCAATACTGGCATCATCCAAGGCCACCTTCTGACCATGAACGAGAGACCCTTCTTGAACATGGTTCGCCTGATTTCATAACATGGTTCCAAAGAAAGGTACCTTTTGACCAACTTAGCTCGTTCCAAGTTTGGCGTTCCTAGTTACCTAATTTCATTTCTCTCCTGCTTTACCTTGCAGTGCCAAAGTGATTTGTCTATAAGTGCCCAATTACGACAAGTGGGCAAAGGCTTTGACTATAAGGTCTCGTCATTTAACGCTTATGACGTGAATGGATATCGCTTTCACACAACAAGCTACAAGAAGAGTCGGTGTCACACCCAATTTTAAGGATAAAATTGAATGAACTAACTCATGTGTGCCCAGGGATCAATCACACACATAAGCTGACAAATTACAAAAAGTATCATCACGGTGTCTCTTACATCAAGAATCATAATATAACTTAGTCTTACATCACACAGCGGAAAGTAAAAGGTAACTCTCTCATGTGGAACACCATCACAGGGAAGGTCAACTGGTTGACCACAAGCCTAAAAATCCTCTGGGAATTCCTCATACCCGTTGTCATCTGTTACCCATCCGGGATTTTTATCCAAATAAAGAAAATAAACAAGCGTAAGTACATCCCGTACTTAACAAGTTAACATGGGGTTATGAAGCTCAAAAAGGGTTGACTCTGGCTTACTGCAGTTAGCACTTTTAGTACGACAAGCTTTTATTATCAGATATTATCAAGTTATGCTTAAGCTCCCATTTAATCCCATATGAACATATATCAGGGTCAAGTGTACCATATATCATCATTGAACAACTTAAATGATCATCAACAAGTAACCAGTTATTCTGTGAGTTTTCCGGGCCGCTCGTAACCGTGAGCACGACTGTTATAACAGTTTGTTACCCTCTGCAGAGGTGCTGCACATTCACCGCGAGTCATGATCCCCATATGCCTGGGTTAATTACTCCCATGTCACTGCCAAGGTGAGCGGGCAGGGTACACTATGAAGCCATTTCATAGGTTTCACTAACAAGTTAGGGCCGCTAGGTTTCCTTGGCAGGCAGATGTAGGAACCCCCCTTTCCTATGGCACATATCCATCGCGGCTATACTCATAGGAACATAGGCAGCCCTATACCCAATGTGGCAAGCCCCATTTGCGCCAAAAAGGTAACCTCTAACTAGCTAGAGAAGTTCCTATTACTGAGCTAAAGTCAGAGCCATATGACTCTCCCGGTTGCACTATCAATCCCAGCTTTTGCCGACAGATAAGTCCTTATGGAGGGCCGGGAGCAACATGATCAAAGGTCATTTGCACCTTCGTCCTATGGAGCAGTTGTTATATATCATGTTAAACTCTTAGTTCCATAGAGTCATTCATCATCATGTAGATTAAGTTCAGTTAGAGCACTAGCAATCTACCCATATGCAATTACCCCATAGGAGTCAAGGGAACAAGTCATCAAATGTCTAGAATGTCCTTAGGGTTATCAAAATTAGACACATGCACATGAGTAATTGATTAAAGTGAAATAGGACATCAAGGTAGGCCCATGCTATACTTGCCTTGGTTCACAAACTCTTGCAGGTCCTGCTGGTCGTCGAAGAATTCTTGGTCTCCAACGTTCTCCTCACCGTCTGAACGCGACCAACACGGCAACATACAACATTCCAAAAGCATTCATGCCAAGCAAACATTCCTATCATTAGAACAATACACTAACAGTATAGAAAACAAGATAAAATGTTTGTGAAAATAATCTACATCTCGCTACGTTCACGTCAACGCGAAGTTCACGAAAAACGGAGCTAAAATGCAAAAGTTATGATTTAAACGGGATTTCCTATAGCAATATATTTAATTAAATCTAACCAGGAAATTAAAATGTTCCAAACTTGACTAACAGTGGTTCTAACATGTAGCTTATGGAATTACGAAGCTAACGCGATTTGAATGGATCAATTCGGAGCTAAAACGACAATTTTATAAGCAAAACAGTTCAAATGGCATTTCTATAAATACTGAAAACGTATTTTAGACTAAAGCATTGAACTTTACGCTTTCAAAACGTGAATGCATATTCGGGGATTTACGCTAAGGATTGTAGGTTCAAATAGATGAAAACCGAGGGGCTCTTAAGCTAATTGACCTCCGAAGAGGTATCTTCTAATCTTGACCGCAGATCGGAAAACAGACGGCTGGAATCAAATCTGGGGGAGAGAAGAGAAGGGAGACCCGGCCGGCACAGTGACGCCGGCGGCAAACTCCATGGCTGGCGGCGTGGAGGTCACTGACGTGCACGGATAGAGGCCTATGGGCCACGGTTGGCGCAACCGAGAGCACCGGGGTTAGCAGGGGAAGTAGGGGGTCTCGGCCAGGCCGATACGGCGGCCGGAGGACGCGGGTGGCGCGGTGGCCGCCATGGCCGGCGGCTGAAGCTCGCGGGCGCATGCAGCAATGGCCAAACAGGCCGCCAAAAGCCAAGGGAAAAGGTTAGGAAGAAAGAGGAGAGCGAGGGGAGGCTCACAGCGGGGAGAAACGATGACAGAGATGGCTCGGGGAAGACAGCGGCGTGGATGGCGATCTTCGGTCGGCGGTGCTCCTCCATGCAACGGTTGCTGGGGCTTCCGAGGTGAGAGCGGGCGAAAACGGAATGGGGAACAGCAGGGGGCGCGCGGAGGGGGGGGGCTCGGCTCCTTTTTATCGAGGCCGAGGAGCGGGGGACGCTCCCACGATGCACGTCGTGGCGGCGGTTGTAGCTGCGTCAGGCACGGGCGGGCGGTTCCGAGCCGCGCAGGAGGAAGGGGACGGCGCCGACAGGCGGTGCTTGGGCGTCAGCGGCTGGGGACACAAGGAAGGCGCGGTGGTTGCGCGCGTTATGCTAGGCTGGCGCGGCTTGCTGGGCCGAGCGAGGCGCGCGGCTGGGCTGACGGCTGTGCTGGGCCGCGCAGCGCGCAAGGGGGAGGCGAGCTGGGCTGGCAGGGCGTAACGCGTGAGCTGAGCCGCGGGAGGGAGCTGGGCCAACGGCCGAAATGAGAGAGGAGAGAGTGAGAAGGATTTTCTTTTTTTTTTCCAAATAGATTCCCAAAAATATTTTCAAATAGGTTTTGAATTCATTTGAACTTTAAATCAAGATCAATCATCACAAAATTAGATATGCAACAGCATGTATGCATCAAAAAGTTTCTAACCTTATTTTTAATTTTAATTCCACAAAATTTATTATTTTCCTATATTTTAATGCACACATATTTGCATAAATAAATCATATTTACTAATTTTAAAAGAATGTAATTTTTAGGGTGTTACAATTCTACCCCCCTTAAGATGAATCTCGTCCTCGAGATTCGGGTGATTGCTTACTCAAACATTTGGGGATAAATCTTTCTCAGATCCTCTTCTCTTTCCCAAGTAGCTTCATCATCTGTATACCGATTCCACTGCACCTTGCAATCTTTATGATTCAGCTTCTCGTAACTCTTTCGGCAGTTTCCAAGATCTTTATCGGATACTCTTCATAAGTAAGATCCTCCTTAACAGCAAGTTCTTCCAAAGGAATTTGCTCTTCTGGTACCCTCAAACACTTCTTCAATTGGGAAACATGGAACACGTCATGCATACCTGACAAACTCTCAGGCAGTTCCAACTGATAAGCTACTTCTCCACGTCTCTCTAGGATCTTAAAAGGTCCAATATACCTTGGTGCTAACTTTCCCTTCATATTGAATCTTCTCACACTTCTCATTGGTGACACCTTCAAGTACACATAATCACCAATCTCGAAAGTCAGCTCTCTTCTGCGAATATCAGCGTAACTCTTCTGTCGGGACTGAGCTACTCTCAAATTGTCTCTAATCATTCTCACTTGTTCTTCCGCGTCTCTAAGGACATCGGGTCCAAACACTTGAGTTTCTCCAGTCTGATTCCAGAACAAAGGCGTTCTACATTTACGCCCATACAGCGCCTCGAAAGGTGCCATCTTGAGACTCTTCTGATAACTGTTGTTATACGAGAACTCTGCGTATGGCAGACTCTTATCCCAACTATCACCATACTAAAGTGCACAAGCTCTCAACATATCTTCCAAAATCTGGTTGATCCTTTCAGTCTGTCCATCAGTTTGTGGGTGGTAAGCAGAACTGAAATTCAACTTTGTCCCTAAAGATCTATGTACTTTATGCCAGAATTGCGATGTAAACTGAGTGCCTCTATCCGACACAATTTTCTTGGGAACACCATGTAGGCACACTATTCTTTCCATATACAACTCTGCTAGTCTTGCACCTGTATAGGTAGTTTGACTGGTAAAAAGTGGGCAACCTTGGTGAGTCGATCCACTATTACCCATATTGAATCATAGCCTCTTTGAGTGCGGGGCAATCCTACGATAAAATCCATACCAACTTCTTCCCATTTCCATTCAGGAATCTTCATTGGTTGTAGTAACCCTGCAGGTCTTTGATGCTCAGCTTTCACTCTTTGACAAGTGTCACACAAAGCCACGTATTCTACCACATCTCTCTTCAAACCATACCACCAATACTTCTCCTTGAGATCCAAATACATCTTGGTACTTCCGGGAAGTATAGAATAAGCAGACTCATGGGCCTCTTACGGAATTGCATCACGGATAGCCTTCACTTCAGGTACACATATCCTTTTTCTGAACCAAAGAGTGCCATTCTCATCCATTATGAATCCGGGTGCCTTTCCAAGCACTATATTCTCTGCTATCTCCTTAAGTTTTTCATCCTCCAATTGACCTTTTCGTATCTCTTGCTCCAATGTAGGCTCTATCACCAATTCCATTGCATTAGTGACAAGGCTCAAGTTGAGATACTCTATTTCAGCACACAACTCTGCTGACATAGATGTTATCTGAAGTCCATTGGCATAGCTCTTTTTGCTAAGTGCATCCGCTACAACGTTTGCCTTTCCCGGGTGATAATGCACTTCCAAATCATAGTCTTTGATCAATTCCAACCAACGACGTTGTCTCAGATTCAGATCTGATTGGGTGAAGATATACTTCAAACTCTTATGATCAGTATAGATATCACTCTTATGTCCAATTAGATAATGTCTCTAGATCTTCAAAGCATGAACCACAGCTACCAATTCCAAGTCATGAGTAGGATAATTCAACTCATGCTTCCTTAGTTGTCTAGATGCATATGCCACCACTCTTCCTTCTTGCATAAGCACACATCCAAGGCCCAAACGGGATGCATCACAATATATAGAGAAGTTCTTGCTTAAATCGGGCAGAATTAATACTGGAGCTGTAGTCAATCTCTTCTTTAGCTCATCAAAGTTTGCCTGACATTTATCCGACCATACATACTTAGCATTCTTTTCCAACAGAGCTGTCATAGGCTTGGCTAGCTTGGAAAAACCTTCAATGAACCTCCTATAATATCCAGCTAATCCCAAAAAGCTACGAATCTCACTTACAGTTGTTGGTGGTTTCCAATTCAATACATCTTGCACTTTGCCTGGATCCACTGCTATTCCACCATTGGAGACAACATGATCCAGAAAAGAGACTTCCTTCAACCAAAACTCACACTTGCTTCGCTTAGCGTACAACTTATGTTCTCTAAGCTTTTG
This sequence comes from Miscanthus floridulus, assembly GCF_019320115.1. NCBI lineage: Eukaryota > Viridiplantae > Streptophyta > Magnoliopsida > Poales > Poaceae > Miscanthus > Miscanthus floridulus. The sequence continues at coordinate 20,517,154 of NC_089594.1, forward strand.
CAAGACCAATCTTATATGTTCAGCATGTTCTTCTTCAGTCTTGGAGAATATTAGTATGTCATCTATGAATACCACTACAAATTTATCCAGAAATTCCATGAACACCTTATTCATCAGATACATGAAGTATGCAGGTGCATTGGTCAATCCAAAAGACATCACGGTGTACTCATATAATCCATACCGTGTAGTGAATGATGTCTTGGGTATGTCCGAGTTTCGGATCTTAAGCTGATGATAACCTGAGCGGAGATCAATCTTGGAGAACACATGGGCTCCTCTCAACTGATCAAACAAATCATCAATCCTAAGCAAAGGGTATTTATTCTTGATTGTAACATCATTAAGTGAACGGTAATCCACACACATTCATTGACTACCATCCTTCTTATCCACAAAGATCACAGGTGCCCCCCACGGGGAAGAACTGGGGCGTATGAAACTTTTTTCTTGCAACTCTTTTAGTTGCTTCTTAAGCTCTTCTAATTCATTAACTCCCATTCTATATGGACATTTAGCTATTGGTGCAGTTCCAGGTAATAATTCAATAATGAATTCAATGTCTCGGTCAGGTGGCACACCTGGCAAGTCATCGGGGAAGACATCCGGGAACTCCTCCACAACACGATCTTGTTCATTGACTTCACCATCTAGCTGGTTCACTATGGCTGTAGGCTGGGCTTGCACTACCACTTCTACATAGATTCTATCTCCATTGAGTGATGTCACAACCACAGATTTCTCCTGACACTGAATCACTGCCCGGTGTTGTTTCATCCAATCCATTCCCAGAATAAGATCAATTCCCGCTGTTCTCAACACAATAGGCTTCACCTTGAAGTCTACCCCCCTTAAGGAAATGCTAGTTGAGGGGCTCCAATAAGAAGCTGGCATACTACCTCCTAGGGAATTTACTAGTATGGGGTTTTTCATGGCACACAAAGGTATGCTATGCATTCTAACAAAAGCTTGGGAGATAAAAGAATGCGAAGCACCAGAATCAAAAAGTATGGTAGCAGAGATAGAGTTGACGCTGAACGTACCCAACATGACCTCAGGCGTCTCCTGAGCTGCATCAGATGACACATAATTCACCTTCGCAGTGTGAGGTGGTCGGGCGTTGAACTTCTGATTGCTGGTCTGGTTCTGAGGTGCTTGTTGGTTCTGCTTCTTAGGACACTAATGAGCATAGTGACCCACTTCTCCACAGCGATAGCAGGCATTGGGATTGTTGGGTGCACCACTCTTCACAGGAGCATTGTTGGGCACTCCTTGGCGTGTTGCAGGATTGCTGGTCTATTGCGGGGGACGCTGATTTCCAAACTGTTGCTGGTAGTGAGGGTGTTGCTGGAACTGGTTCCGCTGAGGATACTGACCACGGTTTCCCTGGTGAGTTGGTCCTTGATTCCTCTGCTGGAGACCTTGCTGGGGATAAGCACATGGGCGAGTGTTGCTTCCAGAAGCTTGCCCTTGGAGCCTTCTCTTCTTAGCTTCCATCTCCTTGCGCTTATCGTCAATCACGATAGCGCGATTCACCAAAGACTAGAAGTTAGGGTAGGTATTAGACATCAGCTGGAGCTGCAGTCCATCATAGAGTCCCTTGAGGAAACGGCGTTGCTTATCCTTGTCGTCCGCTACATCATTTGGAGCATAGCATGATAGTTGTGCGAACTTGTCCCGATACTCCGACACAGTCATGGATCCTTGCTTGAGGGACCCGAATTCTTCTTGCTTCAGTTCCACTAGTCCATCAGGAATATAGTATGACCGGAAATTGTCCTTGAATTCCTGCCAGGTGATAGCAGGAGCATTGTTGGGACGTCCAAACTGGAATGATTCCCACCAATCCTGAGCAGCTCCTTGGAGTTGCCCAGAAGCGTACAACACCTTCTCAAGGTCGTTGCATTGTGCTATGTTCAGTTGTTTCTCCACAGCACGCAACCAATCATCTGCCTCCATAGGATCTGAGGCATGGGTGAACACCGGTGGACGACCTTTCATAAACTCTCCACGCTTATCTCTGACCTGAACAGGCGGTGGTCCTCTTGCAGGTTCGTTCTCCAAGCGCTGCATCATAGCTTGCATCAGCTGCGCTTGCATTCCCAATATTTGTTACATAGTCACAGGTGGCGGTGGTGGTGGATTTATGAGAGCATCACATCCACGACCACGGCCTCTGCCTCTTCCTCCTCTTGCGGTCATCTGTTTTCCAACAAATGTGCAAAATTTAGAGATTTTCCAATTATAGAGAGCTTACAAAAGATAAGAAACAATGCTGAGAATTTTCTGGACAAGATTCAAATTCAGTAGTTCAGTAAAACTGTTATAACTCGAGTTTCAGAGATCCAACAGAGGTGCACCAAGATTTGTTAGAAAGCTTAGGAGATCAGCTACAACTTTTATTTAGATCACTTTTACAGATTCTGACACACACATAGTCAAAAGTAGAGCTAAACCGAATCTGTTCTGGGTTCCAGACAGCGCAGGAACATCAACTTGTGTCAGCTAGATCTCACAAACCTGAACATCTATTGATGTGATTCTAGAGACATTTGAAAGATACAGAAGTCTAGTTATCTCCACAAAAATTTCAGAATTTTTGACAGCCCAGATTTCGAGATACCAGATAAAGAACACAGGCTGCTCCAGAAATTAGCACAGCAGAGATAAGGTAAAGCGAGACATCTGCAATAAGATTTCTTTCTAAACTTAAAGTTCCAATCTAAGGAAGTTGTGGACATGCCCACAAACTCCCAGCAATCAAGCAAATACCAAATCAACCAAGTTCACAAATTAAACATCTAATCATCCAAGTTCACAAGACCAAACAAGACTAAATAAGAAACACGAACTAACGACGTGGTAATCTAGATCAAGGCACCTAACACCTATGGAGCGGTGTCAATCATGGTGAAGGTCCGGCGCTTCTTCTTGTAGATGGATGGCTGTCCAAGTTGAGCTCGAAGTTCATCCACTTGCTTCTGGAGGCGTCTCTGAGCCCTCTGAGATGCACGCAGTTCTCCTTTGACTTCCTCATCCACTCCCTGCATAGCGTGGACATGCTGTACCGTTGCTTCCAGAGTTGGGTCATTCTCTAGTGGAGCCAAAACCTACCAAACACCCTCATGATCATTTTGAGGAAGGAACCTGAAGCGATCCTCCCTCATGGCCTCAAAGCGACGCCCATGGTAATGGATTGTAGGCGTTCTGTGCTGCATCCTCCATGCCATCCAAGGCATGGGCTCTCCTGGCAGGGGCACAGTGGACAGTCTCCACCTCATGTCCATTCTTGACGTCGTTCCAAGCGGTGACCACCAGCTCTACCTTCCAGAAGGTAGCCTCCAATGGATGCTGGTACTCGGCGCGAGTGGTAGCTGATGGAGGCGTGCAAGTCGGGGTAGTAGTCGTCCAGCACGTGGGTGAGGAGGGTGTGGTAGTAGACTGTCTCTGGGGCTGGCTTGAAGTAGTACTTGCACTTCTAGCCAATCTCCTCATCCACCAAGGGGGACAGCTAGGGATGGTGCAGGTGTAGGGGAAGTAGTCGTCGACTCCTCAGGTGTAGCTACGACAGGATAGACCGGCGCGATGACTGGAGTAGGAGCAGGTGCAGGCGTCGGGGTAGCCATCTCCTCATCGTCGGAGATGATCACAATCTCCCTCTCCGCCTGTGGGGCACGCGGGGTGAACAGGGCACGATAGCCGGCGGTGCTGAGGCGAGCAGTCTTCGGGTTATGAGACATCTATAGATTTAAAGTGAGATAGAATTAGAATCAACAATTTTAAATAATAGATTAAGGTATGAAAGCATAAATGTTTTAATAAAATAACAAGAATAAGACAGTAAGCAAGAAACCATAGGAGGCAAAGATGCTAAAACGACCATTTTCTAACTAGGCTTGCGTCCTACAGTCAACACGGCTTTGATACCAATTTGTCACACCCCAATTTTAAGGATAAATTGAATGCACTAACTCATATGTGCCTAGGGATCAATCACACACATAAGCTGACAAATTACAAAAAGTATCATCACGGTGTCTCTTACATCAAGAATCATAATATAACTTAGTTTACATCACACAGCGGAAAGTAAAAGGTAACTCTCTCACGTGGAACACCATCACAGGGAAGGTCAACTGGTTGACCACAAGCCTAAAAATCCTCGGGAATTCCTCATACCCGTTGTCATCTGTTACCCATCTGGGATTTTTATCCAAATAAAGAAATAAACAAGCGTAACTACATCCCGTACTTAACAAGTTAACATGGGGTTATGAAGCTCAAAAAGGGTTTGACTCTGGCTTACTGCAGTTAGCACTTTTAGTACGACAAGCTTTTATTATCAGATATTATCAAGTTATGCTTAAGCTCCATTTAATCCCATATGAACATATATCAGGGTCAAGTGTACCATATATCATCATTGAACAACTTAAATGATCATCAATAAGTAACCAGTTATTCTGTGAGTTTTCCGGGCCGCTCGTAACCGTGAGCACGACTGTTATAACAGTTTGTTACCCTCTGCAGAGGTGGTGCACATTCACCGCGAGTCGTGATCCCCATATGCCTGGGTTAATTACTCCCATGTCACTGCCAAGGTGAGCGGGCAGGGTACACTATGAAGCCATTTCATAGGTTTCACTAACAAGTTAGGGCCGCTAGGTTTCCTTGGCAGGCAGATGTAGGAACCCCCCTTTCCTATGGCACATATCCATCGCGGCTATACTCATAGGAACATAGGCAGCCCTATACCCAACGTGGCAAGCCCCATTTGCGCCAAAATGGTAACCTCTAACTAGCTAGAGAAGTTCCTATTACTGAGCTAAAGTTAGAGCCATATGACTCTCCCGGTTGCACTGTCAATCCCAGCTTTTGCCGACAGATAAGTCCTTATGGAGGGCCGGGAGCAACATGATCAAAGGTCATTTGCACCTTCGTCCTATGGAGCAGTTGTTATATATCATGTTAAACTCTTAGTTCCATAGAGTCATTCATCATCATGTAGATCAAGTTTAGTTAGAGCACTAGCAATCTACCCATATGCAATTACCCCATAGGAGTCAAGGGAACAAGTCATCAAATGTCTAGAATGTCCTTAGGGTTATCAAAATTAGACACATGCACATGAGTAATTGATTAAAGTGAAATAGGACATCAAGGTAGACCCATGCTATGCTTGCCTTGGTTCACAAACTCTTGCAGGTCCTGCTGGTCGTCAAAGAATTCTTGGTCTCCAACGTTCTCCTCACCGTCTGAACGCGACCAACACGGCAACATACAACATTCCAAAAGCATTCATGCCAAGCAAACATTCCTATCATTAGAACAGTACACCAACAGTATAGAAAACAAGATAAAATCTTTGTGAAAATAATCTACGTCTCGCTACGTTCACGTCAACGCGAAGTTCACGAAAAACGGAGCTAAAATGCGAAAGTTATGATTTAAACGGGATTTCCTATAGCAATATATTTAATTAAATCTAACCAGGAAATTAAAATATTCCAAACTTGACTAACAGTGGTTCTAACATGTAGCTTATGGAATTACGAAGCTAACGCGATTTGAATGGATCAATTCAGAGCTAAAACGACAATTTTATAAGCAAAACAATTCAAATGGCATTTCTGTAAATACTGAAAACGTATTTTAGACTAAAGCATTGAACTTTACACTTTCAAAACGTGAATGCGTATTTGGGGATTTACGCTAAGGATTGCGGGTTCAAATAAATGAAAACCGAGGGGCTCTTAAGCTAATTGACCTCCGAAGAGGTATCTTCTAATCTTGACCGCAGATCGGAAAACGGACGGCTGGAATCAAATTTGGGGGAGAGAAGAGAAGGGAGACCCAGCCGGCACAGTGACGCCGGCGGCAAACTCCATGGCCGGCGGCGTGGAGGTCACTGACGCGCACGAATAGAGGCCTACGGGCCACGGTTGGCGCAACCGAGAGCACCGGGGTTAGCGGGGGAAGTAGGGGGTCTCGGCCAAGCCAATACGGCGGCCGGAGGACGCGGGTGGCGCGGTGGCCGCCATGGCCGGCGGCCGAAGCTCGCGGGCGCATGCAGCAATGGCCAAACAGGCCGCCAAAAGCCAAGGGAAAAGGTTGGGAAGAAAGAGGAGAGCGAGGGGAGGCTCACAGCGGGGAGAAACGATGACGGAGACGGCTCGGGGAAGACGGCGATGCGGACGGCGATCTTCGGTCGGCGGTGCTCCTCCGTGCAACGGTTGCTGGGGCTTCCGAGGCGAGAGCGGGTGAAAACGGAGCGGGGAACAGCAGGGGGCGCGCGGGGGGGGGGGGGGCTCGGCTCCTTTTTATCGAGGCCAAGGAGCGGGGGACACTCCCACGACGCACGTCGTGGCGGCGGTTGCAGCTGCGTCAGGCGTGGGTAGGCGGTTCTGAGCCACGCGGGAGGAAGGGGACGGCGCCGATAGGCGGGGCCCGGGGGTCAGCGGCTGGGGACGCGAGGAAGGCGCGGCGGTTGCGCACGTTATGCTGGGCTGGCGCGGCTTGCTGGGCCGAGCGAGGCGCGCGGCTGGGCTGATGGCTGTGCTGGGCCGCGCAGCGCGCAAGGGGGAGGCGAGCTGGGCTGGCAGGGCGTAATGCGTGAGCTAGGCCGCGGGAGGGAGCTGGGCCAACAGCCGAAATGAGAGAGAGGAGAGAGTGAGAAGGATTTTTTTTCCAAATAGATTCCCAAAAACATTTTCAAATAGGTTTTGAATTCATTTGAACTTTAAATCAAGATCAATCATCACAAAATTAGATATGCAGCAGCATGTATGCATCAAAAAGTTTCTAACCTTATTTTTAATTTTAATTTCATAAAATTTATTATTTTCCTATATTTTAATGCACACATATTTGCATAAATAAATCATATTTACTAATTTTAAAAGAATGTAATTTTTAGGGTGTTACAGTCGGCCCAATGCAAAGACCACGAATACCAGAGTATATACGCCCGGAGTAGTTACGCCCGGCGCTGAGCAAGAGGACTATTATGGCACAGTTGAAGAAATATACGAGCTCCAATACCATGGTGAAAAAGCACCTAGGCCAGTCACATTCAAATTCCAGTGGTTTAATCCTGCAGTATCAAAAAAGTCCCCTAAACTTGGGATAGTCGAAACTAGACAGGATTCCTTCTATCCAGGAGATGATGTCTATATTGTGGCTCAACAAGCCAGGCAAGTTTATTATTGTCCATATGCTTGCAAAACCGACCCACGTCTTCAGGGTTTGTATATTGTGCACAAGGTATCACCACATGGTAAATTACCTCGCCCAAACGATGATGATTACAACTTGAACCCACCCACGCATGATGACGGGGAGTTCTATCAACAAGACGAGGGGCTACCAGGGATGCTTGAGATAGACTTAACAGGAGAGATTGAAATGGAAGTAGACGAGGAATGGGTTGTTGACGAGGAAGCTGCAGATAAGGTGCATGATCTGAGAGACTTGAAAATGCTTGATGGACTACAACTAGGCAACGACAGCGATGAGGATGAGGCTGTTGACGATTTGGAGGCTCTTGATAGTGATGACGATACCTATCGTTCAGATAATCCCGATCATGAAGAATATTAGAAATACATGTAATACTATGTTATTTTGTAATTACATTTTCTTTTTTTTGCATACCTTGCTAAGTACTTCTCGTTTATCTTGACTAATACTGGTTTATTCTTTTTAATTGCAGGTGATGGAGCCCACTAGGAGGAGCTATCACTCGACTTACATGAGATCGAGGGACACGCCACAGGCTGAGGAGACGGAGGCGGAGGCGGAGACGTCACAGAGGCAGAGGAGGCCGAGGGGCAGGCCCAGGCGGGAGCCGTCGACTAACCACGAGCGCGGCTCCTCATGCTCTTCTAGGGACGACGATGGCCCTCTGCCCACGGTGGGCGAGGAGGCGGCTCCACAGATGTACAACGAGGAGGTGGTTCCGCACACATCCGAGGAGGGGGCAGGGGGTTCGATTTCCTCTGCAGCCTCCAAACCCTACTTGTGAGGTCCCAGCCAGCTCCCGAAGCGACCGATTCCTCCTCACCGCCGCCCACTGATTGCACCCGAGGGGGATAAGTAAGTAACTTCATATGTTCTTCATTTGATATGTTGAAAAATGATAATAAGAGCTAATAATAACTATTGTTAACCACTTGTGCAGGAACTGGATGCTTGTGGAGGAGGGGATCGAGGCTCGCAATGTCAATGGGATCCTGGGACTTCTGTGCAGGGAACACTTCCCTGGCCTGGTGTGGACGTCATAGGATGAGGACCCAGTGGTACCCTCGTTCGACCAGTATGCCCTCGTCGCCACCGACACTGAGCAAAGAAACTTGGCGGATCGGGTGATTCAGGAGTTGTGGGTAAGCCTTTCTCGCACTACGGCCCTCAATTCATTGCATTCAATGCACATTCTTTAAACAAAATAATGGATACCTCGTGTCTTTATGCAGGACTTCTTCAGATGCTAGCCGGGACAGGAGGATAGGGCGTATCAGGTGGCTTATGCTTCCTGTAAAAGGCGTGTCTCGGACTTGTATTACGAGGCCCACCTCCAGGCGCACAGAGACTACGACGCCACCTTCCGTAACAGAAGAATCAACAAGACACAGGCAAGAAGGGAGACAGAGGTTCTTACCAGGGAGCAGTACCTACAGGTAAATAGAAAACATCTCCTATTGATTTCTTCTTAGATTAACTATGCCTAATTTGATCTTATGATGGCTTGTAGGTGATTCCAAACTGGTGCGCCACCCACCCCGATTGCTGGGCTGCTATAGTGGATAAATGGTTGGATGCGGACTGGCAGAGGGCGCACCAAGAGAAAAGCGAGCACCGTATGATGATGCTAGGTGTACCTCACCATCAGGGCAGCACCAGCCTCAGCAAGTATGCGAAGACATATGTAAGTCTCCACCATTTGTCTTATCTAGCCGTGCTCAGTTTTGCATTATTTCTTACCACATGTTGTTGTCTTTCTCGTAGTCGGCAGTGCACAGTGGCCAGCCAATTGGCCAACTCACGGCGTATGCTCTGGCCCACATGGGCCCGGCAAAGTCCAACATCGAGTACAACCTGGTTGCGGGCCCAGAGGCGTACACCAACTCCAGCGTCCACACCCGCCTCACTTCTTACACGGAGGCGGCAAGGTCAGTCCACGGGCTCGACTACGATCTGAGGACCGAGGAGCGCCTTGATCCTGAGCTCGTGATGAGGGTGGGGGAAGGCAAGAAGCATGGGCGTTTCTGGATTGGCGACGGCATCCTCGACACGGGATCTACTCCTCCTCTCCACCGCCTCCGAGCAGCGAGCACGAGCTCTAGCGTGCCCATAAGGCAACAGCCGTCATCGGTGGCGGCACTCCAGGTTAGTATTCCAGTTTCATTCGTCGTTCTTTGTCATTTACATTCCTTAGCTATGTATTATTGAAACATTGGTGTCAAATGTTGCAGGCCGAGCTGCAGCAACTTTGGTCCTAGCAGGAGGCCCAGCTGGCTGAGCGGTAGGCTGAGCGTCAGAGGCTACAAGCTTTGGAGGCCTAGCAAGCAGGTTTGCTCTAGTTCGTGCAACAACTTGGGCTGCAACAAGGTTGGGAGATCCCAGCCAACCTGCTTGCACCACCACCACCACCACCACATCGTCCAGATTCTACTCCGGTGAGTATGAGTACGGATGCTTTACTTTCTATGCTCATGCTTAGTGTCAAACCTAGTGATGGCCTTCGTGCCGGATTTGTTGATGTGTGGGCCTTCGTGCCGGGTTTGTTGATGTGTCGGCCTTCGTGCCGGAAATGTGGTTGTCGGCCTTCATGCCGACGTTTTTCTTGCAGGTTTTGGAAACCTCCCCGTGTAGGGGAGGTGCTGCCGAAATTTCCAACTTTTCTTTAAACTGCTTACATTTTTATCTTGTCACTCACATGCAATCTCTTCTCTTTTGTGCAGCATCAATCGGGGGCGGCGTCGAACCATCTTGGAGGGTCGCCGGCATCGCAAGTTGGGGCGTCGCAACCCTCACATTCGTCGTGAGCCGCTTCCGGAGTCAGTTTTATGTAGGCATGCCTTTATGTATTGAACTTGTGAACTTTGAACTTGTGGTTTGTAATATATTATGGATTTCGGACATAATTGGTCGTTTGTGATATATATGTGTGGTTTATGATATATTGTGTTGAATTGTGGTTTCTAATATATATATATGCACTGTTGTTTACATGGAAAAGCAAAAAACAAAAAAAAATTTGTTGTGGCTTTGCCGAGTGCAATGACCATTGCACTCGGCAAAGCTGGGAAAATAGCAGCAACAATTTCCCAGATTTGCCGAGTGCGATGGCCATTGCACTCGGCAAAGAAAATTTAAAAAAAAAATAAAAATGCTTTGCCGAGTGCCTTGGCAGTGGCACTCGGCAAAGAAAATTTAAAAAAAATAAAAACAGGCTTTGCCGAGTGCCTCGGCGCTATGGCACTCGACAAAGAATTTTGAAAAAAAAAGAAAATTCTTTGCCGAGTGTTGCACTCGGCAAAGAAATTAAAAAAAAAATTAAGACGGCGTGAGCCGTCGGTCAACGGCCGTCAATCCTTTGCCGAGTGCCAGCTTGACACTTGGCAAAGCCTTTGCCGAGTGCCCGAGATTTGGCACTCGGCAAAGCAGACTTTACCGTGAAAAGGTTCGACGGAGCCTCTTTGCCGAGTGTTGCACTCGGCAAAGGATTTGCCGAGTGCATGGGTGCCTTTGCCGAGTGCATGGGGCACTCGACAAAGCTTGTGGCTGCTGTAGTGTTGAAACGGAAAGTTAATGCAACAATTTGGAAAGAGAGAAGCTTCCAGTGCATCAGTGCTTAGAAGGTTACGACATTAAGGTATCCATTTCTAAGTTTTATCTAGCTATCTGTGCTTCATAGTTTGTGCAATTCATTCAGTACTCGTGGTATTTTACTTGTACTAAGCCCTTCCAACATCAGCATTTTCATGCCCTACCTCTGGAAGGCTTGGTCCTTAATGTATCTCTAGGTCAGCACCCTGAGAATCGTCATCTCGTTGGCAGGGTGAGCCCTTTCTTTTAGCCCTTGAAGTGATTAATCCATCTGCAGTGCAACATGCATGGTTAAAATACACCGAGACAATTTTTCAAAAAAAGCACACACCGAGACATCCATTTTTCCACTTGCCAACTTTTGTTCAACGGCCCTAATAATATGTAAGACAAATTAACTTGTTTTACATTTTAGGGGGGGGGGGGGGGGGGGGGGGGGAATCCTCAGTTCAGCATGCTTCTTTTCCTTTTTTTTCTTTTGCATAGCAGAGCAGTCTGTTCCAAAGTATTGTAATTTGTGAATCTAGTTCAAGAATAGAAAAGGAAGAAGAAGGTGGAGGCCACCAGCCATTGCGATCATTTACTTCTTGGATGAAACGCCTCTGATCTGCTTTTTTTTCGACACATAGTAACAGACGCAGACGCTCACATATACGAGCGCGCACTCAATCCTAGGAACGCACACATGCACACCTTACCCCTATGAGCATCTTCGAAAAACTGAGTTTGACCGGCAAATCTCGAGATTGACAAAGTCACCACGGGCGCCTCGCTGTCAACGGGCACATCGTCTACCACTAAAAGAATAGCGCCGTTAAATCCTGGAATAAGTCTAGAAAAATATGAGAACCCGTGTCAAGTCGAAGACTTAAAACCGGATGGGCAGATTCCACCACAAAAAACCCAACCAGCTGAGCCTAGCTCAGTTCGCAACGCCTCTTATCTGCTACCTTATAAGGGTCTTAGACTAGGATCTTACTGTTACCAGTTTTTTTCTTATAAAAAATAAGAAATTAGTCTCCCTGCTAATCTGATTCTCTTTGCACCCAGTACAAACATGTTTTTTTTTCTTTTTTTGGTGGATTCAAATCGAAAGTTCGAAACAACAGGGAGACGGACCACGAAAAAGGCACAACTTTTGTACTAATTACTCCGCTCGAGTTTAAAGAGCAACAAGCTGCTCGCGCTTGGCCGTGGTATGCACAGGGAGGTAGGGGAGGCAGCTAATCAAGTGGAGAATGCTTACCACGCGGGCTGCCTGGGCTTGCCGGCGGCGGCGCTGCTGGCCCCGCTGGTGGCGCTTCATGGGCATGAGGAGCATCAGATCCAGCAACCCCATGGCGGATGATGCCCGCCGGCCTCTCTCTTCTGTCATGCTACTCTCCCCCTCCCTGTTTGGTTCGGATCTTCTCTTCTTCTCGAGGCTAGGTATCCAACTCCAATCCAGCGCGAGGCGCGAGCTCCCCCGTGAATAATTTGGACTCGACTCCGCGACGGGACGGTTTTCCTTTTTCGGCCAAAATCACCTAAAATTTCCGATATATCCTTTTTATACACAGTGCCGATAAAAAAATATCTATATTTTTCGTACAAATTTTGTTTAAATTTATTTAAATGTATTTAAATTCAAATTAAATTTTATTTGAATTTGGTCTGATATTTCTAATATATTCTGTTTATTCTCTTTATCTGTGACCCTCGATAAATTTTAATTTTCGAAAATAAAAACCTTAGACGGGAAGGGAAGTTGCCTTCCGTATCCGTGCACACTGGGATGTGTCATTGCTGCCTGTGCATTCACTGGTGTGGACAAGGCCGGCCGCATACGTCCTCCACTCCCTCGTGGGCTCGTGGCTCCGGTGAAGGACGCGCCGCCGTCGTTGAGGAGGAGGGCGGCATCCCAGTTCTCGTCGAGATGGTGGAGGGCGGCACCTCGCCGCAGGAAGAGGGAGCAGCGGGCGCCGGAAGGGCGAGGCGCGCGCGTGAAACGGATGGCGAGCGAACGAAGCCACCTTTTCCGGATAGTGTAGCTATTCCAAATCCAAAAGTCATTTGGAATTACAAATCATTTTTTAAGAGTAAATTGCATCCATCGTACAACAACTTGTATGGTTGTATCACTTTAGTCCAACAACGTACTCGTAAATTGTGCAAACTAATATATGCATCATGTTCGCTCGTTGGTTTCAACCAGGCTTATTCAACCAGCCAACAGTGTTTTTCTCTCACAACAAACCAGCACCAGCTAACCCAAATCAGTTCAGAAACCAACCAGCGAACACGTCGATGGACTTGTTAATGTGTGCGTGCACGGTCATATGTATGCCATGAAACGTATTTTTCCATGTTGGCATGTGACTTTGGCTTAGATATGCACGGTTACACGAGGACCAAGGTGCAAATTTGCTTTTATTAGATCGATGGATATTCAGATTAGTTGATCCAGTGGTCAACGAGGGTTCCTAGCTATAGCAACTGGCGACAGGCGGCGACGTCAATGGATCTGCGGCGACATGCACCAGATGGATTCCTCCCTGACTACGGTTTGTACTTGTATTTTGTACTCTATTTTCGTTTAGATTTGGATTCATCTTACTTAATCTTTGAGTTTGTAGGTTCAGTGCTATAATTTTTTTTTTTTTGAGAAACAACGGGAGGACCAACTATCCCCACCTAATTCATTACCAGGGAAACCTAGTGGGTGGAGGGCAAAGCCCAAGTTCAGCGTGGCGCCACAATTATCAGAGGTACATAGCGCGGGAGAAAAGGCAAGATTACATGTCACTAATAGAACTCTAGAAGTTAGACAAGATGGATGATCTTCTCGGCATCCGACATTCCCATAGGGCCGCTGTGTTCTTGCATGTGGCAATTAGTCTTTCGACGCTTGGCGCCATCCCCCTAAAGACCACATCGTGATGGTGCTTCCACAACTCCCAACAGCATAGGAGGAGGAAGGTAGGGGCAGCCTCCCGGGGAGCCCTGTGAGGCATTCTTGTTTCCCAGAGTCTCTGTACTTCTCTAGGTTGCCAGCCTATTCTTCTCCAGAAAGAGCGAGCGAAAGAGCAGCCCGATACTATGTGATTTGCATCTTCATCTTGGCTCTTGCAAAGATCACAGGTTGCATTAGACAGCAGGCCTTTCTTCTCCAGGTTAGTTTTACACTGGATTCTGTCTTGGATCAGCAGCCAGGCGAAGAACTTCACGCGTGGGGGAGCATAGTTGGTGATATTTTTGTATTTTGGTCCTTTTTTAAAACATTTTTTAGAAAAAGACCACTGCCAAAACGTTTTCTGAAAATAGACCGTTTTTAGGCGTCTTAGGACATGACGCCGAGGTATGAGGGTCGGCGTCGACTGACACGACGCCGAGGTCTTGCCACGTCACGGACGACCCCGGTCGACGACGACACGGTGGCGCATGGGGCCACTACGTCGGCGTCGTGTCAGCCAACGCCAGAGGCCGAACCTCGGCGTGTAGTCTCACCACGCCGAGCTACCTGTTCAATGAGATTCAAAACTCAATTCTACCCCAAAAACGCGACTGAACATAAATCTTTGTCCTTTCGTATCTCCTGATCTGTTTAGTTCTGGCACAAAATGTAGTAACAAAAGTTGTAGATCTATATGAGTACTACAACTTTTCTTTAAGATTCAAAGTCTTATTCGGTCTGGTTGGAGAGATACAAGGCTCCAAAGTGGGGTACATGAAAACTGAAATCCTGAATTCAGTCATCCAGACAGCCAAATTTTGAGCTCCCCAAAACAGTCATGGATTCCAACTTTAGGGCTCGTTTTGACTTTCTTACAAGCTTATCTAGCTCTTGGTCCAAAAACAAAGTTTGTTGTACTCCACTCAAACTTCAACTTTTATTTAAGGTGCAACTCCATAAAAGCATTGTAAGCAATTGGTAACACCGGTCAAAATAGCATCACGGTAAACCTCAATTTAGAGTTTTTGACCGATTGAGGCATTTTCTTGACCTTTGCTCAACATGAATCCTTCGTGACTTTTGTTGTAGAGTTCATCTAGAGTCATTTGGGCAAGGTTGCAAGGTTTGGTTGATGACACATGTTCTCATTCACTTAATAAGACCAACAAACATAAATATAGGTTGTTATGAGAGCTGAAGATAGCAAAAAAAAATCAAGCATCCGCTTCTTGTTATAAAAGGAAAAAGGTTGAGGCACCCTGATGTCGCTTCTTGGTCATGCTAGGCCGTTGGCCGTTGGGGCTCCCCTGCCGAACAAAACGTTCACAAACTGCAAACACCGGAGCACATCCCAACCATACACTGAAAGTCTTCTCAGAAAGCATATCCTGACGCATTTGCTCGATATATCAAGAAACGGGGAGAATGAAGTTCTGTGCAGAGCATCATCTCATACAAATATGACATAACCATGATTTTCAATTCTTTTTTTGCGGGTAACCATGATTTTCAATTCATGGCTAAAGCTCTTCTGATTCTGAAAGTTAAACTCAATAAACACGGACTCTATTCGTTTTATGTTGAGTCTGTCTACCCAACAACCATGTGTTTTATGTAATTTCAACACATGAATTTTTTTACGACATAGAATTAAGATCCAATAGCCTCTATTTTTTTTTCTAGCTCCAGCTTTCTTCTACCTCCAGACAATCACAAATCATAAGATCACAGATCTACAGATCCACATATCACAAAAAAACATTTTTTTTCTATGGAAGAACAAATCACAAATTGTAAAGGAAGATGTACCTGGAGCCGGACACACGAGGCGTCAGGCGTCTCCTCACACGAGGCGTCAGGCGTCAGGCTTCTACCTCCAGCTTTCTTATTAATTTTTTTTGTGCATTTGACGTCTCCACACACGAGGCGTCAGGCGTCAGGCGTCAGCCCACACACGAGGCACAGCCCAGCGATCGGACAGGAGGAAACAACACATGCGAGGTGAAAAAAAAGAGAGAGAAAATCTATGTGTTTTTTTCTCTTAAAACATATGTGTGGTGTATAGCATTTCTGTTTATGTTTCAGGATTCTGAGCAAGGTACATACAAAAGCAGGAACATGTGTTCTCGTTATCACGCAAAAAACCTGGTAAGTAGAATCCGTGTTGCATTGCAAATGCAAACCATTCTCCATTACTTCCACATATTCTTTCAGCATTTTTTATGCTCTGAAACAAAGGCCAACTCAAACCGCTTCTAGTCTACAGAATGTATCAAATCTAAGCACCAAATTCAAAAGCGTTGTTGAGTTTTCTGAAACTTTGTGAACAAAAGAAGACAAGCCGATAGTCCTGCTCCCTCCAAATCGAATTCGTGGACGGAGTGCATGGAGAAGAGAAGGCGAACTCACGGGAGAAGGAGCTGGAAGTGCTGGCGGCTCCGGTCTCGGGGGAATGGCCTCGATCACCCAACGCATCGCCTTGCTCGGGTCGCCGTTGTCGTACCAGAGGCCGTACCTGTAGTGGCGCATGAGGACGTCGCCGCCGTCGTCGCCCCCCGCCTCGACGGCCTCCCAGAGGACGTCGTCCTGCTCAGGGGCATCGTAGACGCACTGGACCGCGTGGCAGGCGCGGTGGGCGCGGATGCCCGGCGGCGGTGCGGTCTCGGGCCTGACGGCGAGGTACCGGCCGTAGGCGGCGCCGTGGAGGAGGATGCGGGTGGCGCCGCCGTGGAGGACCCGGTGCACCCGCCACGCCACGCTCAAAGAGCCGCGGTGCCCGCGCAGGGACACCTCCACCCCGTCCTCGTCGGCGTGGAGGTAGAGGCACCCGCCTCCTCCGTGCACGCGGCTCCGCAGCCGCACGTGCGCCCCGTCGGGGAACTGCTCCATCGCCACCTCCGGTGGTGCGGCGCGGCGTCGGGAAGGCGGTGGGAGAGGAGAGAGCAGAGCGAGTCTGTTGGGATGGGACGGTTACGTTTGGGCGCCGAGGCGAGGCGGGGACGAGCCGGGGAATTTCAAGGCGCTGCTCTCCTCTGGATGGTGGGCTGCCTCCTGCTTGCGCTGCGCAGGTTGTTTGGTCCACGTGCCAATGACACTGACAGTGGGGCCATTGAGCTTGTTGCTTTGGTTGATTATACAATGTGCTTATTTCATTTAAACAGAAGCAGAGTTTTTACAGAAATTATTCAGATGAGGGTCGCAAGATGAGGGATCGCAGGTGTCGTGATCCAGCCAGCGCCGAGGCAGCTATTACTGAGTTCAGTTTCTCGATTCTTGCCTCCGTTAGGGCAATGAATCCAACTTTTCTGCAGCGAGAAGGTTGCAAGATGCACATGATCGAATTAAAACTGTTCACAAGGAATACACACATCAATTCTGAATATCTTTTACCTTTTCTTGTCAAATGTGGCCGTTCGTTCAGTTTCAGTAGCGAGGATACTGAAATAGAATTGCATCAGAGACTTTCAGCAGACAACTCTGCATGGTCTTCCTTCCAAAACTGCAGCCAATCTAATGAAATGGGCCTTGCCAATCTTTACAATGGGCCTTGTTGGAATGGTCTTATTAAGTGAATGAGAACATGTGTCATCAACCAAACCTTACAACCTTGCCCAAATGACTCTAGATGAACTCTACAACAAAAGTCACGAAGGATTCATGTTGAGCAAAGGTCAAGAAAATGCCTCAATCGGTCAAAAACTCTAAATTGAGGTTTACCGTGATGCTATTTTGACCGGTGTTGACCAATTGCTTACAATGCTTTTATGGAGTTGCACCTTAAATAAAAGTTGAAGTTTGAGTGGAGTACAACAAACTTTGTTTTTAGACCAAGAGCTAGATAAGCTTGTAAGAAAGTCAAAACGAGCCCTAAAGTTGGAATCCATGACTGTTTTGGGGAGCTCAAAATTTGGCTAAGTCTGGATGACTGAATTCAGGATTTCAGTTTTCATGTACCCCACTTTGGAGCCTTGTATCTCTCCAACCAGACCGAATAAGACTTTGAACCTTAAAGAAAAGTTGTAGTACTCATATAGATCTATAACTTTTGTTACTACATTTTGTGCCAGAACTAAACAGATCAGGAGATACGAAAGGACAAAGATTTATGTTCAGTCGCGTTTTTGGGGTAGAATTGAGTTTTGAATCCCATTGAACAAGTAGCTCGGCATGGTGAGACTACACGCCGAGGTTCGGCCTCTGGCGTTGGCTGACACGACGCCGACGTAGTGGCCCATGCGCCACCGTGTCGTCGTCGACCGGGGTCGTCCGTGACGTGGCAAGACCTCGGCGTCGTGTCAGTCGACGCCGACCCTCATACCTCGGCGTCATGTCCTAAGACACCTAAAAACGGTCTATTTTCAGAAAACGTTTTGGCAGTGGTCTTTTTCTAAAAAATATTTTAAAAAAGGACTAAAATACAAAAATATCACGCATAGTTGCGCCAGATGAAGTCAAAGGAGGGCAGTTTCTGATCTCCTCTAACTGAAGTTTTGTTTATCTCTGAATAACCCATAAATAGGAATGTCAAATTACATTTTAACCCTCACCCTCCTAAAAATAAGAACACACTTCAGGAGTTAATGATCGCTACAGTCCACGTAGGTCTCTACCATGACATAATACACTGTGTGGCGTACATATGACTATACACGCACACATTTAACAAGTTCATGTATTAGCTTGCACATTTTGCAAGTTGTTGGACTAAAATGATACGGCCATACAAGTTGTTGTATGACGGATGAAATTTACTCTTTTTTGAAAGTATAAATCATTATACTATATATGTATCTAGGTATAGTATAGATAAAATTATTACAACTAAAAATACTAGAACAACTTATAATTTAAAATGAAAAGTGTATATATAATTTATTTAAATGCACGTAAATATACATCATACTTAGTTGTATGTAAAAAATATAAATCTAAAAAAGGCAAAGCGAATTATAACTTAGAACTAATATAGTGTTTTAGAGGTGAAGATGATGAACCTATTGGACCATATTTTTTAATCTTTTAGTTAATCTGCTGAATGCGAGTGTGAAACCAGGTTTCGGGAGTTGCTCTTAGGCTCTATTTATTTGAGTTCGTAGCCAAACAACTCCCATAAGAAAAGAAAAAAGACCAAAAGCTCACTTTTTTTTTAGAAAAACTCTATCCGCAGTGACTAGACAGCCTCGGGTATTCCAGACTTAAGAAGAAGATCTTCTCACGCAGATTGAGAAAACCCTTAAACCCCTACCCTACCCTTACACAGTGGCACCGCAACTCTGTGAGATGAGCTAGCCATAGACCCGTGCTTTGCATGTGGGGCAGACGAGGGAGTTTTTTTTTTTTTGCCTCCTCCGGTCGCTGTGGCTGAAGCCACAAGAGTGAGTCCCTCAAAACTCGAACTTTGACCACCTGGAGGGAAGGTACTGACCCTGTGATCACTCGGTCAGCCAGCCGTTCCTAGAAAGCTCACTATTTCAGGAGCTTTATGGCAAAAGTATAAAAAGTTTATAGGAAACTCAAACAAACAGACCTTATAAAACAAATTTTTATTCTTGTCTTTCGCTTTTGAGTTTGGGTTGTTCATTTTTCTATATGTTCTAGAACCATATATATGTTTATTGGATGGCCCTAAAGAGCAAAACCTCATGTGTTATTCTTATCATCCTTTATTAATGCGAGGCAGAGGTCCTACTATTTTTAAATAAAAAAAGAAATAAGATGATAGAGGCCATCATCAGCCATTAAGCTAGCACACCATATCTTTCCGGTCTCATCTAAACAATCTTCTTTGTATCTTCAATCTCGTGGTGGATAGGCCATCCATGCCATGGGGCGTTTTTGCAAGCTTCTTATCGATTCTCGCTGCCAATGATAGATAGATAATCTAATTATATAATATAAGCGTATCCACGTCTCTATCTTTTTTTTCCTTTTTTTCTTCGGATAGATCAAGGGCCCGTTCGTTTTGGTTTAACCTTGGTCAGAATTGTTCTTGCTGCTGCTTGCCTGTATAAAATACAGCTGCGTTTCTGGTCGAATCAATTCCTGAGCTCTATTCCATGCTATCCGAACATGCCCGTCATTAAGATAACATGGCGAAGTTTGCCAAAAAAAAAAAAAGCATAGCGAAGTGAATAGCAACTGAGAGGAGAGGAGAGACGGGAAGGACGAACGAGGCACTGCTGCAGCCTCTCCAGCGTTCTGCTTGGACTCCCCTCCTCGTCCGTCGGATACCGTGCCCACCAATCCTAAAGCACGAGGCCGAGCTACTGTGGAAGAGAGAGGGGAGAAAAGAAGCACGGACGCGCCCCGTGCCTGGGGTTTTAACCCTACCCAACCGCCGGCCATGGCGTCTGCAGCCGCCGGTGAGGCGTCCACCTCGGAGCCCGCGGCGAGGGAGAAGCCCATCGTCGTCCGGGTCAAGCGCAAGCCCTCGCAGAGCCGTCCGGACGCTTTCTGTGAGCTCCCTTCTTTTCCTTTCTCAATGCCCCGCCCACTTTCCCCTTGAATGTTTCCACTCAATACAAGGACTGCTTTGATTTTTTTTCTGCTCTGTTATCAGGGCTAGAGATTAATGAGAGGCCGTCGAAGAAGGCGATGCTCGATTTCTCCCGCCTATCCATCTCCGAACCCTCATCGTCCTCCTCTGCCAGGGCCAAAGGTACACGAGCCAAAAAAAAAAGATGTGACCTGTCACTGATACTAAAGGATGGTTCGTTCCGTACATTGTCAGTAACTTGCTCATGCGAAATTACCCCGGAAAGAATGCAAGATTGTCCTGTCTGCTCGATGCCATGATACTTGCCCATACGAATTTGTCACCACACCTTGCATCGATACTATGCCTGATAACTGATATGATACCAAATTCAGCTCATTGGGACGAACAATTATAGACTACAATTGGGGAAAAAAAACATAGTAGTGCCACCTTCACCTGCAAATTGATTTACTTGCTCCCCGTGCCCACAGCTTCAGAGGAACCACGAGTTAAGAAGCTTCTTGTCCAACACATCGAGACCGTACACCATTCTGAAGCTGTTGAAGATGTTTTACATTCTCTTCTGGTAATATAGCTTTCCTTGTCGTTTGTCCGTTTCTTATTTATTTCTTGTTATATGCTGGATTAGCATCCATATTCGGCATTTGGCATGGCATAGCTGTTTCTTAGTCTATGGTTAGATTTCTGCTCATGTTTCATTTCTCCTATGTGTTCAGTGATGCTACCGCGTCATTGGACTTGTTCCTTAATTTGTTTCTCTGTGGATTCTATATAAATCATATGTAATCTTTAAGCAGCATCTTTAATGCATTTCTGGAGTTTAAATGCTGCAACTGAACAGCTTCTTTGAAATATAAAAGAATGTTGTCGTTCGTACCTTCACTATCCATCATCATTTTAATGGGAAGCAGAAGTTTGTTTCTGTTATGCACTCAAACATGGTTACACAACGGATGGGCATTACTTGTTCCATATGTCAGATGCATAACGCTTATGTAGTTATATCTAAACAACTCCATTTGTTTCTGCAGCTTCCTTACTCAAATGCCAAGGAGATAAAGAGCAAGACAAAGGAGTGGAATGACAAAATCAAGCAAGACAATGTAAGCGAAACTGACGCTGTGTACTGCATTATTTTTTGTCTTCACTGGTTCCCACGAGGATTATGTAATAATTAAACCTTTTAATTTTCTCCTGGAACTTTGTTGGCACTAACATTTACTATCAGGAAAATAGTGTTTTTCATATTTATAGCTGTTGAAATGAATTTAGTTGGTTAAATACTAAAGTGGACCCTCTCTGTGTGGACAGAAACCAGAGCAGCTACGATCAGCAGCCAGACAGAGGCATGAGGTACACATCATATTATTCTGAGTTTCTCACTGCAGCCAATTCCTTCTTCTCAAGTTTCTGCAAGTACTAAGGGGATAATGAATTTGATATTTGGTGCATATCGTGAAATGGCTGTAACACAAGCATAGAATTAACTATAGGAGGAAACTAAGGGTTTGTGTAATTTGCTATGCAGATTTTAAGTACATCATTCACCAATAACCATTTTTAACTTGCAAAGCATTTCCCTATTCTATTTCATCAGGGTTAAATTGTGTTTTCTATTATGTACTTTGTTCCACATAGTCTAGTATTAAGTTTGTTTCACATACTCTTATTGGTGCATAATTTATTGACTAGTTCAGAAGTGCTCCCACAATAATGATTTAGTATGGATTTTTTAAGTGCTTATACATCATTGCTACATTCTAGTTTGAATTTTGTATGTCACACCTGCGAGTATGTGTGAATTGGTTTTAGCTCCACACCACAGATTTATCCATGTTGAGCCTGCTTGCAGCATAATCTTGTGGGAGCAACCAGGTTAACCAATCTATGCTAACAGTGTTGCATCCCAATTCCCAAATACGGTTATTGGTTGAGAGTTAGATTCTGGGAACATTCCCTTGCCACAAGCACATGGAAAGCTAGATATGCAGATTTAGCTAGTCAAAGGATTATTTACATGCTAAATTAACTCTTGCATGGTCTACATTACAAAACCTGGAGTCCGGGTAGTGTGTATATTGATCATAGTTCCGCTAGGCGCTCGCCTAGGTGCGACTAGGCGCGACTAGGCTCTAGTCGGAGGGTGTCCGCCTCGCCTATGGGGGTAGGCGGACCCCTAGGCGGCAGCGGCTCGTC
This sequence comes from Miscanthus floridulus, assembly GCF_019320115.1. Taxonomy (NCBI): domain Eukaryota; kingdom Viridiplantae; phylum Streptophyta; class Magnoliopsida; order Poales; family Poaceae; genus Miscanthus; species Miscanthus floridulus. The sequence goes on from NC_089594.1 coordinate 20,539,608, forward strand.
GGCGGCGGCGGTGGTGGTGGAGGAGCGCCTGGCGGAGGTCGTCGGTGGGGGAGGAGGAGCTGCGAGTGGCGGCGGGCGCTCGCGCGGGCTTGCGCGGGCGGCCGGCGCTCGGGCGGGCGCAGGCGCGGGCGGCGGCGGTGTGGGAGGAGGCGTGGATAAGGTGCGCTGGGCCGTTTTTAACGGTGGATAAGGTGGGTTGGGCCGTTTTTATGGGCCTTTCTTCTCTTTTCTCCCTGTTCCATGACCATTGGTCTTCTATTTTTTCTTTTCTTTTAAGTACTTAAGTATGTATTAATAAATTTAAGCATGTATTGGAAAACGCCTAGGAAAACGCCTAGGAACGCCTAGGCGCGATTAATCCCGCCTAGGCGCTAGGCTGAGGGTCAACGCCTAGATTCCGCCCAGCGCCTAGCTGAACTTTGATATTGATGGATGGCACTGGACCCTATTTGTGTTAATGTTTAAAATAATGTGGTGGTCAGGTTCTTTAGGAGCGATGTATTTGATTGTTGCAAGTGAGCAGGTTTGGTCCATTACGAAATATAGCTAGTTTTCAGGAGTTGCTATAGCATGTGCCTTGTAGTGTTAGATTGTGTATTAGGATTTCATGAGGGACAGGGAACTGCTATTCCCTAAGTATCCTGAGACTAGAAAACTGTGATAGTAATTTATTTTTAAATCTTTTGTAAATTCCATAGTGTTCTTTTTCATTCAATCTTATTCATGGTTTTGTTCATTGACCATGTATAGGATATGGGAAGAAATGCTCGCTTTGCACAAATATGGAAGAGTCGAAAAGGAGAAAAGAATGATGCTGATGACTCGTTGAGAGAAATATGCCATCTTTATGATGCTGTCCAAGTAGATCCCGATGATGAGAAGCATCCAGCAGAACCATGGCAAGTCTTGATTTCTGACAATTTATCAGACCATTTGGAATTTAGAGTTGTATTGTTGCATGTTTCCTTACAATATTCTCTGCAGGATTACATCTTTCGAAGAGGGTGCTGTTCTATGCAACTTTCTTCCACTTATACGGGAGTACTTGCCATCAACTGCAGAGGAAATTGAGGTGGATATAATTTCGTTGGCACAATCAGAAGGTATTGAAGCTTCTTGCCTTGAGATGCTCTCAACAATAATGGAAGGGTTCTTGGCACTTTCTTTATTAACTGTAATAGAAAGTGATTTCAAACTCTAGTATTAGTACTAGCGGCCAAGTAGTAACAATGAGCAGTTTAGCTCCAGCATTAGTTTTGAGTTTTGACGAGTCTAAATTTGCTGTTTAGCAGATTCTGAAGTTTATGATATCTATACTGTCAAGGAGGTGGATGATACAAACATGGAGGCCACGTCAGCAGCTTCATATCCAAGGTGGATAATAAACATGAATCACATGTGTTTTATTCAATTCAGCTCATGTGAGAGTGTCTTCTTAACAAGTGGTCTTGTTACATAAGGTTACAAGTGGATGATGGAGAAGATGAATGCTATGAAGATTGTCCGTATGACACAGATGATTCAAATGGTAATCATACCATCATTATTTTTCTTTAACTAATCAGTGAGATCCATAGCTACTTGGATTAGCTGAAGCTCTTTCAACATCGAATATGCAGCCGAAGACAATCCGCTTTTCGATTATCCTGATGATTTTTCTGAGGACGAGGATGATGGTAGCAACGACGAGGATCCTTTTGGAGACAAAGAAGGTTCTGACTTCGACTACGAGAAGGAAGAAGTAGAGGTGGAAGAGAATGAGTAATGCTGAAGGGAAGTTGTGATGAAATGTGCGGTTGTAGATGTAGGGGACTAGCCTGTCAGCTGAAGGTAATGTTTGACGATGAGATAGGTTCGGAGCTGACTGATGAATGTTTGTGTTGCTTGTGCTGACTAAGAAATGGACTTTGTCTCGACGTTGTGTACCAGTTAGCATTGCGCATCATGTGCATTGCCCGGAGGAAGAATTAAAAAAATATTAGGAAGTGTCACATAGACACAGGCGAATCTTATGTGTTCTTGCTTTATAAATATTATATATGTTTTTAACAAAGAATATCAATTTTTTTTACTGTCAGGGGGCGGGGATGGCTCCCCACCTGATTTTCATCGATCTAGTCCCCTTGTAGGGGGCATCTTGTTTAAAGTACATCATCAGTGATTGACATATGGAAACTAAGTATTGACACCATGCATTTGCTACTGCACGGTCCTTTTTTGCGCAGCCTCATCGCCCACAGTTTGGCATCCGCTGTTATCGGTAGGACTGTGCTAAATTGTGGCTGCCTCCTCTCTGAATACAAGCCCATTTCGTCGCTTCCAGAGGTGCCAGTAGCATAGGGCCACAAAGGTACTGAAATGCTGTTTTGGAAAGCTTTGAGGACATTGAATGTTTTTTTTTAGCATCTGAGGACATTGAACGTTGATCATGCGTTCAGCAAGTGATGGTTGATTTGTTTGGAACCCAAGCCGTTGCCAGAACTGTTGAGCAAACGGGCAATCAAAGACAATGTGTTCACCTGTTTCATCCTCAAGGCTGCAGGCTTCACAGATTGAGCTGTCCACAATTGTCTTGCGGCAAAGGTTTACTCTACATTGCACCCTTCCATGAATTAGAAGCCAGACATAATTGAACTCTTGGAGGAGCACGACTATTCCATATGAACTTGGCAGCAGGGTGTGGTGGTGTCGTTCAAGATTGTAGCAGGCGGTACAAGCTATCTGAATCTAACCTTCCTTGCAAGGCAGAAAGGACCCTGACGCTTGTCTATGTTGTTGTTGAGGCTAACCATGCTTACAATATGTCTCAGTTTGAGCCAGCTCGGTGTTCGCTTATGCAGATAACCTTGGTACCATGAAGCTTGGAGAATCCACTCCCACCGCAACTACTTGCGCCACAGAGAATTTTCGCCCTGTTCGCTTGGGCTTGTTTGGCTGATAAGCCATAGCTGAAAGTACTGTTCACTGATTTGGTGTGAGAGAAAATTACTATTCGTTGGCTGAAAAAGTACGGCTTATAAGCCTATCGGCCAGTGCATCCTCATTTTGCCGAGCATCGTACCAAAAGGAAGTATCCCGTCCATCCCCAACATCAACCACAGTGATGGCCTGGTAGAGTGGCAGCAGAGATCGTAGCATGTTCCAGTGCTCACCAAAGAGTTCCCCCTCTAAGGTTGCCAAGAAGGCGTGTTTCCTTAACCATTCAGCCCATGCTAACTCAGAGGAGCAGTGAAGGCGGTGCAGAAGCTTCACCAGTAAGCAAACATTTTGTAGGCAGAGGTTTTCGATGCCCAGCCCACCCTGGTCTTTGGAAGGGCATACCCGTTCCCAGGCGATCAAACTCTGAGCAGGACAAGCAGTATTGTCCCCATTCCAAAGGAAGGAGCGGCGGCGGCGATCCATCTTGTGTAGCACGGTCACCAGGATAGATAGAGCACTCATAGCATATACCAACTGAGAGTCCAACACAGAGTTAACTAGGATCGCCCGTCCCATGGAGTTGAGCAGGGCCGCTAGAATTGTGTGCAATCCATCTCAATTGACCGTATCAAAATCCTTTGCGAAGGCCAATTTTATAACAAGGGCAGAAACTTTCCTCTGAAGGCAGAAAGAATATCGATTTATATAAATTTCTTTGGAAATGATTTACTTACATCCCTAGCGGCTCATGATGTGTTGTGGAAAGGCTCTAGGCCTTCGTGCCTTTCATGAACAAGGGTTTACAGACCCGGGTGTAGCAAGCAGAGTTTAGTCACGGCCCATCAACTACTGGGCCACAGGCTCACCGCCTACCAGCATTCCGGACCCAGTGATTGACGCCGGCAAAGGAAGAACAGCCAGAACAACAGAAACGGGGAAGAACAACAGAAAAAATAGAGCGGCTCCGCCGCGAGTCGAGACTCTGCGACGCGGCCGCAGAAAGAAGAGGACTAGCTCTACGCAATCCCGCTATCCTGGCGGCATCGTTGACTCCGATCTCCGGTAAATTGGTATCATCTTTTGATCTTCTCGCTGTCTCCTTCGTATTCTGGTCGAGATTGTTTGATCCCATCTCTTGATTCGGTTCCACGATGACCATCTCGCGTCAGTAAGGTCGGCTGCTTTTGTCCGGGCAAGAATTTGCAGCTTTCTTTATCCAATCCAGAAAAACCTAGCTCTTAATCTTAGCAGTGTGGGGGCTTGGCCCTAGACTTTTTGTTTCTTTATCTTGTAGCAAGTAAGAAAAAAAAATAACTTTTGACGTAATGTCAAAGGCATTTGTTCGAAGTATCTATCCCTTTAGTGATTTGGAGTCCGGAGATGCTTTGATACCTATCCTTCTTTACGATACTAGGTAGCGTGTTCGTGCGTTGCTACATAATAGCTAATAATTTATACTAAAAACATATGGATCGCACGATAAGATAATAATACTGTAAAAATTAAATATCAACGTTAAAATGGCAGTTAATCCAAAAGGCAAAGTTTATGAAATTAACAGTCACGGAGAGCGCGGCGCCACAGGCTTACAAACTCTACTATATAGACCTTTCCGTGATACGTCTAAGATAATGTTTTATATAGGCAGAAAGAAATCTCCGATATTCATTTCTGACTGCACATGCGCGGTCTCGCTCAGTTTTGCAAAGCAATGTCATGACCACATCAGGATGACGTCATTAGTCTCCTTTTTCCTATTGTGAAATAAAAACCAAATACAAAAATACATATATATACGCCACAATTCTTCTTAGCCGTTCATTACGATCTGTGGCCGAGGAATACCCAATCCATGCCCCTTTCATTCATGGACCAGGACCACCGTGGACCACAGACCAGCAGCACTTCTAATATAAACCACGGCTTATGAGCCAAGTTCACAGCATAGCTCTGTCCCTTTGACGATCATCATCAAGATTCAAGATCATGAGTTCAAAATTTCTTTAGGTCCAATGTACAAAATAGATATAGATACATCAGATAGACTCTAACGAGATCCAGCAACATGTGATCTCGTGCATGGTGGCCTCTAGGAACAGTGAAATTTTCGTATTTTGGTCTCTTTTGAAAATAATTTTTAGAAAAATACCAACGTCAAAACATTTTCTGAAAATAGACCATTTTTAGGCGTCTTAGCACATGACGCCGAGATATGAGGCTCGGCGTCGTGTCACTCGACGCCGAGGTACTGCCACGTCACGGAAGACCGGGGTCGTCGTCGACACGTTGGCGCGTGGGTCCGAGACGTCGGCGTCGTGTCAGCCGTCGCCAAGTACCCAACCTCGGCGCGGTCGGACCGAGCGCCGAGCTCTGGCCCCATCCGGAGCGCGGCCCAGGCGGCCCAACAAAGCACGGTGGCCCAGCAGCTCGGCGTTGGGTCACTTAACGCCGAGCCTCCAGACCTCGGCGTGACCCGACTCAACGCCGAGGTCTGGACCCTTTAAGCCGAGGCCCCTTCTTCTTCTTCCCTCCCCTCCTCCATTCCCCCACGGCTCCCAAATCCCCCACGGCCCCCACGAAACTCTAACCTCCAAAATCGACCCCCGGTGCCCGGATCTTGTCTCCCGAAGCTTCCTCGAGGTAATGGTCCCTCCCCTCCTCCATTCTATCCGCGTAGATGTGCTTACATTGTCCCTAATCATTTGGAATCATGGTTGTTTGGTGATTTGGTATATTTGTGTTTGCATTTGCAAAATGTATGGCTTAGGATCATTGAGTGCATTGTTGTTTAACTGATTTATGTGATGAACATGTTAGGTTAGTTTGGTTTCTAGTTATTTTGGTCATTAGGGTTATTTGTTTATTGTAGGTGTCATTAGGGTTAGTTATTTGTTGGTCATTAGGGTTACTATGTATTTTATTTATTTGTTGGTCATTACATTTCAATTTGTTATGATCAAGGCGTTTTGCCAAGGTACTCCTCTTTCCCCTCTTTCAATTCATTCATTTAGATTCGTTTGTTTTTGAACTTGGCATTATAGGTTTGGTTCATGTTCATGTCATTCATGCAATGTATGGTGGTTCAAATGATTGAATGACCCAAATGTATGGTTGTTGGTGTTGTTGTTGTTGTATATGTTATGGTTTATAATCATTGAGTTAAATTTTGTGTTTGTTGGGATTCAAATTTGTTTAGGGTTTGTAATGAAAAGCTTATTTGGGAGGTATGGTGATGTAGTGTTAGTACCTTTACATTCGTTGCAAGGTACTTTGGATTGATTTTTTTTCTACGTAATGTTAGGATGCCAAGGCGTGGTAAAGCTCGTATTCCAAGGTAATCCCAATGTTTATTCATTATCTGTGCAACAAATAGAAAACCCTAGGTTTAGGTTTGGTTCTCCGTTAATATGACTAAATTCTTTCAATTGTAGCTATGGTCGCCAGAGGGCAAATCCCTACGACCTAAAGCCTCTCCCTGAAGGTGTTCCTCGACCAATGTGCTTTTGTGGTGATCCTTGCAAGGTAGACATCTCTGAAGATGAGGAAACATATAGACAGAGGTACTGGATGTGTCCCAATTATGCATGGGAACCTACAAAGCAACAGCGCCGTGCATCGTTTGTGAGGAATTTTTATTGTGTTAATTAATTTTCTTGTGATATTAAGTATTGCTTATTTATTTGTTTTGTAACAATTTGTTTTTCTTGCAGACCGTTCCACCACTGTGTGACTTTGAGCAGTGGATTGACACTGAGATCAAGGAGTCGGACAAGCAGCGTCTAGAAGGCCTGAAGGAGTGGGATGCGGAGGTTAAGGAGAGGTTTGAGCAGAGACGCAGACTGGAGGCTATAGAAAAGGAGCATAAGGAAGAGGAGGAAAGGAGACGTGTTGCTGCGTACAGGGCGGAGAGGGAGAAGAAGCTTGAGCGTGTGCGCCGAGCGAAGGCAGCGATGGAGGAGAATCCCGATGCCGAGAGGAAGGGAAAGTGGCCTCGTTGCACTCAGTAGGTATTTGGTTCATTCACGAGCGATGTCGTGTAGCCCTGGACTTTTTTTACTATGTTGTAATGCACTCTGCTTTTATTTCAGATGAACTTATTCCCTGGACTTTTTTTATTATGTTGTAATGCACTATGATTTTATTTCAGATGGTCTTATGCCCTGTACTTCGTTAACTATCCTAAGACTGTAGTGGTACTGTTTGTATCACTGAAAAGACTACTTGTGTTGTTGCAGTCACTGAAAGGGCTACATGTACTGTTGCAGTCACTGAAAGGGCTACAAGTCTATTTGAAAACTCACTGAAAAGCCTAGATTCGTTTACTGTTGTATCCGTATACGCAATGAATTAATATCAGAGTGATGTACTGCATTTAGATGAAGTGACAAAACACAGGTGTAGCCTTTTCAGATGAAATGACCAGTCATGATTGTAGGCTTTTCAGATGAAGCATCTAGCCTTTGGAGATTCAATAAATAAGTACGCACACATGTTTTTTGTCAAGTAGCATTCATGATGAACCTGCCTTCATCTCTATATATAGTGCTCCATGTCTTGCTCCACATCCACACAAATTGTTTTCTGGTTTAGTTTTAGCAAATGTCGAGCGGAGGTTCCTCGAGTGGAAAGGGTTTCGACGGAGGGAGAGGAAAGGGGGTGAGGAAGGGACCTCCGATTGTGTGGGAGGGTTCTCTGGGTCCTGATTCTTTTGAAGAACCAATAGAGGAATTTCCTTTGGAGAGGAAGAGTGACTTTACCCGTGAGAGACCTCTTAGATCATACGAGAAGCGCATTGAAGATTGGCCAAAATGCCGCCACGGTTTGGATTGCGTTGTGCAGATATACAACGACTGTGACGGTGGAGGCCGTCGTTTCTTCAGATGCCCGTGAGGATTTGTATTGCCTTTGAACTCTCTCCTTTTTTAGATTTGCATTTGGTTTCTACTAGTACTTATTGGTAGATGGGTTTTCAGGATTCAAGCTGTCCAGATAACTATGGCTTCACTAGATGGGTCGACCCTCCTCCTATCTATCCCCATCAACAGTACATCACATATCTACAGGGACGCATCTTTGACCTAGAGTATGGCCCTGGAAGTGGTAACAGGGACAAGTCGGACGACGACAACAGCAATGATGCAGAGGAGGCACTATGCAATAATCCGTACTGCGAGTGCCCGTACCATAAGAAGGACGGACCTCCTTCTCCACCGCCACCGCCACCACCACCGCCTCTGTCAACTGGAGGATACTATGGGGAAGGCGCAACTCAGTTCAATATGTGGGAGCATTATTAGGACCAACATTTGTTAGTCAATCTGAATGTGGAATGCTGGTATGAGTTGTTCTTTTCAATCTCGTAAGGCATGCTAGGTTTAGTTTGCAACATGCCCTTGTTAGTTTTTATGTGAGTGTGTACCCTTTGCAATGTCTGTATCACTTGTTTCTTTCAATCCCCTAAGGCATGCTAGGTTTAGTTTGCGACATGCCATTTGTTACTTTTGATGTGACTGTAATCGTTGTGCCTCCGCTATTTCATAAATTGCAGTTTACCTACCTCTAAGTTTCATGTACTATGGTTGATTCCCAAACTGAAAAAAAGATTTGAGTCTCTCTACAAATAGGGGATTGAAATCGAACCAACAATCAGTTTTTCCTGCAGGAACAAACATACAAACATAAATATAACTTGTCTACTCTTATTAGTATAACTCGTGTTAGTCGAAGAGGTTGAGAAAGATTTTTCATTTGAATCATGCAAATAGGATCGCAACATATACCAAATGGTTTGGGTTTTGTTGGGCTGAGGCTCGGCGTTGAGTCGGCCCACGCCGACCCTAGGGTTTGGCTCGACCGTGTGTGAGTTGTGCTGAGGCTCGGCGTTGAGTCGTCCCACGCCGACCCTAGGGTTTGGCTCAGCCGTTTGTGAGTTGGGCTGAGGCTCAGCGTCGAGTCGGCCCACGCCAACCCTAGGGTTTGGCAACGGCCGTGGCCCGGTTTGGGCCAAACCTCGGCGCTTAGTCGTAACACGCTGAGGTTCAAGGCTCGGCGTCAATTTACCCCACGCCGAGCTTGGGCACCTCGGCGCTTCGATGCAAGGGTTTCCAGTATGTACCAGGAGTCGGCGTGAAACGACTAAACGCCGAGGTTGGGCACCTCGGCGCTTCGGTGAATTGTTTTCCAGTATGTACCAGGGGTCGGCGTCAAATGACTAAACGCCGAGCCCCTGGGTTCACCAAAATATACCTCTTCTTTGATTTGCTTCACTATTTCCCACTACTCTAATCAGCCGACGATGACCTTGTGCCAACAACGGACCTGAGCTCGCTAGCTCCCCGACTCTCCTAAGCCGCTTCGTCCCCTTTGCGTGCTTGCCATGTCACCATGGATCCAACAGAGGTTGATCGTAACATGGAGGATGGGGATGATGACACCCCTTCTTCCTTGTGAGTTGCGATGGAGGCCCTTAATAGCTGGAAACATGAAACATGGCGATGTTCCACACATTCACATAACACATGACCACACCGACAGACACATTCATTCAACATCCGTACATACATAAGGTCCAACACATTAAGCATCCAACATAGTCCAACACATTCAACATCCAACATAGTCCATACATATGCTTCATTAATCAAAAAACATAGTCCAAACATAGTACAAGGTCCAATGCATACATAGTCCATGCACAAAATAAAGCATATGAAGTCTTTGGATCTTTTATCGCTCCTTGTACCTTAACGTGGACGGCGAGCGTAACGCTTTCCCCTCCCAAACGGATAGGTACCTGGAGTGTACCTATCCACTGGTCTGAGCGTCCTATGTGGACATCCAGAACTGGAGGGGCCTTGAGTTCCTTGGGGTGCATCTCCAAGCTGGGACATGCCAATCTCATCATACTCATGATCATAGTACTCTCCCTGTCCTTCATCAACTTCATCATCATAATGACCATGTCCTTGACCACCCTCTGCAGTAGTTGTTGCACCATGTGAAGAAGAAGTCCTGCCACCATGTGCACCATGTGAAGATGAAGTCCCTCCAACATGTGCAGTAGAAGGTCCAGCACCAAGCTATTGTGGGACTGCCACATCCGGGGAACGTCTACATCCAAGGCGTGCAGCTACCTTTCGTAGGTGATGCATGGCACGCTGCATTTTGAAAGCACTATTAGTAAGTGGGGTTGGTCGCAAAACTATATAAAGATGTAACATCAACTGAATGAGAGAAGACTACCTGAATGTGCTGTCGTAACATGGAGGCCTCATCAGGATCGCCCATAGGAATCATCAATGCCCTTCCTTGGTCGGCCACTGTCCTCATTATCTCCATGCTCTATGCAACAAAAACAATAATTTAAGTCTCTATCACAGTAAAGACCTCAGAGATTGAAATAGTTGTATCACTTACAGCTTTGGCTAACGCAGGGGCGATCTCAACTTGCCTGCCTTCTCGGGTAGCTTGGTCATATGGGTTGTTGCCCTCATCCTCGCTCGCAATGTCAGCAATGTCTTGCTCCGTCCAAGCGGGCCTCAATTGAAGCCTTGTTCGTTGACCAAACCAAACAAGGTAATCATGGAATGCCTTGTCACGATGGACGGCGTGGATGCCCATGTTGTTCTGCTCCATCAACATCCACTCATCAATGTAGCGCTGGTGCTCCAGCTGCCAGTTGGTGATCTTCTTATTTTTTTGTCTGTTGAACCTACAAATTTTACACCAAATCGGCAATATGAAGGCCTACTCAATGATTCTTTCATGTGAAACGAACAAAATATTGTATGTTATGTACTTGTGGAGCTGCCAACCGGTGGAGAAATCATCGGGCGGAGAAGGCTGCAGCCTACCAAACTGCCGTGCTACACGGTGAGGGAGATGGTACTCCACTGCATAGAAACAAATAAGGGGGGTCCTCATCATCCAGACGTCCTCGTCTGCCATGCACAAGGCGCTCAAGTTGAGATCCGTTACTTGCCTCCGCCGATATGGGCTCCATTGAACCTATACACAACGTCGTCATCAACTAGTCGACGCTCAATTTGTGCACATATCCTCGATTAGGGCAAAAGGGTGGGAAACTTACATGCTGTGGCAAAAGGGTGTCCAGCTTGTTGGTGAAGCTGATGTACGCGTGGCGTGACACGTGGTATGTTCCGTGGGCTCGCTCGTAGAGGTGTGCCACGGTAGGGGCGACAACTACGTCTCCTTGAGGAAACCAAGGTTGTGGGGGATCAAGCTGATGCGGTCTCCCAACTGGAAGCCTCTCCCACATCCAAATATGCAAAAAAAAGAGTGGAAACATGAATGTTAATTACTTTTGTTAAGATAAAACATTGAATTGTAGTGGTAACTTGTACAACTTTGCTTTATTACCTGCAATAGTGTGATGCAGCCTGACATTGTAGCGTGCGCGCCTCCAGGATGGCGGCAAGCCTCGCAAAGCTGACAGTACAGGAAGGCAAGTATAGCCGAGCCCCAACTCCTATTGCCGGCATCCTCCCAGTTCAAAAGGCACGGGATGTACATCCAGGACGCCGTGTCTCCAGTGCCGTCAGGGAAGAGAACCGTACCTAACATGTGGAGGACGTAGGCCCGACAGTAGTATGTCACGGTCTCGGCGTCTACGTTGGGTGGGCACTCCCGAAACTGCTGACGAAGCCACCTCAGGGACACCCCACTGCTGCGCCGTTTCTTGCCAGCCTCAACTGCCGCTAGGGGCCATCCCAAGAAGTGCTTAACCCACTGCTGCCATCCTTCAGACTCCGTGTCTCCTGTCACTGGGAATCCTCAGATTTTGACTCCAAGGATCATGGCAACGTCCTCGAGAGTGACCGTCATCTCCCCGCATGGTAGGTGAAAGCTGTGTGTCTCCGGACGCCACCGATCTATCAACGCCGTCAGCGCCGCTGGGTTGAAAGGTGGCGTGCCTCGATGACAAACACGAGCAACGGTAGCAAGGTTCGCCAGCTTCAGGAGGGGCGTGTACCTCTTGTCGTAGACCATGGTCGTAGAGGCCTCATGTGTCATTGGCCTCAGCACATTCAAAACCTGCAAAAAAACAAGCATGAAAAAGTATTAGTTCATGTCACTTTATAAAGAGCATGGACTATAGAGCAAAACATGAACAATGCAATGTTTTCATACGAATTGTTGAATATACCTCTCCGTTCTCGATCCTCCGAGCCCGGTGGTGCTCATCAAACCTTGGATCAAGAAGGGGGAACCGATCCATCCTGCAACATAAGTAATGCCAAACCATTAGTATAAGTTAAAGCATGTGTATGTGGTACGAAGTAACATAAAAATAAAAAAAAACAAAAGTAAACCAATGTACCATTACACAAAGCAATTCTAGTAGCTAGCTTGATGGATACCTGTTGTCTAAGTAGTTCAGGACATTTTCTCTTATTGTGGCCCGGCTTATGGCAACCAGAGCAACGGCTCTTTTGGGTGTCCTCTACAAAATGTCTCCCAACCTTACTCGTGGTTGATCTACCTTTCGTTGCTCAGTCCATGTCCATCCTGAACCGCTTCCGCCGCCTAGGTCCTCTACTCTTCCAGAGTAAACCAAGATCAGCCACATACTTGGGGCCATCATAAGTAGGCCATTGACTCTCGTCAAGAAATGGCTCGAACTGAGGATTCCAGGTGCTCATTAGGTTCCTCAAAGAGAACTCCGCGGCCATACGGGGAGGGACCTCAGGGTCAACACGTCTAAGGCGACAGGCTGTAATCATGTGGGAGCAAGGCCTATGGTATATGATCGGTTTTCCACATGTACACTTGTTCTCATTGATCACTACTTTATGTTTTCGAGCACCCCGGTCTTCACCACCAATGTTAGTTCCGCCACCCTCTAGAATCTCATATCCATGGTTGATCGGATCAAAACATGAACCCTTCTGTCGTTTAGACTTTTTCTTTGAGAAAGCTAGTTCCTGAGATGCTAAAAGTGCCCAAGCTTTGCCTGCTGTCCATAGAGACCTCGCATGCTTCTTCCTCGAAACGAACCAAGAATTCAACTTGTAGAAGGTGAATGAGGCAATAGCAGTCACAGGCAGACCACGACAACCTCTTAGAAGGCTGTTGAACATCTCTGCCATGTTACTAGTCATGAAGCCCCATCTCCAACCACCCGTGTCATATGCAAGTGACCACTTATCCTTCGACGCCATCAACTCGCTCAAGAATTGCCTGCCATCAACATTTGTGGCTAACTTCAGGGCATCTAACTTGTCTTTGAATAATTGAACCTCTTGCTGCTTGCAAACCTCCTCAAATAATTTGAAGTTGTCCTTTGTGTGATCACGCCTTATAAGATTCTGAGCAAGGTGTCTGGTGCACCACCGGTGATGTATTTGGCCGTAACCAGGAATCTCTTGTTCTACGACATTCAGAATGCTAGCATGCCTATCGGATATCACACAAACATCACGTCCCAGACCAATTACCACTTGTCTTACTAGCCTGAGAAACCAACACCAACTATCCGTGTCCTCATTCCGAACAATCGCAAAGGCCAATGGCACAAGCTGGTCCTCTGCATCTGTCCCAATACAAATAAGCATTGTGCCTTCAAACTTCTCTGTAAGAAAGGTCCCGTCAATTGAGACGACGGGCCTGCAATGCTTGAATGCTTCGATGCTCTGCCCGAACGCCCAAAACGCCCTTCCAAATACCTGGCTACCATTTCTTGTTTCACCCTCCTTAGGTAAATACTCGAAGTGCATCCCAGGATTTACGGCCCTCATTGCGTTCAACATTACAGGGAGGCGCTCATAAGCTTCTTCCCAATTTCCAAATATTATTTCCAGTGCACGCTGCTTTGCCCTCCATGCTTTCCCATACTTGACATAGTAATTGTACCATTGGAAGATGATCTCAACCAACGTAGACACCGTAATGGTTGGCATATGCTTCACCACGGGGCATAATTGCCTTGCAATGAACCTAGAATTGAGCTGCAGATGGTTCTCTTCTGCCTCAGCAGTGGCACAAACATGTGGTTGCTTCACTGAGGTAATCTTCCATTTGCCTGCCTTCGTCTTCCTAGCATATACTCTCCAACCACACTGTTGTTCTTCACAAGCAACAGTGTACCTCTTCTTGAATGAATTGATGACCCTAAAAGGTCGGTTGTGTACAATGGAGTACTCTTGCAACCATGATTTCAACTCATCCATGGTAGCAAACAATATGCCCTTCCGTATGATGAGGCAACCGCTAACATCAGGCACAGTTGTATCACTTGGCCTACCATCAGCTACTGCCCTATGACCATGGCTAAGGTCCTCGAAATCACCAACTAGTGGATCTCTCCAAGGCAAGACCCTAGACAATATCTCTATTTCCCTTAAATTCAGACGACCAACAGGGCGATCGTCATCAGAGTCTTCGGCTATCTCCTCTACGAAGGACTCATCATCTCCAGCTATCTCCATGTCAAAACGGTTCGTAGCCCTAGCATCACCAAAGTCTTCTTCACTACTAAGATCATCTTTGTCACTAAGCTCATCCTCAATAGAAAAGTCTCCGCTAGCGTCGTCTAAACCTTCTTCTGCATCAACAATTACATAATCATCATCCTCTTCATCACTATCATGATTGCCCTCACCATCGGCAACCGGATTCTCTTCCTCATCTCCAACGTAGCCTAGTTGTGTGACAAGTATTTCTTCTTCAGGCAAAGGACCATAACCTATGTGAGCGGGGGAAGATGGCCATGCTTCGAAGTTATCATTTCCTAAGCCAGACTCCTTACTTACTACTAAATCCAAAGATCACACTTCTGAGGCCAATACAACTGCCTTGTAATCATTCCATTCAGACTCGTTTGTAATTTTGAGCAACCGCTTGATCCGAGGACCCTTCGACGACCCAACATCTATGACACCTTCAAACTGAACATGCACGTCTCCTTCATTCCAGCCTAACTTAACCTTCACTCGCTCCACTAACTGGGTCAAAGATGGTGTTTCAGAAAAAATCATCAACTCCTCACACATGTCCAGAAATTCCAAACTATCATCTCTTGTCCTAACAATACGGCCTCCATGATGCAACCTCACTAATTTATCCATCTACAGCCATCACACAACAAGTAGTGTAACATATGAATATATTTCAATCCAATAAGTAGAAACTAAAATATATCATTTCATCTTTTTCAACCCCAACAACATAATCATTTCTAGTCATAAAAAATTAAAATGTAATGATGAACAAATAAATAAAATACATACTAACCCTAATGACCAACAAATAACTAACCCTAATGACACCTACAATAAACAAAGAACCCTAATGACCAAAATAACTAGAAACCAAACTAACCTAACATGTTCAGCATATAAAACAGTTAAACAACAATGCACTCAATCATCCTAAGCCATACATTTTGCAAATGCAAACACAAATATACCAAAACACCATACACCCATGATTCCACATGATTAGGGACAATGTAAGCACATCTACGCGGATAGAATGGAGGAGGGAAGGGACCATTACCTCGAGGAAGCTTCGGGAGCCGAGATCGTGGCACCGGGGGTCGATTTTGGGGGTTAGGGTTTGCTGGCGGCGCGGGGGAGAAGAGAAAGAGAGGGAGGCCGGCGGTTTCAGAATGAAGGGAGGAAGAAGAAGGGGCCTCGGCGCGGCCTAAAGGGTCCAGACCTCGGCGTTGAGTCGGGTCACGCCGAGGTCTGGAGGCTCGGCGTTAAGTGACCCAACGCCGAGCTGCTGGGCCACCGTGCTTTGTTGGGCCGCCTGGGCCGCGCTCCGGATGGGGCCAGAGCTCGGCGCTCGGTCCGACCGCGCCGAGGTTGGGTACTTGGCGACGGCTGACACGACGCCAACGTCTCGGACCCACGCGCCAACGTGTCGACGACGACCCCGGTCTTCCGTGACGTGGCAGTACCTCGGCGTCGAGTGACACGACGCCGAGCCTCATATCTCGGCGTCATGTGCTAAGACGCCTAAAAATGGTCTATTTTCAGAAAATGTTTTGGCGTTGGTATTTTTCTAAAAATTGTTTTAAAAAAAGACCAAAATACGAAAATTTCACCTAGGAACATGAGGTCTCGTGCAGCTAGCTCGGCAAGTACCCGGCGCCGGTGACTCCATGCATGGCCACACGGACGTGAGGACATGTGACGTCATTGTGACGTCACTGTGACGTCACATTGACCTATATGTACGCGGTAAAAAGCATCAACTCATTGTCTCATTTAACCGGTGGCTCCGTGCAAAGCACGGGCATAATCTCACAATGTCACACATAGTTTATTAATTTAGTAATCTCACACATAGTTGATTAGCCTTCAAGCGTTCAGGATGAACACCATGCACAAGCGGCTGTATATACAAACTTAAATATAATATTCGAATAAATATAAACGTGTTACGCGACATTGTTCTTGAAATATAAATCTAACATGTATGGATGATTTTCAAGTTGGCATGTAGTGTGTATACAACATCTCTATGTAGAGTCTCTGATAATAAATTTAAAAATACCTAGGGACAACAACAAATATGACGTTAGTGTGATACTATTTGTGTAATATTTAATTGAATAAAAAATGCATTGTATGTGTTAATAATGTTCTGTTACCTTGCATGTGGCGTTAGAACCTCCTTAAATACAATATTCTTTGTGAAAGTTTCATCCACTATTGGGGTCTTCTTATCCTTATCTTTTTTATTTGACACATTCTTATTTTTTTCCCCGGCATTCTTTTTAGCATTTTTCTTCTCCACCTTTTTGGCCTCCTCCTCATGTGCATCCGCATCAGGCGGGAGGGCAAGGATCTTAATATTCGTTATTGTCGTGGCTCTAGACATCGCAACGTACAACTGACCGTGAGAGAACACCGGTGCGGGCAGGTACACACCCACGTTCAGGATAGTTTGGCCCTGTGACTTATTGACTGCCATGGCAAAGCTCAGCCTGATAGGAAACTACTTCCTCTTAACCTGGAACGGAAACATCTCGTCATCGGACGGCCATAGCGGTATTCGAGGAAGGAATACCCGCTTCCCAGCATGCTGCCCCACCACGATCTCCACATCGATTGTATTTCTTTGGAACCCCCGCACCACCAGCCTTGTACCATTGCATAGCCCAATGGCTGGGTCAATATTCCTAAGCAATATGATAGGACACCCGAACTTGAGCTTCAAGACGTGTGGAGGCAGCCCGTTGGGGGTCAGACTATTAAGGAACTCCGATGGATAGTAGTTATGTGGATCATCTACCGCGGAGTCAAAACTATGATACACCATCTCGCCGCCCTGGAACATATCAATCATTTTCATATTGAGCACGTCAACCCAATCGTTACGTGTAGATAAAATCGCTCTGGTGGTGATGTAGTCTTTGTACGCCATGTTTGCATTTAGATCTGGAAAGATGATGCCGATCAATCTATGAAGATCTTTTTTGGCATCGCCAGAGTACAGGACACAGATCTCATCTGGAATACGTACATTGCCATCTTCGTTAACCTCTTCAGTTCCACCACCAATGCACAATAGATAATCTGCAAACCACGGGTCACTCTGAGCCCTCATGTTGCGGATGAGCTTTAGGTGGCGCATGGATTCCCAAAGATACGACCTTCATAGAGAAGCACAGACTATTTGAGCCCTGGATCCTTTCCGCACAATAGGGAGGAGCTGTCTGAAATCCCCACCAAGGACAACAGTCTTCCCACCAAACGGTAGGTCTGACCGGCCCATTATATCCCGTAGGCTGTTGTCTAGTGCTTCCATATTTTGCCTCTTTGTCATAGATGCCTCGTCCCAAATTATGAGAGCTGCTTGTTGTAGCAACTTGGCAGTACAACTCTATTTCGTGAAGCTACAGCAACCACCCTCTTCAACAGTGAGGGGTATCTTGAAACGCGAGTGGACTATCCTCCCACCTGGCATTATGGATGCTGCGACTCCAGATGTAGCTATAGCCACGGCAATCTTGTCCTGGCTACGTAGTTTTGCGAGAAGTGCCCTATACAAAAAGGTCTTTCCCGTCCCGCTAGGTCCATCCACAAAGAATAGCCCACCTTGTTTGCTGTAGACAGCGGCCATTATCTCATCGTAGGCAGACCTTTGCTCGGCGTTGAGTGAGTCGCACAATAGCACATCTTCGACATTCTGCTCGACGCTAGCTTCCTCAAATATCTCATGAGGAATATGGCTAGCATCGTCGTATGAGTGATCAATATCGGAAAGAGGAAATGGCCTTATGTCCTTCCCCATAGATTGCAGCATGTTTCTAATGTCTATCAAAACCATCTGTTGAACCAGATCTAGGGATGGATTATTGCGGCTGTAGTCCTCTGACATTGCATCGTAGTGTTTTTCCACAACCTCATCACATCATTCGGCTCGCAGAATACCAATATTGTTGCAAATAGCCTTCGCAGAGAGGAAGGCATCTAGAAGAAAGTAGCTTCACTTAGACATTCATCTAGTGTATTGTCTTCTTCGATTAGACCCCTTCTTTCCGCAGCTTCACGGAACGAAGGCAGTAGAACGCCATCAACCATCCTAAGGTGTTCGTATGAGGTAGCACCAGCAACATTGTTTAAGAGAACACAAAGAAAGTAGCATTCTTGCTCAGTAGGATGGGCTGAGATGACTCTGCCAACTTGAAAAACGGAGTTTTTCCTTTTCTGCCAGAATTTACCATCAGACTGCCACGTAAAATGCTCCGGAAGTCCCGATATAATATTCTGCAGGCTTCCCCATGCATCCTGTTTGCCTCGAAGTATGCTATCAGCATTGACTTTTCTACACCTAGCCTATTAATGATCCGTTCGACCTTGTCCCGTTTATGAAATGCCACCATGTGCATGTCGGGTAGATGAAGCTGCAGCTGCTGTACTGGTGGATGGTTCTTGCTCAAGTCAAAGCCATATATCCTCCAGAGTGCTTCTGGAGGTGTCACCCACCGGGCGTCTCTATACTGCTTGATCTCATCAACGTTGCCTTTCTCGTCTGCTTTGTCGGTCTCCCTCATCACCACCGATGCTCTGTCATGTCCCTTGTATATGTACTTGAACAGATACTTTACTGATTTGATGCTCCCGCAGGCCTCAACATTTATATGGTAGTTGAAGGTACGTAGTAGGCAAGGGTTGTAAGGAACAACCCATTGATTGTCCAGGTAATGGCCTCGAACTTTTTGCGTACGGCCGTCATTGTGTCACCGATAGATGGGGTACGAATCCTTTCCATGTGATGTGGCCTCACAGAATGGGCGCGGGTAAATGACCCGCAGCCCACCGTGCATGGACAGTATGTATTAAGCGTCCCACAAGGACCATGCATCATATGCTTCGTGACCATCTTGTATAGCTCAGGGTACTTTTCCTTTTTGGTAGCTCTACAGTGATGATCATGTCATATTGCTCGGGACATGTGAGTTTGTACTTCCGTTCCATTATTAGCAAGAAGTGTGCATGTGGCAAGCCCCTCTTCTTGAACTCCACTATATATACATATGCCTTCACCTTCCCAAGTATGTCTTTCTCCATCAATATTTTCCTCATCGCCTCTAACTTTGCTCTGAAGACTCGTGTGACGAGATCTAGGCGGTCCTGTGGTGTCTGGCCTGGATAAAGTTCATTCTTGATCTCATCCTAGTTAGGGTTGCACGTCATTGTGAGAAAGATATCAGGTTTACCGCACTTTCGCACCAGAGCCATTGCATCCATGTACCGACGCCTCATATCACGGGGTCCTCTGATGAATGACGAAGATAGGACAGTACGCCTTCCGATGTTCTCAGCAAATCCTTCACCCGAATGCATGTTGTCCACCAGGCCTTGGTATAGGTCAGCCCTCAAAGTATCTTGATTGTTCCTCATGTAGTCTAAATGCGAGCTCTCAATCTTGATGTAGGTGTCAACGGCGAACTGCTGGAAAAGACGCCGACCATAGAGTATTGGATTAAATATCCCTAGTCGCATCTAGAACTTGTAGCAGTAGTAGTCACGCACGAAGACACATGTATTCGCAACAGGTTCTACAGGGAGACATTGTTCGAATTAGTATCATGAGTTAACAGAAAAGAGTTTATATTGCATTATTGAAAAGAGTTCAAGTTACCTCCATCATTATCGCCACCATTCTCAGCACGCTTTTTGCGGATTGCTTGAGCTCGATCAACTTGAGCCATAGTCACACCCACTTTTGGAATGCAATTGTGCCACCCGAGCTCACCCATTGGAAAGAACACCGGGTATGACAGTGGGTCGTAGCATGCATTATATGAGCGGATGTCGTGTATAGACCGATCCTTCCCTTGCAGGAGAACACTATGCTCGAATTGGCCGTGATGGTCACTCCCCTCAACCCAAACGACGGCCACCTCTGATGTCAATGGCACGTTATATGTTCTCTGGTCAAGCCGCTGGTCAAGGTTCAACTCGACTCAGTAATCCTCAAGGTTTTCAACGTGTCCCATATGCCTTAGTTGCTGAGAGTAGGGATTCTCATTAAAGATCCTAACCAATTGCTCTATAACTTCTCTGTCTTTTTTGGCGCATTGCTCACGGCACTTGCTCATCTGATGCTCGAGGGATGGATCGTCGTCACAAAAATAAAGCTCAAGGTCTCTTTTTGACACCCTCCTCTTTACCAAATGATCGTATGTTATGGTAAATCTGGCCATGGGCACGGAACATGTAGACACCATAGATTCGCATGTTAGTGGTCACACGATCTAGGTGGCAGTACAGAGAAGTGAAAGAGAAGTGGCCGTTGAAATATCTGATGTTTGCATGAAAGTGCCTAGCATCAGCATCCGAGCTTGACAACAACCTCATGAGCTCTGGTGGTGTCTCAGGAGTTGAAAGATGAATCTTTCCACCCCGATAACAAAATCCAGGCGGTTCACCCTCAAATTTCTTTACGTTGCAGTGCTCGTAGTTCAGCACCGACGATAGCATGTGCGACTCTAACGAGACATTAGCGTAAACCTTGTCGTATGAATCCGCGACATCAGGCTCACTGTTCTCGTACTCATCCATGTTGAGATTATGCTCGACGTCGGTTCCCTCCTCGTCGTCTTCTGACAAAATGTTGATGTGTTACGCGTTGAAAGAAAGTTTGTGAAAAAATGTTTTGACTATTACGCGGTGTACCATGTCTGGCGAAAAAGTACGCCTCATCTTCTTCCTCGTCCTCCTCAAATACCACATCCTCATCATAGTCTGTGCAATACGGCCACATATATGATGAGAGAAACATAATGGCATACAAAAAGAACAAAAATGGATAAATTTAATAAAGAAAATAGCATCCTTGACCATAGAGTTTGGTGTATCAGCTTGTGCACCATTTGGAGGCATTGAAGAGATACCGTCAACTATTGACGGTTGTGTCTGTGTACCTGTGCAATTATTAGGTGGTGGAACTAGAGTTTCCTGGATGACACCATCTGTAGTAAGAAAAGGTGAGTTTTTGGAATAGGAGAACGAAGGTGAAAGTATCGACAATATATAGTGATCAAGGCTAATTACCGTTGTAAACCACACTCGGTTCAGCCGGGTCGTTCGAATCATTGCACTTTCCATCCGCACACCCTCTAGCCCTTCTTCCAATGTTTGCTTCAAAAGCCCGATTGCGACGGGATAGGAGGGCATTTCTCTCTTTAGTGGTCACTCGATGCCTATGTATGGTCTGTGCCACAGCCACTTTAGGGGTCTGGACTTCTAGATTTTGAACTACAGTCGGCGTGATGTCAACAGGCGTGCCAGTCAATTCACATAATTCCATATCGTGTGAAGGTGCTTTAGGCGATTGAGGTGAAGAAGGGAAAATAAGCTGAGGGTTAAAGTGAGGGCTCTCCATGGCGATTGAGTCCGGATGCAAATTGTTAGCTCGGTGTTCTCTCACCATCGTATTTTATTTTTTGTTGCTCTCTTTTCGTTTTAACTTCTTCTCTTGTGGAGTCATTTGCAGTTTTCTTGCAGCATTCTTCGCCGCATACAAGTCATGTCGCCTCTTGTTTATTAGCGCCTTTTGTTCAGGAGACAGTGTAGCCCGTCGTGCTCTATCTAGTTCACGCTTACGCTCTTTTGGACACGTGACAATATTGTCGATGGAATTGAATGCATTTACAACACCTAAATGTAATAAGAAAAAGTACGGTCTCAATGTCTCATCGATGAAGGACACACAATAATTCAAATTGTGTGATAATAAACTTTACACAACAGTGTCAGGTACAATGGTGTTGAAACTCCTTTAGTAATTAAAAACAAAGCCACGATTCTATAAAGGCGTACTTGTTTCATGAATAGTGTTGATATCCGTCTCAGTTAAACTATCGTCAATATCACAAAGAGGGGGTGATTCCTCGTTTCCTCCGATGCTTAAAGGGATAGAACCGTCTAAATTTTTATTGATATAATAAGTATCCTACGGCACCATGGAATTTTTTACCGTAAAGAAATCAATAGTTTTGCTATACCTGCTGATTGGCAAGTCTCCTTTGGAGTCATTTGTAGCATCTTTGCAGACTTTTTTGATGTCTTTTTTTGTGCATACAATTCACGTCGTTTCTTATTCAGTAGCGCCCTTTCTTCAAGAGACATTATAGCTTTTCTTGCTCTATCACGATCACGCTTACGCTCTTTTGGACACGTGACAAGCCGGTTGATGGGACTAGGTGCATATCTAGAACCTATATATCATGGAATGACATCTTAATCAACGCATGCTAGGACGGTGTCTAAGCACACCTATAAGAAACTAACACAGGCACGATTCACAAGAATATCAGGCAATGGATACAAAAGTGTCCCGTTTCATGAATAGTGCTGATATCTTGCTCACTATCAATGTCATGCACGTCATCAGTGCCACCAATGCAACTGAAAGGTTCCGTACCGTCTACAAATATAACCATGTAATTAAAATTGAACCATACAATAAGCAAACTATGACGACACGATAATTTTAGGCGCCGCACCAATAAATACTTTTATTAGCTGAATAAGTAATCTGATAATTGTTGAAAGCCATTACTGTAGGTTGACTGCGTATGGAGCCGATCACTATTTTCGCCTGTTTCATTATGTGTATTCGCATCTGCAATACAAAACATAATAATTGTTATTAATTAAAACACGAATGGCAGTCAAAATGACACTCAACAATACCTCCATAGCTGTTGAATGGGAAGCCATATTGTTTTCAAGATCAACATTCTCTTGGTTACTCATCTTATACCTCTGACGGGGTTTCTTGTTTCTTTCGGTCCCCTTTTCATCAGACATCGTTGCATACCGTTCTCTCTCCCTCTGCCTCTTCTGCTCATTACGATCCCCATCTAGTGGCACCAACCCTGATTTTGTATGATTTCCTTCAATAAAGTTTGGTGAGGAGTTGAAAACATATAAACATAGAACATGTAGAGAGGCTGTAAAAGTTTATATACCTCCATGTGTTGTATTTGTAAGGTACCCGATCACCGGTTGGCCTTGGCGTGTCCATCAACACTACCAAACACTTTTAGCAATACTGTACCTTTGAAATAATGTGCCCAATTCAATATGGACAAGTGAAAAGCAGTGCAAGCTAGGTTGCTGTAGGGGAAATAAAGAATCAAAGAAAAGACCATAAATTTAGTATCGTTGCTATATCTGAATATTTTTGTTCATGTTTTACTACTTAGAAATGTATTCAGGAAGTGCTTTGACTTTTGAAAAAAAAAAGTGGTGGGCACATGTGGCTGTTTGCATACATTCCCTGCCTCTCAAATGCAATCTGAAAAGGAGAGGCATGGAGTTGGATACTTGCTGCTGCATATGCAACAGATCAGATGACAACTACTAATTAGCCTTGGGTTTTTGCCCAGCCATGGTTGTTGTGACAGATTGAGAAGACAAAAATCGCATAGGAGCAGTTGATCAGAAACTCAAAAGTGCAGACGCTAACAAGCAGGGAAACACAAGAACTTCACCTTCTCCAAACTTTAAGCAGAGCAGCACAATCCCCAACTCCTGATCTGAAAATTAATTCGCCACGTTAGCAACATCCGATGGCAGATGAGGTATATTAACAACTACTAATTTGCCAGTGATCACAATTTTAGATTAAAATCAATTTTAGCAGATAAGACTTTTTGCAGATCTGACAGATAATCACCACAATAAGCGCTGCCAGATAATGCTCAATTTTAAGGAGCCAAGGCTTTTTGCAGAACTCTAACAGAGAAAACTCTACCATGATCATCTAGCAAGTTTGATACATATAGAAGCGATAATGGGCCTGTTGCACTCTTTAGCAAGTAACCTTGAAAAAAAAGGTACATCAGTACAATAGATCAGCAGTGCTTTTATGACCAGTAAGCTAATCATATACATATCATATATTAATCAAAGTATCAATACGTTCTCATGATTACAACCAAATCATTTTTTATTTAACAACTACAAGATAGTGTTATGTTCATTATCAGGTAGCAAGCTAGTAATCACAATGCATGAGAATAGATGAATCACCTTTGCTAGTGCTAAGATAGAGTCGTCGGTGTACTTGTATCAGGTCCAGACTTTGGAGCTGGCACAAAATTATTTAGTATATGCACTTGTACAATGGACTTAATTCTACAAATAAACAAACACATCAGAAGAAATGAATCACCTTTGCTATGGCTGAGATGGAGTCAATGGCATATTTGTATCAGCTCCAAACACTGGAGGTGGCAGAAAATTATTTAGTATCTGTATTTGTAAAGTAGATTTAATTCTACAAGTAAACAAAGCTTATTCTGAATAAACATAGATATATTTATCCCGACAATACTTGCAGAATGGATCATCATTACAAGTTTTACTAAACCAAAATAAATTATCTTGATAACTTGTTGCAATTTTGATAACTTGTTGCAATTTATTACTGAACCAAGGGATAACACAGACTACTTATGGTATACAAAGGATTGGAAAACACTGATTCAACACTGGAGAACTCGGTTAGCTCCGCATAGGAACTTGTTAAAGCACAGCCTTGCTGCTTATAATTTAATGGTTTGCTCGGCACAGGAATTCCTTGCTTTAACCCTTATCTCTGCTTGCCCTTTGCTTTTATGGTTAGCTCTGCACAAGAATTTGTTGCTTTAGTTGTTAGCTCTGCATCAAGAATTTGTAAATCATTGAACCAAGCATGCAGTCCTGAATAACCTTAATTCAAGTCTCTTGTGAAATTTTACTTAAACTTGGATGTCACTTGACCAAATCTATAAAATATGGAGTGTTGAACGAACAACAAAAGATCAGAAGATCAAACAATCTACCATTTCAGTCCTCACTGTCTAATTACTGTTAGATAATTTATTGCTTCCTTGTGTGAACACACGGCAGGGGAAGGCGGCGCCGAAAAGGCTTTCTGCTGTGGTACTATAGCCGTTGCAGGGGTAGGCGCCGAACGGCTCACCTGCCGTACTGTAGCCATAGCAGGGACAGGCGCAGAAGTCAGTCCTGCCGTGTTATCTAGTCACTGTTGCAGCATGGCAGCTGTACTAGGACTAGATGGATAGAGTTGTATATATAGTTTGCCACTGCAACTCAATAAAGATGAAGTTCAGATTTGCCATCTCCTCTACAGGGCTTCGGCCAATGCTGGTGCTCGTGCTGTGTGTGTATGCTCTGTTCTCTCTCCCTTCTTCTACCTTTAGCCATAGAGTGTGGTCGGACAACACTTGTTGTGGTCGGCAAGACTGGTGAGTGGTCGACTCACCTGAGCCGGTGATCCTGTGTGGGCCAACAAGTGGTATCGGAGCCGTACAAGCGCCGTCGCAGGACTAACTGCTGGCGATGACGGACGGTTTGGAGATGGACGATAGCAGTGGCACTGTTGTGGCTGTCCAGCCACGACAGGAGGTCGTTGTTCGCATGGTGCGGGAGGTCAGTGGCACCAGTTGGCCGACGCTGACTTGCACCAACTATGGCGAGTGGGCGGTGACCATGAAGGTCAAGCTCAGAGCCCGGCGGCTCTGGAATGCAATTGACAAAGGCACCGACAATGAAGAAGACGACATGTCAGCGATGGAGGCTATCCTCGCTGCTGTATCGAGGGAGTACAGGGAGCCATTGGGGGTGGAGAGCTCTGCTAAGGAAACATGGGAGGCCATTGCAGCGATGCGCGTCGGTTCTGACCGCGTAAAGAAGGCAACGGCCCAACTTCTGAATCAGGAGTACGCCAACCTCAAGTTCAAGGATGGTGAATCAGTGGAGGACTTCTCCCTCTGCCTGCAGACGCTCATCAGCAAGCTGAAGAGCCATGGCGTCACCATCGATGAAGAGGAGGCGGTCTCCAAGTACCTCTACTCCGTGCCGATAAAGTACATCCAGATTGCTCTATCCATAGAGACGATGCTGGACTTGTCCACCCTCACCATTGAGGATGTGACAGGCCGTCTGCGGGCAGTGGATGAGCGCCTGGAGCAGGCGACAGCAACGAAGGACAGCGGTAAACTACTGTTGACAGAGGAGGAGTGGGCTGCTCGGAGGAACTCTGGGGTAGACTCCTCTAGCTGCTCGGTGAAGAAGTAGGTCGACCCCAATGCCTGCTGGCGCTGTGGGAAGACGGGCTATTAGGCACGGGAGTGCCCAAATCACAAACAGGAGAAGAAGGCTGAAGCTCATCTGGCACAAGCTGATGATGAGGATGAGGCCACTATCCTGATGGCGACATTTTGTGCACTGCACGACGTCGAGGCCGAGGAGAAGGAAGAGGTTATTGTGGTGGAAGGGCCTAGCAAGGCTCTAAAAGCCGTCTACCTCGACGAACCACGCGCCCAAGTCCACCTCGGACATGTGGGTGGTGAGCAGGAGCAGCTATGGTATCTAGACTCTGGCACCAGCAACCACATGACGGGCTCCAAGGCAGCCTTCTCTGAGCTCGACGACGATGTAACTGATACGGTGAAGTTCGGTGATGGCACAAGGGTGGGAATCCGAGGGCGCGACACCATCATCTTCAGGTGCCAGAACGGTGAGCACCGCGCGCTAATGGATGTATATTACATCCCGCAGCTGCGTTCAAGCATCATCAGCATTGGCCAACTGGATGAGCGCGATAGCGAGGTACTGATCAAGGACGGAGTCCTCAGGATCAGGGACTGAGAGAAGCGACTTCTTGCCAAGGTGAAGAGGTCTAAGAACCAATTGTACCTACTCGATTTGAAGGTGGAGCGGCTTCACTAGCACTTTCGTTGTCGAGCACTTGGTCATCTACGGTGGTGGAGATGCTGGGGAAGAGGTGCCGAGCACTTCGAAAGGGGTGCCGAGCACTCTAGCTATAGAGCTGAGCACTCTTGGGGAGGTGCCGAGCACTCCGAGAGGGGTGCTGAGCACTCTGGGAGTGGTGCCAGGAGGTTCTGCAGTGGTGGCGACCACTCCATGACGGGTGCCGAGCACTCCCGTAGCAGAGCCAAAGGGTCTTGCAGTGGGGCCGACCACTACAAGACTAGGACTGAGCACTCCTGCAGTGGTGCCGACCACTCCAGGAGTGGTGACGAGCTATCTAGAAGTAGTGTCGAGCACTGCATCCGGGGTGCCGAGCACTCCAGGTACTGTGTCGAGCACTCCGACGAAATAGGGAACTCCATCGATGTCGATCGAGTTCACCTCACCTCCATGTGACATCACTGAGTTCGTGGATTCCTTCCATGAAGGTGAGGAGGTGCGGTTCAACAGGCTGGACGACATCGTCGGTGGCACAGGGCCCTCAGGCCTGGTGGGTAGGCTGCTCAATGACCTAGAGCTGCTTCTCGTCAGTGCTGAGGAACCACCCACGTTCGTGCTGGTCAAGCGCGATGGACGCTGGCGACGGGCGATGCTGGAGGAGATGAAGGCGATCGAGGAAAATGAGACTTGGGAGCTCATCGATCCGCCTCCAGGATGCCATCCGGTCGGTCTGAAGTGGGTGTGCAAGGTCAAGCGGGACGAGCATGGCGCTATTGTCAAACACAAGGCGCACCTCGTGGCCCGAGGCTTTGTCCAGCACGAGGGCATCGACTTCGAGGAAGTCTTTGTGCCGATAGCGCGCATGGAGTCCGTCCGTTTGCTACTGGCTTTAGCAGCAGCAAAGGACTGGCGCGTCCATCACCTAGATGTTAAATTGGCCTTCCTCAACCGCAAGCTAGCGGAGACGGTCTTCATCAGACAACCTCCGGGTTTTGCCTTCAAGGGAGCGGAGCACATGGTGCTCCGACTACGCAAGGCGCTCTACGGACTGCGCAAGCCCTATGAGCGTGGAACGCCAAGCTTGACGCCATGCTGGGCGAGCTTGGGTTCAAGAGGCGCGCAACCGAGCACGCGCTCTACACGCGGCGACGGGGGAAGGAAGAGCTCATCGTCGGCATGTATGTGGATGACTTGATCGTCACCGGCGTGCGTGCGGAGGACATCGACAGCTTCATGAGCGAGATGGCGGCTCGTTTTCGAATGAGCGATCTCAGCGCACTCTCCTACTACCTCAGCATCGAGGTGAGATAGGGGAAGGAGGCGCTCACGCTCGATCAGAGCGCGTACACCTCGAAGCTATTGGAGCGGAGCGGCATGGCTGAGTGCAAGCCGTGCGTGACTCCGATGGAGGAGCGGCTGAAGCTGACAAAGGCCAGTACCGCGGTGAAGGTGGATGCAACACTCTACCAGAGCATCGTCGACGGTCTGCACTACCTAGTCCACACGAGGCCGGACATTGCGTTCGCCGTGGGCTACGTTAGTCGCTTCATGGAGGATCCCAGAGAGGATCACTGGGCTGCGGTGAAGCGGCTACTGCGCTATGTCAAGGGGACGGTGGATCAGGGGATCGTCTTTCCCAAGACCGGAGGAAGTAGGCTATAGCTCACTGTCTTCAGCGATGCAAACATGGCGGGGACATCGACGGACGGCGGAGCACCTCTAGCGTGCTCGTCTTCCTCAGGTCGGCTCCAATCTCATGGATGTCGCTGAAACAGAAGGTGGTGGCGCTATCTACGTGTGAGGCAGAGTACGTAGCGGTGGCCATAGCGGCGTGCCAAGTTGTGTGGCTACGCCAGCTACTGGGCGAGCTGACCGGTGTGGAAGCTCACCCACCAGCACTGATGGTGGACAACCAGCCCACCATCGCCCTCACGAAGAATCCGGTTCTCCATGACTGGAGCAAACACATCGACGTCAAGTTCCATTTCCTCAGGGACTGTGTTGATGGAGGGCAGATCATCGTCGAGTTTGTCGAAACTGGTCGGCAACTCACGGACGTCCTCACCAAGCTGCTCGGACGTCTTCGACTCACGGAGCTGAAGGAGATGATCGGCATGGAGGGGGTTCAAGGGATAGCAGTAGGATTAGGGGGAAAATTGTTAGATAATCTACTGCTTCCTTGTGTGAACACATGGCAGGGGAAGGCGGCGTCGAAAAGGCTCCCTACTGTGGTACTGTAGCCGCTGCAGGGGCAGGCGCCGAACGGCTCACCTGCCGCACTGTAGCCACAGCAGAGACAGGCGCAGAAGTCAGTCCTGCTGTGTTATCTAGTCGCTGTTGCAGTATGACAGCTGTATTAGGACTAGATGGATAGAGTTGTATATATAGTTTGCCACTGCAACTCAATAAAGAGGGAGTTCAGATTTGCCATCTCCTCTGCAGGGCTCCGACCAACGCTGGTGCTCGTGCTCTGTGTGTATGCTCTGTTCTCCCTCCCTTCTTCTACCTTTAGCCATAGAGTGTGGTCGGACAACACTTGTCGTGGTCGGCAAGACTGGTGAGTGGTCGACTCACCTGAGCCGGTGATCCTGTGTGGACCAACAATTACATATAAGTAATTAGTAGCAACTTTTTTGGGGTATAAATAGCAGCAGCCTGTCTGCTAGCATCCTAGTTTGAAGAGGACAACTCGGATCACTCCTTTTCGGCCTCTCCGCTATCAGCCTTGTTTGAAACATGGCATAGAAATTTTGTTCACTTGAATTGTTTTGCAAGCTTATTAAAATTATTTACACCATTTGCAGAACACTTCGAATAGCAACCAGAGTTTACCAGTAAACCTATTCCAATCATTGTTTCTTCGGCTCTCAAATGTGCATGAAATTTTGAGACGTTCATGGACTGTTTGCAAAGGCTCTTTTATTTGGAGTTACAACCTTGTAGATAATCATGTCTACATCTAAATACCATAAATAAATTTGCGCTTATAGTTTCTGACCCTAAACATTTCATAGAGCAAAGCATTCCTGCTGTCCGGCCAGTTTGACTGCAAAGTGCGAACTCACCGTTAGAGAAGCAAAGCAGGCTTACTGAAAGGTGCATTTGGCTAACTGATGCTGCAGCTATGTGATGCATATTTCCTATTGAATTCAGGAGAGAAACTATGGCTCATTAGAGAGAGAGTTAATTAGTTGCTTACATATTTTGACATCTCAAGAGTCAAGAGCATGAGCTTAGCAATACCAGTACAAGCCCTCGGGAGCATGAGCGCAGCAGGGATCAAAATGTGTTCTTTACCCATAACATAATGTACAAAATGACCAAAAAGTTATCTTTACAAAAGCAAAAGCAAAGCATAAACTGGAAGCCGGCGGAAAGCAAAAATAATGGATCCCTGCCATTGTAGAAAAGATCTTCAAATTAAAAAAAAGCATAAGTAAATTTAAATGATCTACAAGTAAAATGACCATTCTTAGTATATGAGCAATACCGAAGTATGGCTTGTACTGCTCCAAAGATGCCACCTGTAGAGGGCGAAGAAGACGAGAGGGGCTATGTCTCTAAAGTCTAAACCGAATGCAATACAAATAACAGAAGACAGATCACACGGAATGCAATGTTTAGATAAACGAGGATTCCTTCAGTTATAAAACCATTCGAATCCAAATAGCTTAGAGATCACACATGATGAAATCTAAATGCAGTTACTGAGATCTATAAATGAAATGTACCTATCGACACAGATGATTCTCGGATGGAAATGCTGACGGCAATGAAGTCAGCGTGCTGACAGTGTGGGATGTGGGCATGTGGCAGTAGACTGCACGACGCCGGTGTGCAGGCTGAGAGAAGGTTTGCGGTGATCATCGATTCATTGGGGATGGAGGGGGATCGGGACGGCGGTGACTGTCTATGGGATCGGGGATCACCTTGCTGCGACTACGGCCCTCGGTGCGGGTGGGAACTGGGAACGAACCGCACCTCGTCGGCCGCCTCTTGCCGTTGGCCGCTGCTGCGGACTGCGGGTGGGAACTGGGATCAGGAAGAAGGATCGGCCGAGGTGGTTGACGAGCTTGCCGGTCTGCTTGGACTGCTTGAGGACGAGGCATTCTCCTGCTGGAAGACCCTCGGGGAGGGGAGGGCAGATGGCGGCGGTAGATGCGGGATGCACGATTTAGGAATTAGGGGGCAGGACGCGAGGGAATTTAGGAAGGTGGGATAGGGAGGTGCCGTGATTACTGTGATCAGTGCAGGACTGCCGGAAACGATTTCAGGAGAGGCAGGTTCACGAGATCGCACGGCAGAAAGGTGAGGCGACCCCAAAACAAATGTCGCACCAAAAAGTTGTCTTAGTTTTGTTCTTTTTAGTTGTAGGAAAAGAGTTAAGGATAAAAACGAACGAAAACGAACGGAAAATAGCTCTACCGTTTTTGTTTTCATATTTTTTTACGAAAACGGGAGCGGGAGCCAGACAACCGGGAGCGAAAACGGTAGCGGGATAAACGGTAATACGAAAACGGATAAATACGATCGGAAAATAGATGGAAACGAACGGTAAGCGGGAACTTAAGCCGGAATTACATGCCGCATATGATAGCTCAAATATAGAAACCAAAGAGCATTAATAAATAGATAATACACTTAACAGACCACACACAAATATTAGTACAATACCAAATATGAAATATCCATACATCACACCCAGACACCAACAGCACAGCGGAGAGTTTAAAAAAACAGCATAGCGGAGAGCACACAGCATCATAGCCCATCAGCCTCTCCTCTTTCCTTCCCAGGCCGCAGGCCTGTTTCCTGCACCGGCACCCCACCCACCAGGTCGGCCCACTAGGCATCCCCAGCCCGCGCCCCTCCCTTCGTCGCTGGGCCGTGGTCCAACTCGCGCTGGGAGCCAGCCAAGCCTTCTATGCTGTGTTGGACTGTTATCCCGGATTTAAGAAAACGGGATATCCCAGTTGAAAACAGCATACCGCAAATACGGACGGACAAATGCTCTACCATTTTTGGTCCCGGTCCCGGTCTCAGTTCACTCTGTCCTGTTTTCGGTCCCGTTTCTGTTTATCCAGAAAAAACGAAAACGGACAGGAAAAAACAATATACGGTTGCGGACAGAACGGGATTCATCCCATCCATTTTCATCCTTAATAAGAGTAACCACCTTTTTGTTACTTGTGCAGTTGTTTTCCTTTGCTCTAAAAGAACCTTGTCTTTTTTTCTAAGTTTTATATTTCATAACCAGATAGCCTTCTAACCTTTTTTCCTATTACTTTATTTATTACTTATGAGGATTCATTCATAGTTCATTGCACATTAGTTATCCTGACAAATGTAATGGCAACAAACATTGGGTGCACATATTGTTTTTTTTATAATTTTCTTAAGACTATTTCCAATAAATATATATTAATAACAATGCATATGACATTATTAATAGTTTTTAACAACTTATTCATATGTTGGACTCATGTGCATTCATATATAATTTCTATTACAAACATGACAATTTTGTCATATTAAAAAATAAGGTAAATAAGGTGGCTATCTTAGAGCAACTCCAACCAAGCTCTCAAAAATTTCCCCCTATTCTTTCAATTGAGAGTTCCCCATCTATATTTCATTCCCTACTTTTCAGTGCACTCTAACCGATGTCCTAAATTTCCCCTACTTTACACTGTATTGTCATGGACCCTGTTCATTTGCCCCACTTGTCAGCTTTATGGGAAGAGAGAAAGGAGAAATAGGGGGAAGGATGAGGGGCACCAACATATGAAAGTTAAGGAGAGAGAAATGAGAGTCCCTCGTCCACTAGAGGCTGAATAAGGGGTCAGTTGCAGAGGGTTTCATGTGTTGAGCTCTCAAAAATGGGATGAGGCCTCAAGTGGGGCTTTGTTGGAGTTGCCCTTATAACTCTATTATTTATTTTATGGTGGCTTGTTATGGATGTGAACCGAACACATCAATGGACACGCCTATTTATAGCTGCTCATGATCACTATGGTATTACAAAAAAAAATTATATTTTTTCTAATACTTATATATTCTTAGATATTTTTAGCTTACAAGAATATCTACACCTAGAGTATCCTAATTTTCGCTATGAAACATGACAAATATATCTCATGTATGCTCATTATTTATCTAGAAAGTTCCACAAATATGCATCGCTATCTTTAGCACTACCATTTAATGTATACTTATCTCCGTTAGTCGTGCATGATACTATCTTTAAATCTTTTATGCTTTGCCATCCCGGCCTCCTACCCTAGTGACAAGTTCTGCTCTTCCTTCATCTCATACATTTTTTGATGAGAATATCACTCCTTTGGATACACATGATGCTCCTCAAGTTTGTTAACAAAAACATGGGATGGCACACTTGACATGTGGCTGTCAGCCTATAGTCTTTCTATTTTCTTTCTTCTCTCTCCTTAGTCCGTTCTTCCTACTCCCGATCCATCCGCAGAGGGTGGTGGCCGCCTCCTCCCCCCTTGCGGCCGAGCTTGCCCCAATGTTCCACAAGGCGCTCGCCTAGGCGCGCTTATACGCTAGGCGGAGGGGCACCGCCTCACCCAAGGGGGTAGGCGGAGAATAGGTGGTGTGCCCTAGATCTAGGGTTGCGGCGGAGGCGCGAGCGTGCCAGGTTGAGGCTAGCGGCAGGCGCGGCCATGAGGAAGGCGCGCTGTGGGCGCAACTGGAGGCAGCGGGTGGAGGTTGGGAGGAGGGCGGGCAGAGGTGATGGGCGCGAGGTTGCAAGGAGATAGGCGCGGCCTGGAGGCAGCGACGATGGGCGAGGAGCGCGGACAAGAGGATGTAGACGTGGACATGAGCAGAGTAGTGCGGGAGGTGGATGGAGTGGTGACTTAGGTCAGGAAGGATAAGGTGTAGTAAATAACGTGGATGGGCCTTTTTTAGTCTTTTACAACTTTAAGGCTCCGTTTGGGTGTTTTTGTTTTCTAAAACTGTAGTATTGCGAAACCACAGTTTTAAAAACCGTAAGTTTGTAATACCATAGTATTTAGAAACCACAGTGTTTCTCTATTTAAGAAAAGCCATGACGTGTTTGGCTACACAGCAATATGTTGCTTTTGAGACTAGTTGGGTTTGTGTCTTTGCTGCTAAAAATAGCATGTATCTCTGCATACATATGAATTCATTTTTATTTAAATGAATGCTTATAGTACTATTAAACAGATTGGATGAGCAGTCAAACTGTCCTTCTTCAACGGATCACAATTATTTCTGTTACTAGTCTTGCCGTAGTCTTTTCCTATTGATCGGGTCTTACGAGGACCTTGCATGCAAACTAATCACAACTCTATCTGAATATTTGTATATAGAAAGCTATGTCCAAACGCCACAGTTCAACAATTATCAACAATGTGGGGAAGTTTTATCCAGGGAAAGCAAAGAGATGATGATGAGTTTGCTCTCATCACAGGATATAATCTTGGGAGTGATTCTTCATCTGAGCGTACACCAATCCATGATTCTATTCTTTAGGAGAAGAATATGTATCAGAAGTTTCTTTATGGGTTAGGTTGCAAGCGAGAATTTCGGATGGAGAAAGCAATCTTTTATAGATTGGTGGATTTGCTTTGAGATAAGAATCTTCTGCAAGATACCAGAGGAGTTGCAGTTGAAGAACAGGTAGCTATATTCATGTATGCTATATCAAAAAAATGCAAGCAACAGAGATCTGCAATGGCATTTCCAACATAGCAGCGAGACAATAAGTAGACACTTTGGGTCAGTACTAAGAGCAATCACGAGGTTAACAAGAAGCCTTATACAATTGCCAACCATCAATATTTCGATCAAAATTCCAAGTAAGTCAATGTTTACGCCATACTACTGCTAGTGGCACTCATTTTTCGCAAGTGGCGCTTATTTTTCGCACATCTATTTATGTTCTCATGTTCAATTTTTAACTAGAGATATGTTCGGTAGGACTGTATTGGAGCAATAGATGGAACACATGTTTCGATTTCCATTGCTCCACGCTTACAAGATCCGTACCAAAATAGGAAGGGGACATTGTCTCAAAATATCATGGTTGCATGTAATTTTGACAATCGGTTTGTACATGTTAGTGCAGTCAGATGCGAGAGTGTTGCAAAATGCACTACAAAATAATTTTTATGTGCCTGAAGGAAAGTTCTATTTAGTCTATGCAGGATATGCCAATACACCAAATTTTATTGCACCATATTGCAATGTAAGATATCATCTACAGGAGCAAGGCAGAAGCAACCAAAGGCCACAAACTCCACAAGAATTATTCAACCTGAGGCATGCACAGCTCTGTAATCATGTTGAACGTATTATAGGTGTTGTAAAGATGCGTTTTCAAATATTGAAGTGTACTTCGCATCACCCTTGAATGGACCGTGGCGCCTAAGAGGGAAGAGAATTAGGCAACTTAAAAACTATTTCTAAACTATGGCCTCTAAAGCAACCTAGTCAAAACCTATGCAAGAAATAATCTATCTAGATATGCAATTAAGGTTTTGCTAGATGTGTTGCTATCTCTACCTCAAAATAGGTATGCACCATAGGTTCCAATCCTATCGACTGGTCTGTCACACTAAGCTAAGAAAGTAAGCACACAACCAAGGTACATAAATTAAGTGTGGAAGGTAAAGGGCGATAGATATGCAAGCTCCCATTCGACGACGCCTGTATTTTTACCGAGGTATCGAGAAGCACGCAAGCTTCCTCCTAGTCCTTGATGGAGCCCCTCGCAAGGGCCAAGCTCCTGGTCGGGTAACTCCATGGATAGCCTTGGGCCTTCCCCATGCGCAAGACTATACTCCGGTGTACAAACACGGTGTGCGCAAGCACCTAAGATCAAGAGGTATGCAAACCTCACTAAACACACTAGGCATAAAACCTAGAGCAAGCACATAAGTGGTAGTCTGCCTAAGCACTTCGCAAAGCACCTATACTAATCACCGAGTGTATCACTGAGCACTATATAGTTGGAGAGCACTAAAATGGTCAACCGTTGGAGGCCAACGCCGGGTAACAGTTACATGTTGTTCCCGGCCCCACCTATCGACTCCCTCTCCTGGCGGTCACACCGTGGCGCGTCCAGAGAACTCCGCACTGGGCTGGAGTGTCGGACTAGGCCGACGGCCCATCATCGGACCGAATGCTTGCCCGTTTTTGAAGTCGCATGTCTTCCCGTGCGTGTGACCCTGGCGGTCCCACCATCGGACCGAATGGTCCAACCGTCGGACCCACTAAACATT
Source organism: Miscanthus floridulus (assembly GCF_019320115.1). Lineage (NCBI taxonomy): Eukaryota > Viridiplantae > Streptophyta > Magnoliopsida > Poales > Poaceae > Miscanthus > Miscanthus floridulus. Next base: position 20,576,005 of record NC_089594.1, read on the forward strand.
GGGCACGTCTCGTCCGAGGCCCCCTACTGGCTCGGTCCGACGCCCTAGCGGTCCCACCATTGGAGTGAGCAGTCCCACCACCAGACAGACAGAGCCTGCCCTGTCTTTGTTTCTTCGCGCCAAGTTCTCCGTTAATTGTCCGGGCTTCTTTTTTGCGTTTTGGATCCTTCTCTTTATTTTTGAGACATCAACACATCTTCTAGCGTCTTCCTTCAGGTGTTGATCATCTTCTACATGTCCCAACACGATCCAAATCCGCATGTGCATCCTATTGAACTACAACAAAAACACTTACAAACATATTAGTCTAATTTGGTCTTATTGGTCATCAAACACCAAATTCTAAGCTAAATGGGCCAATGGTCCATTTTCCTTACAACACTATTGACTCACGGGCAGATATTGTTTTATCATGTTGCGTACTTCATAATTTTATAAACAGCAAGCAAACAATGGATTGAACAATCTGGTTTTTGTGTCCAAGAGACACAAATAGTTGATGTTCTTGGGGAGATACACATTATACAAGTGATGTGCAATCTCTAAATCAAAGAAGAACTTTGGGCAGTGCAAAGAGAGATAAAATAACTAGTGACATGTGGGCAGACTATAATATTTATCTGCAGCATTACATAAGAAATGATGCAAGATTTTGTACTCACTTTTGTACAATAAAAGTTACATAAATATAGTTTTGCAGTATTTGATGTTTCTTTAATATATGGATTATTTAATCCAGGAACAATATTAACAAAACCAGTTAACAATTGTAAATAAATCCTGATATGGTGGTCCTTATTAACACGAGCAAATTAAAAAAGATACAGCTAGTTGAAGCATATGAGCTAAGCAGTCTTTTTAATACCAAACCTTACTACTATTTAATAACAAATCTCACCTAAAATTCAACATAGAAAATAGCTTCCTTAAGGAACTCCACAATATTATCATTGCCATTCAGTGTCATGAATATCTCCCGGTTCATTTTGTCCTTCTTGAGATAGTTGATTGTCTTCATCAATTCTTGTGCTTGCAGAACGTCCAACTCCTGTAACTTTGCAACACACTTGGCCACCGAGTAAGGATCATTATTGGGGTCATTTCTTTCCATCTGGGCTAATTTAACTTCCTTGTAGCTCTCAATTTGCTTTGACTTAAGATCCTTATAGCTCTCAAGCTTCTGTTTCCTCAAGGCAACCAGACTCTCAAGCACAGCATGCTTGTTCTTCTTTGGTCTAGTTTTTTCAGGAACTTTCTCGGTTGATCTAGCACGCTGCGTCCTACAACTTGCTGCTGAGTTTTCAAGTATTTGTTCCTCTGGATTTTTACTAGGATTTTGGCTATTTTCTGGAACATCACCAGGGTCACCATACGGTGAATCAGGAGCATTATTGTTCATCCCATACTCTTATCCAAAACTCAAACCAGATTCTGTGCCTTGTCGATTTGTTTTCTGGTTCTAGGAAAGGAAACATGGAAACAAAATGACTGCACATGGAAAGAAAAAAGGGCGCGAAGTGGAAATGAGACACGTGCCATCAGAGGGTGGGACCGAGTTTTTTTGACTAAAAAAACTATGGTTTTATTAATGGCAACATATCATGTGCAAACCAACTAACATGTGCAAACTTAAAAACTATCAATCAGGACCACTGCATGCTGATCCAATTGATAGGGTGAGGGGGCTTAGGCGCAAAAAAAAAGGCGGGTGGGGGGCTTAAGCGCAAAAAATCCCACCTCTCACCCCCATTCATTGGATCAGCATCTAGTGGTCCTGATCGGTAGTTTTCAAGTTTGCACAGGTTAGTTGGTTTGCACCTGATACGTTGCCTTTATTAATACCTTAGTTTCTAAAACTCCAAATTAACTACATCCAAACACCTTCTTTCTTTCAGATACCTAGGTATTTTAAAAAAACCATGGTATTAATCTAAAACTCTTAAAAAAAACTTTGTATCCAAACAAGCCCAAGTCCACAATCTCTTGTTTTTCTTTTATTTAAGATACTTTTATATGTAGATGTATAGGACAACTAGAGAATGTCTAGACGTGTCTAAGCTTTAGGCGGTAGGTCACCGTATAGATACCACCTAGTACTTTTTCTAAGGCATATTTAACTTATTGCCATCCTTACGGATGGCACCTCTCCGTTTGCCAGCTTTAAACGCGTACCTACAGAATTGCCCTCAGGAATAGTGAACCACATACATTTTTGTCACTTCCGCTGATGTGGCACGCCACGTGTGCGTGCTAGCACGATAGTGTCTCTAGGAACCCATATAGGACATGTGAAATGACCTATTTTTACCCCTGCTACTTCTCTCCCTCCACTCGCTGATGCGTGGGCCCCATATGTCAGCTTCTCCTTCAACCTCCATCCACCACCACGTAGCGAGGGAAGGGGAGGAGCTCGTGCAGTCCCGACCGATGTTTTCTCCATCCCCGACGACCTTCTCCAGCGAGCCGGTGCGCGTGAGCCGGCGCGGGTGAGCTCCGCCGCGGGGCGGCGTGGGCGAGCTTCGCCACACGCGAGTCGCGTTGGTGAGCTCCACCTCGGGCGAGCGATTCTTCTGCATGCCGACACACTCGACCATGGCTCGGGCCCCTCCTCTCTAGTTCGGATCTGGCCGCAGCCCCTTCCTCGGCTCTGGTGGGCGCGACCCTGGCTTCGGCAAGCGCGGCTGTCTCCTGCGGGTGCTGCTGTTCGAGGGCGCCGCAATTGACTTCTCCTCACCCTCTGTGCTGCTACAGCTCCCACGCCACTGCTGTGCACCCTTAGCAGCGGGCCAACTCCCTCCGATTCCAAGCAGGAGCACCTCTTCGGCCCCATGGAGTTCGACATGGCCAGGACTCCGCACGAGCTCCGCCCTCCCCTCGCTACACGGTGATGGATGGAGGTGGGAGAAGAAGCTGACATGTGGGGCCCACGCGTCAAACAAGTGGAGGGAAAGAAGCATCAGGGGTAATATAGGTCATTTCGCGTGTCCGGTAGGGGTTTCCAGAGACGCTGCCGCGCTGGCATGCACCCGTGGCATGCCACGTCAGCGAAAGTGCCAAAAATGTAGGCGGTTCACTGTTTTGAAGGGCAATTCTGTAGGTGTCCGTCTAAAGTTGGCAAATGGAGAGGTGTCATCTCTAACAATGGCAGCGGGGGCGGGTTCGGAGTGGGTATCCGCGGGTTTCAGGTCCTACGGTCCTGGTTGCGAGGATAGTTTTGCACCCACAGTTTTTTTATTCAGATATCTGAAAATTTATGGGTTTGGTGTGGATTCTCAATTTCATCCGCGGATTACCCTTGGGTCGCGAAATAATTGGGCCCCACTGGGAGGCCATCTAAAACCCTAGGTATATATCTTCTTGCAACTAAAAAGACCCGGATGAAATCGTTTTCGCCTCGCTAATCCGCGTTAATCGCCCCCGCTAAACACGCCAGCCCCGCCACGCTCTCTCTACCGGAACTGCCGCAACGACTCCCGCCCCGCTCCCTGTGTAGCGAGCGTCCGCGGAACCGCCGCCCGCGCACGACGCCCAGCACGCCCCGCGGCCTTCCCTCCCGTCTGCACATAAGGCTGGATAACGAGCCGGCTCGGCTCGTTTCGGCTCGGCTCGTTCTGGCTCGTTATCCTAACGAGCCAGAAAGCCAGCTCGGCTCGGCTCGTTAAAAGCTCGAACTGGCTCGTTAAGCTCGCGAGCCAGATATAAAAAATACAAAAAATATAATATTTGCATTTATCTAGAGTTTGAGAATAATAATAATAATACAAAAGAAATGCATCTAACAACCTTAAATCGAATAAAAAAATTAATATACGCTAATATATATATATAAGTATAATAAAATACTATAGTATTCATGCATCTAACAATCTTAAATGATACTTTTTTTTCTAAAAGTTTGGCTCGTTTAGCTCGCGAGCGGCTCACGAGCTAACTCGAGTTAGCTCGTTATAGCTAACGAGCTAAAATCTTGCTCAGCTCGGCTCGTTATCTTAGGGGGTGTTTGGTTGAGCTTTTGGCTTTGGCTTTTGGCCCCAAAAGCCAAAAGCTCAACCAAAGGGGCTGCTTTTGGATGCTGTTTTTTCAGAAGCAGCTGCTTTTCCGTAGTTCATTTTTGAAAGCTGGTTTGACCCTGCTTTTAACTTTTGGCTTTCTGCTTTTCGAAATTGGTGGAATAAAAAGCTCTTCCATAGTTGTTTTAAGAGAGATAAAGATAGAAGATATATTTTATACTTGTTTAACCAAACAGCTTTCAGCTTTTCTACAGCTCACAGCCACAGCAGCTTTCTCACAGCTCACAGCCCACAGCAGCTTTTGCCAACAGCCACAGCTCAACCAAACACCCTCTTAACCAGCGAGTCGAGGCAGCCACCAGCCGAGCGGTTCGAGTTTTTCGTAAGCCTTACCCGCACAACCGCAGCTGGAGCCTGCTCGGCTATAGCTCCTCTCTGCATCCTCAGGCGAGTCTCCCATTCACCAACTCAAGACTTTGTGTTGGGTGGGATTCCCAAATCTCAGTCCAATCCCCTCCATCAAATTGACGCTCCTCCAGTAGCGAGGCCGGAGCCCGGAGGGGAGACGCCGGAGGCTGGATCTGGAGGGGATTCAGTTCAAGGCAGGCAGAGAGGGAGAGATCGATTCGATTCCGCCTTAAGGCGGGCCGGGATATATAGATTATATATCCATGGAGCGGCAGCCGGACCGCCTTCGTCGGCGAGCGCAGACCACTTGTAAGCCGCCGCCTTCTTTTCCTCTGTTTTTTTTTTCTTCTTATATAATTATAATCTGGTTGATAGAAAAATCCAAACTTTTTCTCCACCCATCTTGTAGTTTTAATGTGAATCTGTTTGCAGAAAAAAAATATTCTAAGCCAAGGAGATTTCCAGAGGAATACAATACGTATCTCATTGTTAAAGTATTGCTACTACAGTAATACATTCAATTGAATCCGTTACTTTCTCTTACCTGTATAAGTAATATCCGAGATGAGAGCCTCTCCTTGTGAGGGAGGAGACATTGAAAGCAGTAGCTGATGGCCTGCACTGTATTGTTTCTTTGGCTTCGACCAGATTGACAAAACCCTTTTTTTAAGAGTTTTATTAAACCTTTTTTTAAGAGTTTTATTAGGGCCACAGCCCCCGCCTTTCCATTAGATTGACAAAACCTGAGGAGAGGTTACTATGCACGCTCTGGGGAAAAGATAAAAACCTGCATGCTCTGTTTTTACAAGCTGTCTGTGTTACTATTATTATTCAACACATGTTTGACAAGAGTACAAAAAAGGATTCCTCTCTGTGCATTTGTTGTTTTGCGCCTCAAATGTCCGAGTTACTCATAATCACCAATGCTGTGCTGCAGATGGGTTGGTTGCTTCACGGGATAATAATAAGGTCTCACCCTGCCAGCAAGAAGCTGATTATCAAGGTGGTGAGGCACAGATACCTAGGCTTCCAGAGGTACGCCATGGCATTTTGTTAATGGTAAGCTTAGTGCTACTGAAATATCAGTAAACCATGTGTCACGATGGCTCCCAAACCCTTGCGTTTTCCCAACTGTGCATAATTAACTTTTAAGAACAGCTAGTGTTTGCTCCTAAATAAGTACAATAATAATGCTGAAACCTTCTTCTGGCCTCCAATGTGTAAAAGCTGGAATTTCTTGGACTTGGAGCCTCTCAACCTACCATCAATAGATTTTACTTTCCAGTAATCGTTATGTCATCTATAAAATCCTTAGAATCTACTCCATCTGTTCCGGATTACAAGATGTTTTGGCTTTTTTAGATACATTGCTTTTACTATGTATCTGACATAGTGTATATCTAAGTGCATAGCGAAAGCTATGTATCTAAAAAAGCTAAAACGCCTTATAATTGGGAATGGCGGCAGTATGATCTAATAAAATGATTCCCTTTTAGGTTTATGTATCTAAAGGCAGCATCATTTAGTACTGTCGCCCTTGATGTGTACCATGTTATCACCATTGGACCATTACGGACAATTCCTTGTGATTTAGACCTGCATAGTGCATACCCTTGTAGGATAGAACTCTTTTATCTGTCCTGTTCACAGGGGCAGAGCCAGGATTCAGATATTGGGTGGGGGGGCTGCCCTACCGAGAACCAACCAACTAATTGTCGATAAAATTCATGGAACAGTAAAATAAATGAGAAACAAAGATATATATAATTATACACGCAAAAAACCATCTACAATCTTACTTCTAGTATTTATCTGACAAGTTCCATTACTTTAAAGGCCCTCTCAGTACATACTAGAAGAGTTATGACTAAATTTAGGAACCTATTAACCATTAGATAAATAGATTTTTTATTTGCCATTTTGCTAAATCAATCAACAAATGATACCAAGATACTTAGCTAATTTCTAGTGACTTAGGGTATATATAATGAAGATCATATGACTTTAGGGGGGGGGGGGGGGGGGGGGGGGGGGGGCTGTCCCTCCGCCCCTGCCTGTTCAGTCTATCATCCTATCACTTCAGTGGTTAAGGTTTTAATCATGTCTCTTGCATTGTGGCTGACGAAGTTGATCAATACAACACAATTCCATGGACCTCCGGTTGTTTTAATATCAAGAAGATGCTCCATTGGTAGTTTGATACCCTTTCCATAACTCCATACGTGCATGTTTATTGTGTCCAACTCCAATATACACTGATTTTGAAGCATGTATCGACCTCACTGTCCATACATACATGCATATTTTTTTTAAGTAAAGAAGTATGAATAGATTTCGAAGTATCTAATCAGCTCTAGCTGCATACTTTGTTTTTGAAGCAGCCATTGAAAACTCATTGTGCATCAATGTGCATAGAACCTGGGTTACGGTGGCATAGTTTTCTTCAGTTCTTTTCCCCTCTATCTAGAGTAACCATTTGCCTTTATATTTCTAATGCTGAATTTCTCTTCCATGCTTTTGTAACATGCGTGCAGGACATCTGGTGTTATATACATTCCCTAATGCCAATGCGATCTGCTGCTCGAGCTGCCTGTGTGTCTCATGCTTTTCTGCGTTCCTGGAGATGCCATCCCAACCTCACTTTCAGTGCCAGGACGCTGAGATCGAATAAGAAGGAATATGAAGATGATGATATTGCCAGAGATTTCTGTAGCAAAGTTGACCAGATTCTGAAAAGGCACTCAGGCATTGGTGTCAAGAAACTCAACATTCAGATGTGTGAAGGTTACAATGGTTATCTCGACAGTTGGCTCCAAGTTGCTGTTAAATCAGGAATCGAAGAACTTTCACTTAAAATACCAATGATAGCAAAATACAGCTTTCCATGCTCACTCTTATCTAATGGGAGTGGAGACTCAATCCGATACCTACACTTTACTGGTTGCTCCTTCCGTCCCACAACTGAACTTGGTTGTTTAAGAAGCCTGACAAAACTGCATCTTTATCATGTCAGTTTTACTGGGGACGAGTTAGGGTGCCTTCTCTCCAATTCTTTTGCCTTGGAGGTGTTGGGAATCAGGTATTGTGATGGGATAGGTTGCTTGAAGGTCCCTTGCACGCTGCAGCGCCTAAGGTACCTAGAGGTTTTAGGTTGTTGCAAGCTGGAAATGATAGAAAGCAAAGCTCCAAATATTTTCAGCTTTGACTACGAAGGAAAGCGCATTCAACTGTCACTTGGAGAAACATTGCAAATGAAGGAGCTAAGATTGTCCTTCTCTGGCGCAGTTCATTACGTTTGTGTTGAACTTCCGTCCAGCATGCCAAACCTTAAAGTTGCCACTATATCTTCGAGAAGAGAGGTATACTCGTCTTGGCTGGACCAGCAATATTCATATTTTGATTCCATATATTTACAGCAGTCATATACCTTGGAGTATAACTAACCTGTTCATCTTTTTCGCAGATCAATACACCATTGCTGCATAGCAAATATCTCCACCTCAAAAGCCTTACTATTTTTCTTTGCGCTGCAACCTTTCCTCCGGCCTACGATTATTTTTCTCTTGTTTCCTTTTTTGATGGTTGCCCTTCCTTGGAAACTTTGGTCTTGGATGTAAGTTGCCGTTCATATTTCTAATCTAACAGTAGTAAACACTTCAGAACCATGACTATAACTTTTTTCCTTTTTCATATTATATGTTGTAGGTGTCCCAGTATGAAATGGAACACGTCTCCATATTCACGGATCCCTCAGGTCTGAGGAAGATGCAAGGACAGCAGCACCACAAGATGAAGACAGTGAAGATCCTAGGATTCACGTCAGCAAAGAGTCTTGTTGAGCTAACATGCCATATTGTTGAGAGCATGACATCACTCGAATGCCTTACATTGGAGACCTATCAGAGTTCTTCTAGGTGCTTCGAGCCTGCTGATAAAAGTAACAAGTGCTCCCCATTGCCCATTCATGTTCTCAAGGAAGCTCAACGAGGGCTCTTGGCCATCAGGATGTACATTGAGCCTAAAGTTCCTGCTATGGTAAAGCTACATGTTGTTGAGACTTGCCGACGATGCCATTAGTTATTTTGAACTGTTCATGTGTCCCCGCTAAACACGCCAACCCCGCGCGCTTCGCCCTGCCACGCTCTCTCTACCGGAACCGCCGCCCGCGCACGACGCCCAGCACGCCCCGCGGCCTTGTTATCGCGCTCCTTCCCTCCCGCCCGCACAACCGCAGCTGGAGCCTGCTCGGCCATAGCTCCTCTCTGCATCCTAAGGTGAGTCTCCCATTCACCAACCCTCAGATCCCGAACTCCGCCATCCACCGGCCACGGCCTCCATCCACCCTCTTCGTGCGTGCTCCGAAAGCCACCGTGTGCTCGCCGTCCACGGAGAAGGAAGTGGGCGTCTCACCGATGACTCGCTGGCCGGTGTCTCTGCGGAACAGCGGCAAAGACCTCACCCGTTGGTCACCTCCCGGCTCCCGCCACAGCAGAAGATCCGGAGGCAGGCACAAACGGAGCACGAGCACGGGCGAGGTCCATCGGCGCCGCCGCCATCTCCGACTCGAAATTGAGCGCGCGAACCAGGGACTTCCACGACCTCGCGCTCGCCTTGTAAGGTTGCGTGCTCTGTTCCAATTAAGTCTCGTATACTATGCCCACCACCTGTTTGTTGAATTGTATCACTGGTTCCTATTGCCAGTCTTAGCCTATGCGACTCTTGATGAATCGAGTTAGTGTGTGCTTTCATTCCAAGCGTCTCTCAGAGTCTGTACGCAGACCAGGAGTGTTTGACAGAAGGGCTCTCCTATTTGTTTGAAACACTTCAACGAAGGTCCTGTGGATGCATGCCGGCATAGGATAATTGTGATTTGAAGTTGTGAAATCTACAAATCTACCAGTGGTCGATGGAAGGGCTCTCCGCATATTGGTGATGAAGAAATACTATTTAATGCTTTATTACTTTATTACAATTTGCAAACAGTCCCTTAAAGAAAATAGATAACGTGTATTTATCAAGAATCCTTTTGTAGATTTCTGGTCATGATTGACATAATGATTTGTACCCGTACCTCCAGCTAAACTATGTACTGAATTAGTTCTGGCATCTCAATAGTGTCTACAGTTTAATTATTTGTCCATAGAAACAGACCATGTTTTCTACACATTATGATTTGTGAATATGTAAATTGTTTAATTATTTGTTCATCCAGGACTCAAGGTCCTATGTCTTCTTTGCATTTGATGAAATGCCTAACACATGCCATTTTTATATCGCTTGTCTTATAGAATAGCAAATAAAGAATCTTGTGCATGTGCTCAAGGGAGCATCTCTGGTTGCCTTTATCCTCTCTCAAACATGATGTAAGTACCTGACAATTATGTTGCTATTGTTTTATTAAATAACATATGATCTACTCAGCATGTATGATTGGTGTTTGTTGTTGCGTCCATCTGCAGCAAGGAGCGGTTCCTCTCACTCGTGGTGCTGGTGCCAGATAGGAGGCGTCCTTGGAACCCCTCACCCCAGCGCCGCTGTTTCAGCCTGCCACTCGGTTCCAGTCACTACAGCACCCGCACTTCCATGACGATCAGCATGGTCTGTTCAAAACCCGCCTGTCCGTGTGCACACTATCCAGGTGAGAAGTTGTTCTGAGTCGTGAGTTATCATTTGGATGAATTACATGATGTGCTCCTTATTATGTAGCATATGTATCTCTTTGAATTTCTAGAGTGTGCACATGATTGCAAACTAAATGCAATACTTGGCGTGATTTGGCTATATCTGCCGAAATCTAGTAGAATTAAGGTACCTGTCAATTTTGAACCACAGATGGTTGCATATGATAGCTTAGGGGGGGGGGGGGGGGGGGGGGGGGGGGGGGAGGGAAGCTTATGTAGTACTGGATGGGAGTGTTTGCTGAAATCCCCCTTAATTTCGCATTACAAAGGATTAGACAAGTGGACATGAACAAAAACTTAGGCAGGGGAAATTCAATTTCTGCAAGCGGGAGCAATTGCATTTGCTACTGTTTATCTATGACACATGTCCATATTTCTATTTCTTCCAGCCTTCTAGATGTCCTCTCTTATGCTGAAGATAACAACAATAGGTATATATTAAGGAAACCAGTCCATCATATTATTTCTTATTGGACTGAATATTTTTTTGTTGACATGAACAACATTGGAGTTTACAAGGAGTCAAGTGCAATAGTATGTTTGTATATCTGCATTTGTATGACCAGTGCTTGCAATATTCTTTAACGACAAATCATTGTAGTGTAGAAGAAAGACAAAATTTGTGTTTCTATCAAAGTATTGTAGTTTCTTCTTTTGGATCTTGCTGCAAATCATGAATCTGAATTCAGAGATGCCCCCATTGTTGGCCCAAGAACAGTAGTCATGTGCAGGGAGATAGGCAGGTTAAGAGTTCAGGGTTTTAGAGTTCTAAGCATTGGGGTTCAGAGTTTAACAGTTCGAACCAATGTGCAAGTTCAGGCTTCAAAATTTCAGGTAGAATGCACTGATTCAAATATTTGAGAAAAAAATATAGTCAACCATGTTGGTGCTTAGAACCAATTTCTCATGGGCCCATGAACGGGAGAAATCGTGAAACTGAAAAATATTTGGATTTGCAATCTGATATTTCAGAAATTTGGTATGCCACTAGATGTCTAGGTTTATTAAGTCATAAAATATCTCTAATTTAATCTCTGAAAGTAACCGCATAGTCACACTCTGCATCATCATGCTAGCTGCTGCTGTTGTTCACTTCGTTTTTAAGTTTTGGTGAATTTCTCCATTATATGTTTTGTTCACATGGCTTTTACAATGCTTCTTTGTTTCAGGCAGAACGATACACAGATGAACAAGCAAACAATTTTAAATGTGAAATGAACCTGCAAGCTATTCTTATGGCCATATTTTCCTTTTGCAATCTCATTTCTCAAACTGCAACACAATTTTTTTCAGAGAATGTTTTGGCTGAACACATGGGGAACTATGGAATTATCTTGGAAACATGTGCATGCATAAACTAGCTTTGCAGCTTCTGATATCAGCAAGGAACTGAACCCTGCACTTTGGACAAGTACGTGCAGGGATAACCTTCTTCGTTTATATGGATGACCATGCACATATGCCATGGACAAATGGTCTCTAGAGTTCAGTGTCTGCGGCCTTTTTAGCACCCTTCATGGTGATTCCCTATTTTAATATCTCTGATTTCGTTTGGTTCCAATATCATGTGTTCTTCTATAATTGTACCTCTCTCTGCCTATAGCCTATTCTGATCAAGGATGAATGCGTTGAGGTGCTAAACTTTACTCAAATGCAAACATTACGGGTTGCTCAAAGTTTGCATCAAGGTGAAATTAGCATGGCATTAGGCAGTAGGGACTGCTGGTCTTCTAAAAAAAAAATCCAGTTTCTACATTGCAACTCAAGTCATCTGGCGTGTCAGTTTGGATAGCATAAGTATTAAGCAACAACAAATGGGTGATGTAAGACATAAATAAACATGTGTCATGCGCTTTCTTGCTATTATTTGCTTTGCTCTTAATACAGAGCTAGGGGAGTGTTGTGTTGATGGGTGTGTCACAACTCGTAATGATGCTGAATTCTGAACCTTTGGCTGCGCCATAACTGCGGCGCTGAAATCGGCCGCCGCACCTCCGGCACGTTTTTGCACACAAAATGCACTAGAAGACCACGGCAGGGCTGCGGCATGCTGCAAATGGGGCAGTGAACCAAACGCATGCCGCAACTGTGGCGCTGAAGTTGCGGCACAGCGTGGCATCCTTTGGACGTAAACCAAACGCTCCCTTATACAATGAAGCTCCTGAACGAGGGGACCTGAAAGGAACCTTCTTCGGCAGCCACATGCCAACTCAAGACGAAGTAATTGCAAAGTGCTATTTATTTAGTCACCCCTTTTTTTGTGTGACTTTATTTAGTCACCCTTGTTACTTGGTCACATCGTATTACCTTTGTACATGGCTACCATGACCAAGTTTACATGTAAAACTTCTCGATTTACATGTACAGTCGTGTTGGAGTATCTTTGTATTTGATAACAACAAAGTTATACATGCACTAAATTCAAAGGGCAGTGTCTTTCCTGTCTTTACACGAACAAATTGATTCGGTTGATGTTAAAAGATATACTTTTGAGGAAGACATTAGTGAAAGAATCACCACAAATTCGAATGAATTGTTTTTTATCGAAACAATTCATATAGCATCAATCAACTAAATATCATATGGTTGCAGCGCACGGGCACTCAGCTGCTATAACTGAGAGTCTCAGACCCGCGCCGCATCGCCTCTGCTCCCAGGCGCCGTACCTGCTCCCAGCCTCACGCCTTACTACGGCCTCTGTCGCTCACCCCACCCCACCCCACCCGACCCGGCGTCTCAAGGTTTCGGCGCCGCAGCCCGGAGAGGAGACTGCGCTCGGTCGAGCAACCACCTGGGGCCCAGCGTGCTCGCGACCAGCTCCGGCGCGGCGTCCGCCCTCTGCAGCCCCGGTGTCCCCGCGACAGTCGCTGCTGTCCTACTTCGCCACTCGCCACTTTGGCCGGCGACGAGCACCACCAGGACACCAGGTATTGCCTCCCCTTGGTCCTCCCTTCCTGCTGTGCGAAGCCGTGCGCCCAAACCTTAACGTAATTCGTGGGTAAAACCGTGCGCCCAAACCCTAACATACTATTCGTAATCGGGTCTGAATCTAATTACAGGTGTATATGCATGTATTATGCCTACTAACTTCGATTGCTTTGCAAAAATTACTGGGTCCGCCCCTGGAAAAATGGGAGCATTGCTAGCAGATCTCTCTTCTCTGGATAACCACACCAGTCATGAGGGAATCGCCTCCAACGCAGGGGGAGCCATCTACATCTTCTGCGGTGTGTGCACTTTCCAAAATTTTCCGTTTTGTTATTCTATGCCATAACTTTGTTCGACTTGCATGGATTTGTATTTACTATATGATAGTCCTTTTCCTGTCATGCTATGATGAACCAATCAACCAAGACCCTCTTTTCTCAAGTATACTCGATTATTGCATCACGTAGACATTAGTACACGGACTATGTCTACTAGTTGTCCTTGGCACCGCTGTTCTACGAATACCAAATTTTGGAAGTTGAAATTTAAAGGCTTTGTTGGTATGATTCTTATAATATCGCGCACCACTTATATTAGTGATTCCTTTGATGCTTGAAACATGTACATAATCAGATAACAAGAAAGCATAACTAAATCTCATTGAATGATTTTGTATGTAAAGGTACAATATAGGCAAAAAAATTGTAACTGTACTTTAGTCTCTTTGGCTAATTTATTTATTTTCTTTAACTGCTGTTTGATTAATACAGGTTGATGATAGTTACTCAGCCGACAGGGTTGAAGATTCACAACTATTCCTCTCCGTACCAGCTTTAAACCAAGCTGCATCTTATCTTGCCCAGACAGCTTCATTCCTCACCCAATGCCTCCCTGTACCTGGTTATGTGGGTTAGTTCTTTTAATTACTCTGGGAAAATAATTCCCTCATGTCAATTATGTAAGAGATGTCAACTCTTATGATAATTCCATTTTAACTGCTAGGTCATGTTTACCATCTTAATGCAGGTCTATCTGAGGAGGGCCAAGAATTAGTAACACTGCCACCTACATCGGCCTCTGGCAGGCTTTCTGTTCAGACTTCTTCAGTAGAGCCTGCTGGCACCGATTCATCCCTTGGTCAGGCAGATTGTGGTGGAAGCCCCTCTCAAGAAAACACTGGACAAATGGTGCCTTCGCATGTTTTTCAGAATGGAGCTTCACTGTTCCAAGGGTACAAGATTGCTCTGGCATCTTTATGTTTTTCTCCTATCATGCAAATCCTATTAGAATTTGACACACTGTCTCTCAGTGCAGCACCTTTCTTAGAATTTGATACACAGTGGGTCTATCTTTCTCGTACTAAAAAGTAAAACTGTATGTTGTGAGTTGAAATTGTATGCCATTTTGATGCAATTATTTTTTTTTTATCAAATTTGGATGGTATAAATCAAACTCTAGTGGATATAGTAGCGTCCCCTAAGATGTCCCTGATATCTTGTGAAGCCTTGTTGAGCGTGCTCGGAAAACGGTCCGTGGTTCAGCAGATGATATTGGCTGGCTCCGGCGGGATCAAAGCTTGCCTACAACTGAGGATGGGACAGCCAGATTCTTGGAGATTTTGGACTCTGTGAGGTCAGCAGAAGTACCAAACTCGAACTCGATGCTGATGATATCTAAACATGCTTTTAATGGTGGATTTAATATGAGCTTTATCTCATATGGACCATTTCATTTCTCTTCAGAAAAAATGAGCACAAGCTACCTGATTCAGTGGTTTACTTGTTGGTTCCAGGTTAGTCGGCTACCTCTCCTATTATGAGCTATCAGTTTCCAACTTTTTATGATAACATTATATTTCTGGCTGTTTATAGGTTTGTTTAGTAACCATGGACCGCTTTACTTTGTCAAGACAAAGGCATATTTCTCCAAGATGGGTCTAGCTTGCCATATTGCCAAAATTCATAGTGAGGTACTACCATACATTAACCTGTACTTTGCTCATGACACTTAATTTCACAGAGCAGTACACTAAAAAACCACTGTGCAGTCTTCAGTGAGTAAAAATGCACGAGAGATAAAGGAATACATAGAAGAAATATACTGGGGATCAAGGAAACGTGTGCTACTTCTTGGTCACAGCAAGGGCGGTGTTGATGCGGCTGCAGCCCTCTCCCTCTACTGGCCACAACTCAAAGACAAAGTCGCAGGTTTAGCATTAGCCCAAAGTCCATATGGAGGAAGCCCAGTTGCTTCTGATATCCTGCGAGAGGGGCAGCTTGGTGACTATGTCAGTCTGCGTAAGATCATGGAGATCTTGATATCCAAGGTCCTTAAGGTATTTGCCTGGATCATTCCAGCCACTAACCAGCTTGCCTATTGAATGACTGTGTTCTTCACTCTCTTCATTGCCTTGTCTTCAGGGTGATCTGCAGGCTCTAGAAGATCTGACTTACGAAAGGCGGAAAGAATTCCTGCGACAGCACCCGTTGCCTCAGGATGTTCCAATCGTTTCGTTCCACACAGAGGCAAGCATCACTCCCAGTGTGCTCACAGCGCTCTCTCACGTTGCACACCTGGAGCTCCCGATTGCTGCCGACGGCAATTCCACCAGGATCCCAGTTGTAATGCCGCTTTCAGCCGCGATGGCAGCATGCTCGCAACTGCTGGTGGCAAGGTATGGCGAGAAGAGCGACGGTCTCGTGACGAGGAAGGACGCAGAGGTTCCTGGGTCAGTGGTGGTCCGGCCGGAGCGGAAGCTAGACCATGCGTGGATGGTGTATTCATCGTTGAAAGAAGAGCCTAGGGATCAGGCGGACACGTCGCAAGTATGCGAAGCCCTGCTGACTCTGCTTGTCGAGGTTGCGCAGAAAAGGAGGCATGAGATGACCATGAAAGACGAGTGAAAGTAGCTTTTGGTGTTGGCCGGAGATAGCGAGATATATCCTCCTGTAATGGTAGACTGGCTGTTGCCGACTGTACAGAGTTATGCTGTTCAAAGTGCTTCGGGAGAAGGTTCAGAGGTGTCTGGAGAAGGTTCTACGGTAAATTGTTGGTTCCTGGACTGTGGCAGGGTTTTTGGATCAGATTGTAGGTCCGTTTGAACTTATTCATGGTATACCGTATACAGACATACTCCCATAGCATGCAAAGCACTTGTATTCCTATTTCCTACCATCCGATAGACAGGAACAGGACAGATAAATTTGTTCAGCAAGTATATTGCACGTATTGCTGAAAGTGCGCATCCAGAGTGTGTGTGTGTATGGTGCTGTGCCTTTCTTTGAGATCTGTGCTCAACTCGATTGATTTTTTTCTTTTTTTCCAACCGAGAAACCTTCCCATTCCCATTACTTTCATAACGGAAATACAGAGTTTAAGGGACAACAGAAAGAAGTCAGGGAGAACGTTTTCCACATTGACCTGACTAAAGGGCACCTAAGGACTCTGGCTCAGAGCCAAGGGTAACCAGCAGCACTGATAACCTACGATCAGCACTGACCAACAAAACATCACACCTTACAGGTTTGTGAACTTAAGTCAGATTCTGGTTTTAACAGTAAAACAGGCACAGAACATGGCACGAAGCCCAAAATGGCAGCGAGTCATTTGCAATCTCCATGAGTTAGCATTTCATCAGATGGAGCCTCCTATGCTGGAGCATCATCTTGTTCATCCAGATCACCGCCGAGGGGTCGCCCTGCAGCTTCCTGGTCTTCCTTCTGACGCTTCAGGATTCTGTTTGCCACACGCAACATCGTGTTGACCCCTTCAATCAGCTGCTCCCTGTCCGGCTCAGCATAGAGACCTGCCTAGTATTTCATAAGCGCACAGATATGACAGATAATATCCAAGGGACTCTTTATGAAAATTTTGTCAAAACAAGCTTTATTACGGGATTTCTAAATTGCCCAGCAGATAGCTGAAACACCTAAAACATGATACTTCCTACCAAAAGGCAACCATCTGTTGCACCATCTCCAGCTTTGTTCTAGGTTCTTAGGAATGTTATCAGCTTCAAAACATTTAGCCACAATTGCCCAAATTGCTTTTGCTACATGACATTGAAAGAACAGATGTGAGATGTTTTCAGATTCATCACAGAAGTAACAAGCAGGGTCTCCTTGCCAGTTTCTTCTAAGGAGATTGTCTTTTGTCAATATAGCATCATTCATTAATAGCCACATAAAGATTTTGATCTTTGCTGGAATCTTTCCTTTCCAAAGCATTTTATAATAAATCCCAGTTTCACTCCTTGTCAAAGCATTATACATTGATTTTACAGAAAATTTATTATTCTTTTCTAAAGTCCACAAAACTGTATGGGAATCATCAACCAGATTGAAGGCCAACACATCAGACCAAATTTGATCCCATTGTAACCTAAGATCTCTAGGTAAATATCTTCTAAAGGTGATTGCAATAGCTCTGTTTCTAACCTGATCTACCATAGCATCCTTAAAATCACTTAGAGCAAAAAGAATAGGGGCAGTTTCACATAAAGGTTGCTGGTATAACCAATTGTCTTTCCAAAACCGTGTATGACAACCATTTTTAATATTAATGCCCCTGCCCAGCAGATAAACCTCCCTAACTTTGAGTAAATCACTCCAAACAGGGGAGTCATTCAGTTTATAAGAGAGTATGAATTGATTTGATTCTTAAGTATTTGTATCTAACTATCTCTTGCCACAACCCATCCTCATTCTCCAACTTCCACCACCATTTGCATAACAAACTAATATTCATTTTTCTCAAATTCTTTATACCCAGACCACCTTTTTTCTTGCTTTTACATATTTTTTCCCACTTAAGCAGATGATATTTCTTTTTCGTTCCCCCTCCCTGCCAAAAAAAAAAAACTCGATCGATTTTAAGAGGGGATGAATCCGAATCCCTAAGGTTTGTCTTCTTTTTGCTATTGATGACTACTCACTCCGTCCTAAAGTAGGTGTTGTTCTTGTTTCGGGAGGAGTCAAACATTTTTAATATTTATACTACATAATTAGTATCATTAGATAGATCGTTGAATTTATTTTTATAATAAATTTAATTGGAGATATAAATGTTATAATATTTTTTTATAAATCTAGTTAAATTATAAAAAGTTTGATTGGCACAAATACCATAGCAACATTTGTTTTGTGACCGAGAGAGTAGGTGATGCTCGTGCGTCGTAACGGGAGCATAAAAAAAATTCATAAGGTGTTTGATACTCAAATCAAAATCTGGATCATGATAATTCATGATTATTCAACTTCGCACGAGCGGAGTAGCTGCGGGCGGTAGCGCAGCCGGTGCCTAGGAGTGGCGTGGAGCTCGCGGCCTATTTTTGGCTGCTGGGCAGCGCTCCCGTGCCGGCCGGGCTCAGGCCACCGGGCAGCTCGCCGGCGCCGGCCCCCGGCATCGCGCGTGCTGCTGAGGAGGGTGTACAGTGTACTTGTCCTTTTGGCGTGCGCACAGGTGTTTTGGGGGGCTTCGTCGTCCTAGTTGAAAACGGCTCCGGCTCCGGCTCCGGGAGGGCTTCTTCGCTGAAGCTATTTTCAGGTGTACAAAAAAAAAATCGGACCGCCCTCAAGACTCTTTGTTGGGTGGGATTCCCAAATCTCAGTCCAATCCCCTCCTCCCTCAAATTGACGCTCCTCCAGTAGGGAGGGCCGGAGCCCGGAGGAGAGACGCCGGAGGCTGGATCTGGAGGGGATTCAGTTCAAGGCAGGCAGAGAGGGAGAGATCGATTCGATTCCGCCTTAAGGCGGGCCGGGATATTAGATGCTAGAACGTGATCCGCACCGGTCAATAGGGGACCGTAGCACTGACCTTTCTTTTTCAAGACAATAGGTACTGTTCCCTACTGAGACAAGGGACACTCTCAACGGATCCTCCACGCGCTGGGCATACCATAGTTCTTCCGTGCGTCTTTATCGGCCATGCACCACATGTCCATGGAGCGGCAGCCTGACCGCCTTCGTCGGCGAGCGCAGACCACTTGTAAGCCGCCGCCTTCTTTTCCTCTGTTTTTTTTCTTCTTATATAATTATAATCTGGTTGATAGAAAAATCCAAACTTTTTCTCCACCCATCTTGTAGTTTTGATGTGAATCTGTTTGCAGAAAAAAAAAATTCTAAGCCAAGGAGATTTCCAGAGGAATACAATACGTATCTCATTGTTAAAGTATTGCTACTACAGTAATACATTCAATTGAATCCGTTACTTTCTGTTACCTGTATAAGTAAAATCCGAGATGAGAGTCTCTCCTTGTGAGGGAGGAGACATTGAAAGCAGTGGCTGATGGCCTGCACTGTATTGTTTCTTTGGCTTCGACCAGATTGACAAAACCTTTTTTTTAAGAGTTTTATTAGGGCCACAGCCCCCGCCTTTCCATTAGACTGACAAAACCTGAGGAGAGGTTACTATGCACGCTCTGGGGAAAAGATAAAAACCTGCATGCTCTGTTTTAACAAGCTGCCTGTGTTACTATTATTATTGAACAGATGTTTGACAAGAGTACAAAAAAGGATTCCTCTGTGTGCATTTGTTGTTTTGCGCCTCAAATGTCGAGTTACTCATAATCACCAATGCTGTGCTGCAGATGGGTTGGTTGCTTCACGGGATAATAATAAGGTCTCACCCTGCCAGCAAGAAGCTGATTCTCAAGGTTGTGTGGCACAGATACCTAGGCTTCCAGAGGTACGCCATGGCATTTTGTTAATGGTAGGCTTAGTGCTACTGAAATATCAGTAAACCATGTGTCACGATGGCTCCCAAACCCTTGCGTTTTCCCAACTGTGCATAATTAACTTTTAAGAACAGCTAGTGTTTGCTCCTAAATAAGTACAATAATAATGCTGGAACCTTCTTCTGGCCTCCAATGTGTAAAAGCTGGAATTTCTTGGACTTGGAGCCTCTCAACCTACCATCAATAGATTTTGCTTTCCAGTAATCGTTATGTCATCTATAAAATCCTTAGAATCTACTCCATCTGTTCCGGATTACAAGATGTTTTGGCTTTTTTAGATACATTGCTTTTACTATGTATCTGACATAGTGTATATCTAAGTGCATAGCTTTCAGCTATGTATCTAAAAAAGCTAAAACTCCTTATAATTTGGAATGGCGGCAGTATGATCTAATAAAATGATTCCCTTTTAGGTTTGCCGTGACATGTCTCTAAAGGCAGCATCATTTAGTACTGTCTCCCGTGATGTGTACCATGTTATCACCATTGGACCATTACAGACAATTCCTTGTGATTTAGACCTGCATAGTGCATACCCTTGTAGGATAGAACTCTTTTATCTGTCCTGTTCACAGGGGCAGAGCCAGGATTCAGATATTGGGTGGGGGGGCTGGCCTACCGAGAACCAACCAACTAATTGTCGATAAAATTCATGGAACAGTAAAATAAATGAGAAACAAAGATATATATAATTATACACGCAAAAAAACATCTACAATCTTACTTCTAGTATTTATCTGACAAGTTCCATTACTTTAAAGGCCCTCTCAGTAGATACTAGAAGAGTTATGACTAAATTTAGGAACCTATTAACCATTAGATAAATAGATTTTTTATTTGCCATTTTGATAGATCAATCAACAAATGATACCAAGATACTTAGCTAATTTCTATCTAATTTCTAGTGACTTAGGGTATATATATAATGAAGATCATATGACTTTAGGGGGGGCCAGGCGCGCACCCCTGTCCCTCCGCCCCTGCCTGTTCAGTCTATTATCCTATCACTTCAGTGGTTAAGGTTTTAATCATGTCTCTTGCATTGTGGCTGACGAAGTTGATCAATACAACACAATTGCATGGACCTCCTGTTGTTTTAATATCAAGAAGATGCTCCATTGGTAGTTTGATACCCTTTCCATAACTCCATACGTGCATGTTTGTTGTGTCCAACTCCAATCTACACTGATTTTGAAGCATGTATCGACCTCACTGCCCATACATACATGCATTTTTTTTAAGTAAAGAAGTATGAATAGATTTCGAAGTATCTAATCAGCTCTAGCTGCATACTTTGTTTTTGAAGCAGCCATTGAAAACTCATTGTGCAACAATGTTCATAGAACCTGGGTTACGGTGGCATAGTTTTCTTCAGTTCTTTTCCCCTCCATCTAGAGTAACCATTTGCCTTTATATTTCTAATGCTGAATTTCTCTTCCATGCTTTTGTAACATGCGTGCAGGACATCTGGTGTTATATACATTCCCTAATGCCAATGCGATCTGCTGCTCGAGCTGCCTGTGTGTCTCGTGCTTTTCTGCGTTCCTGGAGATGCCATCCCAACCTCACTTTCAGTGCCAGGACGCTGAGATCGAATAAGAAGGAATATGAAGATGATGATATTGCCAGAGATTTCTGTAGCAAAGTTGACCAGATTCTGAAAAGGCACTCAGGCATTGGTGTCAAGAAACTCAACATTCAGATGTGTGAAGGTTACAATGGTTATCTCGACAGTTGGCTCCAAGTTGCTGTTAAATCAGGAATCGAAGAACTTTCACTTAAAATACCAATGATAGCAAAATACAGCTTTCCATGCTCACTCTTATCTAATGGGAGCGGAGACTCAATCCGATACCTACACTTTACTGGTTGCTCCTTCCGTCCCACAACTGAACTTGGTTGTTTAAGAAGCCTGACAAAACTGCATCTTTATCATGTCAGTTTTACTGGGGACGAGTTAGGGTGCCTTCTCTCCAATTCTTTTGCCTTGGAGGTGTTGGGAATCAGGTATTGTGATGGGATAGGTTGCTTGAAGGTCCCTTGCACACTGCAGTGCCTAAGGTACCTAGAGGTTTTAGGTTGTTGCAAGCTGGAAATGATAGAAAGCAAAGCTCCAAATATTTTCGGCTTTGACTACGAAGGAAAGCGCATTCAACTGTCACTCGGAGAAACATTGCAAATGAAGGAGCTAAGATTGTCCTTCTCTGGCGCAGTTCATTACGTTTGTGTTGAACTTCCGTCCAGCATGCCAAACCTTAAAGTTGCCACTGTATCTTCGAGAAGAGAGGTATACTCGTCTTGGCTGGACCAGCAATATTCATATTTTGATTCCATATATTTACAGCAGTCATATACCTTGGAGTATAACTAACCTGTTCATCTTTTTCGCAGATCAATACACCATTGCTGCATAGCAAATATCTCCACCTCAAAAGCCTTACTATTTTACTTTGCGCTGCAACCTTTCCTCCGGCCTACGATTATTTTTCTCTTGTTTCCTTTTTTGATGGTTGCCCTTCCTTGGAAACTTTGGTCTTGGATGTAAGTTGCCGTTCATATTTCTAATCTAACAGTAGTAAACACTTCAGAACCATGACTATTACTTTTTTTTCCTTTTTCATATTATATGTTGTAGGTGTCCCAGTATGAAATGGAACACGTCTCCATATTCACGGATCCCTCAGGTCTGAGGAAGATGCAAGGGCAGCAGCACCACAAGATGAAGACAGTGAAGATCCTAGGATTCACGTCAGCAAAGAGTCTTGTTGAGCTAACATGCCATATTGTTGAGAGCATGACATCACTCGAATGCCTTACATTGGAGACCTATCAGAGTTCTTCTAGGTGCTTCGAGCCTGCTGATAAAAGTAACAAGTGCTCCCCATTGCCCATTCATGTTCTCAAGGAAGCTCAACGAGGGCTCTTGGCCATCAGGATGTACATTGAGCCTAAAGTTCCCGCTATGGTAAAGCTTCATGTTGTTGAGACTTGCCGACGATGCCATTAGTTATTTTTTGACTGTTCGTGTGTCCATTGCATACATACGTTTCTCCAATCAAAGCTATCAAAGATGCTGCTGACGTTGGGTTTTTTTTTTTTTTGTGTGTCCAGTGAAGTCTACTACTTCCTCTCTTTCTTTTTTTTGTGTAAAGTGAAGTCTACTTCATCTATTCTAAATTATATAAGACGTTTTGATTTTTAGTACTGTTCATTACAACCGATTACCTATGCATATATCTACTTCTGCTCAGCCAATCA
This sequence comes from Miscanthus floridulus, assembly GCF_019320115.1. Classification (NCBI taxonomy): domain Eukaryota; kingdom Viridiplantae; phylum Streptophyta; class Magnoliopsida; order Poales; family Poaceae; genus Miscanthus; species Miscanthus floridulus. The sequence continues at coordinate 20,599,023 of NC_089594.1, forward strand.
GATTATTCTTGAGAACTCGAACCCAGATTACTACCCCAACCAGACCTCAGAATACTACATGAAACTGCATACTTAATCGTTAGCTATTGCTTTGGATTACTATCACAGCAAGATCTCGGATTCTATATATACTAGGTTGCTAATGAGATGAAAACAACTTCTCTCATGCTCACTGTTATGTAACGTAATAGTTCACTGATATATATCCATCTCAACTTGTATATATGAGCCTATTATCAGATGATTCTCGTGGAACTCACAACCCAGATTACGTACTACTGTGTATTTCTCTGCTGAGCACAAGCAGAAGCAGGAGATTTGAGAACAGGCTAGCTACTGCAGAGTTAAACCTGAGAGATCTCAGAATACTAGACCTACTATGCTATATATGCAAACTGAGACTAGCTAGTACTCCATATATATGATGAATACCGCTGATCCCCATGATTGAGCGATCATGCGCATGGATTCTTGTATATATTCGAGATCGAAGCTGACCCGGTGGTCCTCGTACACGGTGCTCGGCAACCCAACCGCCCCATCCAGCGTCGCCGAGATCGTCGTCCGCAGCACCGCCTCGGAGCCCTCCTCAGCGGGATCGATGTCGTCGCCGGGGAAGACGTCGCCCCTGCCGTGCTTAGCAGGCCTTTCGCCCTGATCACGGATAGCATCGCGTGGGCCATGCTGATGGACTCGGGCGTGCACGAAGACGATGCGGCGTAGGCAGCACGTCGGACATCGGAGAGGGAGAGGACCAGCTTAACGGCAGGGAGGGGCTGGCCATGGCTGGTGGTGCGCTTGTCATGTCCTCAAAATCAGATATGGAAGCTGATGCTTGCTGATTCGGTGAAGAAATGAAATGCATGCTTGGTCACAGTAGGCGATTGAATCCATTCCTTTTTTTCCCTTCCAATGGTACAGATAGAGCATGAGCGAAATAGTGTACTGCTCTCCTTCTAAAAATCTTGTAGTCATGTTCATCTTATTTATGCTTGATCCGTTTTCTATCAAAGCAATACAATGGTATACAAAATAGTGTTCACAACTGATCTAGCTACATGCAAAGCATTAAAAATAATTGATCCGCTTGGTCGACCTCCAGCTAAATCTGCTGAAAAGCTTTATGGCGGTAGTCTCAATTTTTCTACAGCCCATCTTCAAAACATTTCTCTCTTCCGCTTTAAAGAATAACTACCAACTTTCTGATCTAATAGCGCCCCCCCCCCCCCCCCCCCCCCCCCCCCCCTAAAAATTACATGCATGTGGGAATTAGAAGTAGCTCTATCAAAAACCACATCATTTCCATTCAACCGAGTAGCCCAACACAAAGCAGTTGTACCTATTAGAATTTGGATTCTTAGCTCGGAGGAACACCCTTTATGCCATGATCCAAACATATTAGATATACTAAGAGGAGGTTGAATGTCGAAGGTGATGAAAATGGTATTCCAAATGATCTGTGCCATATGTCAATCAAAAAATAGGTGCTGAATTGTTTCATTAGCATTAAAAACAACACTTGGGACTACCCCGCCAGCGTCTTTGGCTAAATTTTCTTTTATTAGAGTCACCCCTTTTTTAAATACCACAAGAAGATTTTGATCTTAAGAGGGACTCCTAGTTTCCAAAGATCACATTTCCTTGGTAATGTATTTTTCCGAATCAAAGCTGTATCACTCCTGTAACATTCCAAGGCATTATGAATTTGATTTTTTAGAAGCTGTTGAGAGAAGGAGTGTTGGTTTTCATGGACGACATCCTCATTTATTCTGCAAATATAGAAGAGGATATCAGATTGTTGACCCAAGTGTTTGACATATTGAGAGCTCATTAGTTCTTCATCAAACTTTCTAAGTGCTTCATTCTTTGCTCAATTTGAGGTGGAATACATACCTGGGCCATTGCATTTCTAGGAAGGGTGTAGCTACTGAGCCCACTAAGGTTGCTGTTGTGCAATAGTGGCCTATACGCAGTAATTTGAAGGAGCTAATTTAAGAGGTTTTCTTCGGTTAACTGGGTACTATAGAAAGTTCATCAAGCACGTACTATGGTATGGTATTATAACCTTTAATTGTGGAGACTGATGCTAGTGATACAGGTTTCGATATTGTGTTGATGCAGGGTAGCCATCCTGTGGCTTACCTTAGCAAACCTGTCAGTGCTAAGAATCAAAGCTTTTCCACCTATGAGGAAGAGTGCATGGCCATTATCTTAGCAGTTGAGAAATGGAGACCTTACCTGTAGCAGCAAGAGTTCCTGATTAGAATTGACCATAGAAGGATTCTCCATCTTACTGATCAGAGGATTACTACTAAATTACAGCAGAAAGCTTTACTCAAATTGATGGATCTCCAATTCAAGATTGTGTATAGACAAGGAACTGCCAATCAAACTGCCGATGCCTTGTCTAGATGTCAATCTGACCCAACTGTTTCAGCAGTCACATGTTCTCAACCTGTGTGGGTGGACAGATTCCTAGGCCCATGGCTTCACCCCCAACAGTCGTGTCGTGCTTACCACGAAGGTCGAGTCTAGCTAGAAGTGCCTACATAGTACATTAGCATTGTTGCATATATATATAGAGAGAGAGAGAACTACTACCCTGTAGCTGGTTATAAAATAACTTATTCTGTAGCCACTTTGAGTTACGATAATTACTATGTTAATTTACGAGATTATAATAACTCCATACTAAGTGGTTTACTGTAACGTTATGGTAAATATCTCCATGTGTTATAGTAACCCAACTATCGTAAATATGTATTGATATTATTGTAAATTAGTATATAAAATTATCGTAAATGGAGGTGGCTATATAATAACTTATTCTGTAGCTGGCTACTGAATATACTCTCCACACACACACACATATATATATATATATATATATATATATATATATATATATATATATATATATATATATATATATATATTATGCGCTGCAAGGCTCTGACTGACAAGATTAACTTTGGCACCTCATGCCTAATCCAGCACCTTTGTAGTTTTACAAGGTCGTCGTTGATAATAGTCATCAATTAGGATTCAGTTATGTGTGTGTGTGTGTGTTTTTTTTTTTTTTTTGGAGAACTAGGATTCAGTTAAGTGAGTTGGAGAGGAACCGGTGGTTGCAGGTATAATGTACGTTTTTTAGGCCCATTCGAAAAAGGCTTTCCTGATCGCCTCGCCTGTGTATCGGGGATCCGGCCGGTCTGGTTTGCTCTACCTCGGCTACGTCCGCGATAAGGTCCTTCTGCTTGGTGGCCCTCCTGCCAGTCATGAAAGTTTGAGTATTTTTTTGGAATTCTCTCCTGGCATTTGCGCACTAGTATATGTTGATTATTGTATATATAAAAAAAAGAGAGGCTAGTTGACTTCTTGTTGATTTCTTGACTCTGAACCAACTAAAGATTAAATGAAATGGACTCGATCAGCCTGTTCGCTTGTTAGTTTTGGTCAGTCCAAATCAGTTAACCAACAATGTTTTCCTCTCATAATAAATAAACACCAGCCAGCCCAAACCAGCCCAGAAACCAACCAGCGAACATGCCAAATATGGCAATATCCATCCATAGGTGGAGAGGGGAGCACACGAGCCGTTGCAACTTGAGAGTTCATTTAGCGTGGCCAGGCTATTTAACTTGGCAGACTACTTAAGGGGGTGTTTGTCCTCCTAAACTTTAGTCGATGTTTCATTGCATATTTGGACACGTACATGAAGTATTAAATATAGACTAATTATGAAACTAAATGCATAGATTGAGACTGTTTTGCGAGACGATTTTTAAGCATAATTAGTTCATGATTTGACTATATGGTGCTGCAGTAAACATGTGCTAATGACAGGTTAATTAGGCTTAATAAATTCGTCTCGCGGATTACTGACGGATTCTGTAAGTTTTTTTTATTAGTATCCGAACACCCCCAATGCGACACCCCCATATGACACCTCCTAAACTATAGTCGCTGGATCCAAACACCCCCTAAATAGAGCTCTGATCTATATCCGGAAAGTGGAACAAAATATCAATCTTCAGCGAGTTACTTACTTCCCCACAAATTTGTTAGCTACTTCGATCCTTTCCCTTTCCTTTCCACCAACCTTACCCATTATCACGGGTCAAGTAAGGGGTCTCTTTACCCATTCTCACAAGTCAAGTAGGGGCTCTATAATTTTCCGTTACACCGTTTTTTCACTCGCTATGCCTCGGTTACTACCAATCCAGCGCTGCTTCCTCACCTGGCGCCGCCTCCTCCCCGCCTACCGCCTCACCGCCCACCCATCATCTTCTTCGCGTCCAGTGCCTCCTCCCCGCCTGACCCCTCTTCCGCGCTCGATTCCTCCTAGGGCGATGTCGCTGATGCCGCCTTCCCAATTCAAATACACTTGGTTCCTCTGGCCAGTAGCTTGCCAGGTCCGTGCTCCCTCTGGCCGAGCCGTGGCCAGCCCTAGGAGGACCATGGGTCTAGAGCAACTCATCGGCTTGCCCTTTGCCACTATCATGGTCGACACCGGCCGAATCAGCTGTTCCCCTCTTCGTACCGGTGTTGTGCCTACGTGAAAGAGGATGCGGGGAAAAAGAAATAGAAACAAGACATGATTCTCGGTGAGAAAGTGCACGAGAGAGAAAATTTTTGGAAGAGGTGAGGTGATTTAAAAATAGTTTGAGGTTCCAGTAAAAAAGAATATGACACTATTTTAAGTAGTACAACTGAAGAAAACAACTTAAAGCAGACCCATAAAACATGAGGCTACCTAAGCAGATAATGCTGAATTATGTTACCTTGCCAGATCTTTGTTAAAAGTATTATTTGATCTGAAAAATGAAAAAAATTGTAATCATGCCGAGCCCAGGTTGAAACGCCACAGCATGTAATGAAAAGACCTCTGCTAAAAGACTGAGCTGAAAGTATCATTCTGAGAGAGACGAATGCAGCTCTTCCAGCCCCATTTTTATATCTGTACACATACATTCCACCAACACCAAATGATCACTGCTTCATTTCCATTTTTTACTAGGCAGCAAATCACTGCTTCATTTCCCTTTTTTTCTAGGCAGCAAACCATATACAATTTACACTGCCTGAGAAATCACCAACACCCCATACCAAGTTAATCCACAGCATATTCCTCATCGAAAAACCAATCACTGAAACTGAAAAACACACAAGCTGCAAAAGCGAACTGTAGGATCCAAATTATCCAATCCAATATAACCATCTCGATTTCATCCACAAAACATCGTTTCGCGAGCATCAAAACGAACTGAACACCAGTATGCATCCAAGCAACCATCCTCAAAATTCAGGCAGCATACATGAGTATGGCATCAGCATATCCTCAAAATAGGAACTCTGCTTTCAGATGCAAATCCTGCATCTGGTTCTGACAACTGCCTCATCTCCTCTCCGGACCCTACGCTACCCCTGCTGAAGCCGGCCGTTGCCAGCCAGTCAATGCCTGCAGGAAATACAGAAGGCCGTGATCAAATATAAGCAGTAGTTAACAACGCTACGATTCGGGGCGACAAATTAATCGCAAGAACTTATTCTAAAAAACTTTCATCATCTGATAGGTACATGTTCCGCTAGCTTGTCACTCCAGAATTTATACTAATCCAGGAGGTCAGGTTGATTCCAATGCAAATGCAGTAGAACTGGGATGCCAATTATGCTTTTACCGCTCCTATCATCATCAGGATAGCCGTTTCATGAAGCCACCATATGATACTAACATAAGTGAGAAATTCACACGTACTGTAACTCAAAGGTCACTCTGATGATAAAATCGCACTGAATCTCTGATCTTTGTGCATGTACACTTGATGTTTTTTAGTCTGCTGTGTTTCTTGGGGTTTGATGCCCAAGAAGGAGATCTCGTGTAAATAATAATATGAAACAACCAAACACTTCCAGCAAGGTTAAATTCTCTCATTTTCATTCAACTTGTGAGATCAGTGAACACACCGCGTGAATGAACAAAGTCAATACTATATGATCTAGAGTATGCACTTCCAAACAAGTTGCACTTCCACTCACAAAATTTCATCAAGTCAAAGAAAACATTAGTGATATAGCTAAAGAGTTAACATAAAAAAAACAGTGAAACATTTATTTTACTTTTTTTTAAGAACCGGATTGGCAGTAACCAGTAAGCATCGTTTCGAGTACAGAGAACAAGAATGTTGCAAGACAGCAAGACAATCACCACAGAGCCAAATCATGAATTGTAAAATGTGGGTAAGATAGAAGAAACTAGAATACCTGGGCAAGGATTAATAGTGCAAGTATGCCGCCAAATCTGAGTTCAGGCCCTGGCCACCGCCATCTGTTCTTTGCTGGTGCAACACTTGGACATGCAGCTGGCTCAACGACGGTGGCAGCGGCGGCAGAAATGAACCCATTTGGTGCCCATTTGGCTGTGGTTGCTGGTCGGCGAGGAATGGCGCGTCCTTGGCAGACCCCGGCGACAGGAACGCCATTGTGGCGCCGGCGCCGCCCCCGTGCTCACCGTTCGCGTCCTGCTGCGCCAAAGTCGTGTTGGGCTGGTGCATGGCGAATCCAACCGCGTCGGCCAGCTGCTGCTCCTGCAACATCTGTTGCACCGTCGGCAGCTGCTTCTCCTGCAGCATCTGTTGCACCGTCGGCTGGTGCCAGTACGGGTGGTCTTGCCCCAGCAAGATGTCGAGCTCTGTCCCGGAGTACTGCGCCACGGGCTGCTGCTGCTGCGTGATCATTTCCTGCTCTCTGCCGAGACCCGCCGCGGCGACCTGCCTCATGAGCATTTCCTGCTTTCTTTCCATGTCTGCCATGGCGGGGCGGACAACTCCTGCGCCTGCAGGATCCCTTGTGTTGAACCGTCCGGGTGGCCGTTCCCAGGGGTGATGCCGAGCTCTTTCTGGGCGTGCCGAGCCTCGGCTTGCCGCGATATGATCTCCAGCCTCTTAGCAAGGTCTGGCATAGACTCTTTCTCAATCTGCTGGATCCAGCATCTCCTGGAGCCACGCAGCGTCCGGGCTCTGATGCGTCATCGTCATCACGTCCTGCTCCCACTGCTTCCTGATCATTTCCCGCTCGTCCGCGAGCTCTACCATGGCGGCCAACTCCTGCAGCATCGCCTGGGTTTCGCCGTCTGGGTGGCCGTTTCCAAGGGCCATATAGAGCCCATTCTGAGCGTGCTGCTGCTGCTGCGCGCCCGCGGCCAGCTGCATCATCTCCTGCTCCGCGAGCACCGCCGCGGCAGCGTGCCGCGAGTTCATGTCCTGCACTCTGGCAACCTGCCCCGCGGCTACCACCTGCTGTTGCGCCACAAGGTGGTGGTGGTGCTGCTGCTCGCCCGTGGCGCCGGCGAGCTGCATCATCGCTTCCAGCAGAACGGAGGTGCTGCCCTGCCCCGGCGTTCTGCCCGCAGCATCATCTCCTGCATGGCGCCGTTGCCCTGTCCCAGCGTGCTGTCCCGCAGAATCGAGGTGCTGCGGCGCGGCTGCCGGGGCCTGCACCGACCTCATCGCCTCCTCCCGCGATGCCTCCGACATCTGCTGGTGCAGCTGCCCGTGCCCGCACACCTCCGGGAAGCCCGGCGGCCTGGAGCTGCGCCGCTTTGCGGCCCGCGGCATCAGCATTGTCTGCTCGCTCAAGGTGGGCTCGCGGTGGCTGGTGCAGCTCCCTCCACCTGACCTCGTTGGCCTTCCGAACGCCCAGCAGCCGGGCGTCCTGCTCCCTGGCGTGCTCCAGCGCGGCGTCGACCTGCGCCCGCGCCGCGGCCGCGACGTCGACCGGCTCGGACGCGCCCAGAGCCTATTCTTTTTCTATACATGCTGAAAGTGTTTGTTTTGGATATCAGTATTGATCTGTGCAAAAGGAACAGATAAAAAGGATAAAATGTGCTATGATTCTAATGAATGGACTTGGCTGAACAGACTAATAAATAGAAAGTCTATTTGCTGAATCCAATTATGGAGAGTTTTCTGTATTGCAAAAAGAAATGCTGTATTCAAAATGGATAACATGTACTTCGATTAATTTTGATTAGTGGACTAGCTGAACACACTAATTAGAAGGTCTGTTTGCTGGCTCCAGTCATGGAGTTTTCTGCATTGCACTGCCAAAGACATGACGTGTTTATGCAAAATGCAGGATATGTTGACAAACTTGTAGGATGAATCGTGGCTCAATTTTACTTGCTACTAAGCAAGCCGTGTGGTGGTTAGTACAATATATAGAGGTGCTCTTTGTTTAAGTACTAAGCTAACTGCAGTTATTTATTTCCTGTGATAATATGCTTTTCTTAGGAGTGTGCCATTCCACATTTTGTCAGTTTATACATGACGTGTACCGTGAAATTGTGAATATGCTATCATGCACGGATAGTTGTGAATGCAATTTGAAATGAAGATTCATTCTCATATGTGCAGAATACATTAATGGTAAATCTTTGTGGCCTATTGCTGTTGTTGATCCGTTTGTGACAATCTTTTTCATTGTGCATACTCTAGCTTTATTCGTAATGTTATTCAGTTCGTTCAGGTTCCATATGATGTTGTCAATAGGAACCTATAGCTGTGTTGATTTGACAAATGTCACCAGATGGAATTTTAGCACCCCAGTATCATGCATTCTTATGTGTACTGTAAGGACTTACATCATTCATTGTGATGATTGGCTTTTCTAGATACATAGCATCCAGATTATAAGACGTTTTGGCTTTTCTAGATACATAGCTCTTGCTATACATTTAGATATACATAGCTTTTCAACATAAAAAGAAAGAGTTATGTGACTTACATCTTCTCATTAAGCACTGTAAGTGTATGACAGCCCCTTTCCTGCACTCATCTTTGGCAGCATTTTCCAGTTAGGCTCCCGAGGATCAAGTCTTTCAGCACAGCTGACAATACATATCACAAAGTTAGCACAAGAGTTTTCTTGTGTTCCTCTTACTTCAAATATCACTGCCATTATAGCAATAGATAATAGGCTAATGAACATTTATGAAATAATTCAGTTTTAGCCTGTTCGCTTGCTCGTATCTGGCTTATAAGTCATGGTTTATCAGCTAACGAACAGTATTTTTCTCTCACACCAAACCAGCCAACAGTACTTTCAGCCATGGCTTATAAGCCAAACCAGCCCAAACGAACAGGACCATTGAAGGCACCAACAGCATTAATCACACCATTTAGTGCTACACCAGCTAGAGCAAAGCGCTGAAAAACAGTGTGACAAGCTAAAGAGTTTATCATATTATGTGGAGATTTGTGTTAGAAGCAAATATTTCCCCCAAAAAAGGACAGTACATGAAATTGAAATGGAACCAGGATCTGTTTTGCTTCACTGCACAATTACACAGTTTTCCATGAATAAATGGTTATTATTTTCCCAGTTGTTTGTGTCTTGGGCAAATTCATGCACGTTCTACTAAGTGCTTCAGTAATGTATGAGAAGAAAAGCTTCCAGATTCTAGAACAGATGAATGGTAGAAATTGATACCTTTTTCAGCATGGGCTGATTCTTTATCCACTTTCCATGCGCAGGATCAAACATCTCAACATTAGAGAAACACACGGTTCCATCTCCACCACCAAATGCATAGATTCTCCCATTGACACTAACCCCAGCAAGGCTCCCCTTGTCACGAGTCAACAATGGGCATGCGGACCAATCATCATGGCTTCGATTATAACAGTCAACTTCATCCAAAAGATAAATGCAGAATCAGGAGTTTAGGATAGCAATTGCAATATGAGAGCTCAAGAGGGAACTAAACTTAGAAGCCAAGTAGTGCAACAATTATCTTGCCCTCTAGTGCAACAATTGACTCGTATGACTCCCCAACAGACATTGGTTTGAGGGGTGTTAGTACGTCCAACGAAGGGGGAAAAGAGTCCAGTGATGGCAAAAATGAGAAGCCATCAAAACCACCAACTAGATAAATGACATCTTCTGAACCCAAACATTGTTCTACAAATTGGTTAAGTGAATCATCTAGGGTCAAAGGATCTATTATAGAATTCAATGTCTTAACTGTTCCCTTTAGTTCAACAATTCTTTTCAGTAACCTCTCCTTCACCCCTTGTAAATGTTTGACTTCTTTGTTGGACCAAGCCTGCATTTTGAACATAAATTATATTTAACCACCAAAACTTTTTTGCCAGGAAATGAGATGTTTTTCCTAGACTTTCCTTTTCTCTACTTCCATATTGAAAGAGTGGACTACAGAGGTTGAACAATCAATCATAGAGGATCCTAGCTGAAAGATTGATTAGAAACTAAGCAGGTGCGAGACTGATTTAGATGCATAATGGAAAAATCTTTTGATTTCATCCTGCCTTACTTCTTCCATTTCTTTAGGTAGCCGTGAACCAAAAACACTGCAAGCATCTTATGGATTCTCCCTGTTAGTGCCACATAACGAATTTAGCCATTCTAGAGTGCAAAATTTAGCTATTCCAATCATACACACATGCAGTCTAGTATCAGTATAATAATATACAAAGATTTACTCAGTATAATGTCGCTTGCTTTATTCTCTTGGTTCCTAAATTGTCATGCTAAGTTATCAACACATCTATTCATAGTACATTTTTTTTTTGCATATAACATTTCCATAAATTTAAGAAGAGACCTGCTTCTTCTCCATCACCTCTGTATAACAGATGCAAGGCTTTTCATGAGGTTATAGCATAAAGAAGAGACCTGCTTCTTCTCCATCACCTCTGTTCGTCCAGATAACTCTTTAGCTACATCAATCAGCTGCACAAACAAAACTTTGTGAGAAATTTTGCAATAGATAGACAACAACTAAGCATGTTAGCTAGACTGAATGAACTGAAGCACAAACCAAGGATGATAAGATGGGATGCAGATATCAGCTGAGTTCAAAGTTATAACCTCAGCTTCTGTGCATGATTCGGAGTCCAATAACTGCACCAGCAAACAATGCCCCAAGGACAGCTTATAAACTTCAGAATCGAAGGTTTCTGGCAAATTAGAGTTCCCATCCAGAATTGTACATTTGACCTCTTGGGCATACTTGCAGCTATATGCATCATAATCTTCAGTTTCAGTTTTTTTTTCTCGAACACGCAGGAGAGCTGCATATCATTTCATTAAAAAGAGAAGAAAGAGTCATACAAAGACCCGAACACACACACACACACGCACCTCCTAAAAACTTGATAAACTGATCACCTGAAAATTTTTAAAAGAAATGACCGAACCAAAACAAACAGCCCTAAGAGACCCCCCTGGCAGTGAGGAGGGAGAGGCCCTTCGCTCCTGCCAAACACCATGACTCGGCTTCTTCCTTTGCAAGGAGCAGCGCCGTGTCCAGTCTAGGGGTGGCTCCATTGAAAACACAATCATTTCTATGCCTCCAAATGGTCCATGCACCAAGCGTGATGAGGGTGTTCAACCCTTTCCTTCTGTCACCGTCTACAGCAGCTTCTGCTTTCATCCACCAGTCCTCCCAAGAGAGTTCTGTTGCTTGTGGGGTGAGCATAGAGAGTCCAACACGATGCAAAAGAGAATACCAAATTGTCTTGCAAACACACGGCCAATGAGAAGGTGCTGAATGTCCTCATCTTCTTGGTCACACAATGGGCATTTGCTTGGATGGGGAAGGCCGTGCCGGGCTTCAGTTTCGCATTGGCATAAAAATCAGAATGCCACTGCTGACCAGGAAAAAGTCATGCGCCCTTGTAACACCTGATCAAAGCTCAACATTTTTCCCTGCTTATCGAGGTACTGTTGTTGTTGCACTAGAACCACCCTATCTGATAGTGCATAGTACTCCCTCTCTGGTGATGTGTATTGACAATCCAGTTCATAGAAACCACCTAAAGATTCATTACGTGATCTTACATGTTCCGCATCCACATTTCTTGTCCCAACTTCCTCAAATTTGTTCTTCTTCACTATGTCCGCATATGACTTCACAACCTTTTCTGATTTGAGGTTATCGTTCCCTTCACACTCTGGTGCCCATCCAGGTGACAGCACTAACTCTTTCCCATGCTTGTCAGCTGGTGCTGCGGCAGGGGGCATCCAAAAATTGTTGGGAAGAGAAGGGGGAGGAGTAAACATATCCATCAAACACGTGTTTGAGCATGATCCAATTCAAACTTGAAAAAATGAGGCTTCGGGCCAGGGACACCGGGTATGTTCTGGTAGTAATTGGCTACAATAGCATTCCTGAACTGATTATCTGCTAACAGAAAACACCACCCCCTTATCCACATTGCAACCCTAAACAAATAAAAGGGCATGAATATAGAAGGCATTTTACTGAGAGTGAAAAAGAAGATGACATTCAAAGCACAGACACCAGGGATTGTACCTGGGCAGGATAGCTTGTTTTGCCCTTGCTATCATGTGACCATGCATTTGATTCAGGACAGAACCTGCCATTCCCTGCAGCTTCGTAAATACCATACAATCCGCGATCATCATAATTGAAGAGGAAGAAAGGTAGTCCTTCCTTACTGTTTCGTACATATGAAGTAACAGGGCAAGAAGAGGAAGAGGAAGGATCCATCAGTGAAGTTGGAGTGTTCTATATGCACAGAGGAGCACTACACCAACAAATGTCCAATGCTGTGAGGCCCCAAACTATCGGTCGCTTTCTGTGGCGCCGCTGAGGATGGGATGGGTTTCTTCCAAATTCAGGCTGCAAGGAACAATCACATTGTGGACACTATTCAGTCGTCAGCTGCAGCCTTCATCACTGTTGAAGCGGGAGAAGTTTCTGCTCAGCTACTTCAGGCTGAACTGGTGAGGATTATCCCAGTTCGTTGGGTATGGGAGGTGCAGCAGCTAGAGGCAAAATCTTTTGTTGTCCCATTTCCAAGCAAGGAAGAACTTGATCGCATGATAGCAATTGGTACCTTCACCATAAAGAACAAGGAAGGCACTATCGCATTTGCTGAGTATGTGGATGATGTCCAACCCATTAAAATACTGGACCAAGTATGGGTGACAGTCACTAAGGTGCCCAGGGTACTTCTTTCTTTTCTTCCACTGTGGGCAGTAGGGACCATTATTGGGGCTACACAAAAGGTGGATATGATACACCTTCGGGCGACTGGTCAGGTTCGTATCCGAGTGGCTGTTTATGATGTTAAAAAGATCCCAAAGTTTGCTGATGTGTGTGCTGGCACTGGCATTTACCGCCTGTATTTTAAGGCCGATGAAGCTGTACAGATTGATCCAGTTGATCCGACGGATGATGATCTGTTGGGAGATAGTGATAAGGAGCCGGAAGGGAGCGACCGTGAGATGGAAGATGCGGAAGCTCATAATCCCCAACACCCCCAGAATAATACAAAAGCTTCTGACAAATCTTCAGCACCTCCACAGAATTTGCCCCCTCAGAAGCAAGCTGCTTTGGTAGAAGAGGCCCTGGATCTAACATGCACGTAGCTCATTAATGAGATCAGTATCAGAGTCATGCTAGAGTCAGAAGACAGTGATATGAGGAAGACTTATTCTCCTCTGACAGCTGAAGAATTGACTGATTATAATAAGCTTGTTGATTCACCTAACAAAATCAACCCTTCTTCTGTTTTTTTGTCATCGCCGACGACGTCGACTGATCATGCTGAGTTGGGGGGCTCTACATCGCCTACTGCCCCCCTTCTCGCGCTGGAGTGCGGCGTGGCCGCACCGACCTTGGGTACCTCACTACCGGGCTATCCTAGCCCGACGGTGGATCCACTGGCCACGGAGCTCTCTACCACCACGATGGACGAGGCTGTTGGGGGGGTGGGAGTGGGGTGTGCTTCATCAACCGAACCCATATGCCTCCTCCCCTACACTACCTCACCACCTTCGGAGCTGCCAGTGGCCGCGCAGGGTGATGGTGAGGGCAGTGATGCCACCCTCAGCCACTCCCCCGTGCCGGCCATTGCTGAGGACCACGACGACATCATGGGTGGCGAGGCCCTGTGCCGCCCAGGCAGCCCGCACGTGTCTCCCTTGTCTACAGTGGGAGACCTTGAGGTTGACGCAGTGGCACTTCCTGGCTCGGGGGGTCCATCACCGGCACCTACCCCCCCAAGCTGGCATAGATCTCCTCCCAGCGGGATCTGAGGACGCTGGATCCCTACCACAGGCCGCACCGGCCTCACTGACGCCCTTGGTCGGGGCAGTGGAGATGCATGCGGTTGGCAACCTCATCTCGTCATCAACTGAAGAGCAAGCCGCACCACTTGTGACGCCGACTGCGACCTATACAGAGGAGGTGACCATATCCATGGACACTACTACCCTGGCAGTGGGAGAGATGGCACCTGCAGTTACGGCAGCGCCCATCAAAGCGCCGCGTCGAAGCTCCAGGAATGCGGCAACGACGGACGTCCATACACTACACAAGGCTGAACGGCTGGCAACTAAGAAGAACCTTGAATTCCCAGGTAACTCTTTCACTAGCTTTCCAGATTCCAAAGTCCTTTCAAACCTAGGTAGGGTAGGCATCAACCTAGGTACCTCAGATGTAGTTACAATAAAAAACTTAGAGGTAGACAGGTTAGTTTTATGTGCTAATACAAAGAAAGGTTCTGCTAAATCTAAACTCTCCAATCTTGAGAGTGATGATGAGCGGGATGACCAAATTGATGCAATTCTCAGCCACGCCTGTGGAAATCTAAATGAGAATTTGCTGGAGGAGGAGAATGATCAAATCATAGATCTCTCTCCACTCCGACGGAAGAAAAAATATAATAATGCCAAGAATACAGTTAATGGCAAACTTCCCAAAAAGCCAAAGACCCCCTCAAAAATTATTATAAAATGAAGGGTGTTTTCTGGAATAGCAGAGGTCTTGGAGACTTGGCTAAGCACAGGTTTTTGGCTGAATTAGTGAAGGAAGAGCAAATTAATTTTATTGCTCTATCCGAAACAGGACGGGACTCGTTCCCAGATCATGTTCTCAAAAATCTTTGTGGGGGACATGATTTTCTTTGGCACACCATGGCACCCCACGGTAGGTCTGGGGGCATCCTTCTAGGTGTGGACTTGAATGTTTTGACATTAGAGCCATTGCTGAGGGAGATTTTTATGTAAAATTCACCCTAAGAGTCAAATCAAATGACTTCAAATTTGTGCTATATACGGTATATGGACCAGCACAACTACAGAATAAGAGTGCTTTCTTAGTAGAACTCGCCAACACGTGCTCCAAAGAAACCCTTCCATATATGTTAGGAGGAGATTTCAACATAATGAGAGGCCCAGAAGATAAAAGTTCTGGGGACTTTGACCCTAAATGGCCAAATCTTTTTAATGCTATTATTGAATCTCTAGATCTTAAGGAGATTACAATGGTAGGCCGTCAATACACATGGGCGGGGCCAGGGGATAATCCAACCTTTGAGAAGTTAGATAGAGTTCTCATTAGCACGGAATGGGAAATCATGTTCCCATTGACAACAGTAGAACCTAGGGATAGGAATATCTCTGACCATACTCCCCTATTTCTTAACACAGGTGCTTCAACCCACCAGACCCACAATCGTCCTTTCAAATTTGAGAGGGGATGGTTGATACGAGATGGATTTTATGATATGGTTGCAAATATCTGGCAATCTCCATGCTCTGGGTCAACCCCCCTTGAACGTTGGCAGTCGATCCACAGACTCCAACAATATCTAAGGGGCTGGGCAAAACACACTGCAGGGTCATATCGAAAAGAAAAAAAGACTCTGCTAGCTCTTTTAGAGAATCTTGATAAGAAAGCTGAGATCTCTCCCTTATCTGATCAAGAGATTAATCTGAAGCATTATCTAAAAGAACGTTTAGTTAACCTTCTGAGAGAGGAGGAACTAAAATGGTATGAGAGAGCCAAAGTTAAAACCCTCTTGGAAGGGGATGCTAACACTCGGTTCTTTCATCTAGTTGCCAACAGGAAACATCGCAAGCAACATATCTATAAACTTGAAAATGATCAAGGTGTTGTGATCGGTGATGATCATCTCAAAAGTCATATTACGACTTATTATAAAGAACTCTTTGGCCAGCCAGAGAATTTCGATATCTCCCTTAGGGAAGACCAAAACCTGGATATTCCACAGGTATCACCGGAGGAAAACGACATCCTCATCAGCCCGTTCACTGAATCTGAAGTGAGGGAGGCGGTCTTCCAGATGGAGCGTAATAAAGCTCCAGGGCCGGATGGTTTTCCTGCGGAATTCTATCAGGTGTTTTGGGGAGTGATCAAGGATGATCTTCTACCCTTATTTGCTGAGCTGCATAGGGAGGCTCTTGATCTCTACAGTCTTAATTTTGGTATTATTACCTTAATCCCAAAAGTGAATAATGCCATAAAAATTCAGCAATACAGGCCAATTTGTGTTCTTAACGTGAGTTTTAAAATATTCACTAAAGTGGGCACAAATAGGCTTAATATGGTAGCTAAAACTGTGGTGAGACCAACGCAGACTGCCTTTATGACAGGTAGGAACATAATGGAAGGGGTCGTTATCTTACACGAAACCATCCATGAACTTCACACCAAAAAGAGAGACGGTGTCATTTTCAAGATTGACTTGGAAAAGGCATACGACAAAGTGAAGTGGCCTTTCCTACAACAAACGCTACAAATGAAAGGTTTCTCCCCCAAATGGTGTCGATGGGTTGAAACTATGGTCACCAGAGGAAGTGTGGGAATCAAGGTCAATGATGATGTAGGACCCTATTTCCAGACCAAACGTGGACTCAGATAGGGAGATCCAATGTCACCAATCTTATTCAACATCGTTGCAGATATGCTAGCTCTACTTATTAACAGAGCAAAAGCCGATGGTCAGATAAGAGGTGTCGTCCCCCACCTTATAGACGATGGTCTGTCCATATTACAATATGCAGATGACACCATTATCTTTATTGATCATGACCCAGAACAAGCACGGAATCTGAAACTGTTGCTTTGCGCTTTTGAACAGCTATCTGGGCTGAAGATCAACTTCCACAAGAGCGAAGTCTTCTGCTATGGTGCAGCTAAAGAGATGGAATCCTTTTATACTAGTCTCTTTGGATGCAATGCAGGGGAATATCCCTTCAGATATCTAGGGATCCCAATGCACCATAGACAACTCCTGAATTCTGAATGGAGAAAGGTGGAAGATCGTTTCGAACAGAAACTCTCTTGTTGGAAAGCGAAATACATGTCATATGGGGGTAGACTAGTTCTGCTTAATTCAGTCTTAAGCAGCCTACCTATGTTTATGATGTCCTTCTTTGAAATCCCTAAGGGGGTCATTAAAAACCTGGATCATTATAGATCAAGGTTTTTTTGGCAAGGCTACTCAGATAAACATAGATATCGTCTTGCCAGATGGGACATCCTTTGCCGTCCTAAGGACCAAGGAGGATTAGGTATCCTAAATTTACAATTGCAAAATAAATGTCTTCTAGCCAAATGGCTGGTTAATCTGCTAAACTCAGAAGGCATATGGCAATCTCTTTTACGGAATAAATACTTAAGCTCCAAGAGCCTAACTCAGGTGGCAGCCAAACCCAATGACTCTCATTTCTGGAGAGGACTCATGCATATCAAAGATGAGGTGCTGGCTAATGGTTCATTCGATATTAAAGATGGAACCAACACTAGGTTTTGGGACGACACATGGGTAGGAGATAAGCCTCTGAAATTTAAATATCCATCCTTATATAATATAGTGCGGGATCCTCACGCAACAGTCTCAAAAGTGATGACTACTAACCCACTAAACATCTCTTTTAGAAGGGCTCTGGTGGATAATAAACTTGCAGAATGGCTTAGTTTAGTAGCACGGATCTCAAATGTCGAATTGGTGGAAGGTTCAGATTACTTCAGATGGAGTTTAACCAAATCTGGGTTATTCTCTGTCCGCTCTATGTATCTCTATCTTATAGATACACAAACACATTTTCGTCATAGGAAGATCCGGAAGATAAAAATTCCTCTAAAAATTAAAATCTTTCTTTGGTTCTTGCAAAGGGGTGTCGTCTTAACCAAAGACAACCTCGCTAGGAAAAATTGGAAGGGGAGTCAGAAGTGCATCTGCTGTAATGGGAATAAAACTATCCAACACTTGTTCCTAGACTGTCCTCTTACCAAAATGATATGGAGGATTATCTTTTTTGCTACTAGTCTGACCCAACCAAGATCAATCAGCCACATGTTTGGTAATTGGCTAACTAATCAAAATAAAAGGATTAGAAATTTGATTTGGGTGGGGGTGGCTGCCATGTTTTGGGCTATTTGGAGATGCCGTAATGATGTTGTTTTTAATCAAATGAGATCTAACTCTATGATGTAGGTAATTTCCAGAGGAGCGTACTGGTTACGCTCTTGGGCCCAGCTGCAGCGTGATGAGATAGCCAAGGACGCGCTCTCTACGATGAGCAAGAAATTAGAAATAATTGCTTTAGAGATATCCAATAAAGGATGGAAACATTTATACTTTTTGAATTAGCGTCCGGGTCGATCTATAAGACTGGCTCTCTCTTTTTCCTCCAAAACTTTGTAATAATGGGCTGTGTACATCTATGGACGTAGATGCCGGATATTGTTTTATCCATTATCTAAAAAAAATGTGCTCTTGGCAAGCCTGAAACATGCCACAAATGGTAACTAAGTCAGTGGATCACTCAACAAGTTGAAATGCTTTGGGAGGCATGGAATGATATACCCCCCTCACATGAAAAAACAAATGCATTAAAGGGGTAGCCCAGTTTTGTAAATACAAAGCTTAGAGAAGAGTTGTAATAAAGAGAATCAAGAGCATACCAAAAAGTTGCCGTGAGTGGCACTCTTCAATGCTATTGTTTGTGCAACCAAATATCACAGCTCCAAGGTCTTCTGGCTGGAGGTTTCTTGTGGTAATGGACAGGTTTGTCGGCCTGGTATTTTTTACAACCTGGCTCCACGAGGATTTGCTCGTCACCATTGTACTGATACTAGCAAGATGAGAAACCAAAGGAAAGGAATAAATATACTCCACTGTCCAGTTGATGTATATCCAGTTGCATGTTTGAGGCACGAGGCAAGAAAAGGTAGCATTCTTCAGAATCACAAGTACTTATTTTCTAAACATGAAAGCAAAGCTCAAATGACAGGAATGCAAATACAGATAATACAGTTTGGTATTACCATATCATTTGACTCAGCTTATTTGTACACTGAAGTTCAAGAAAACTCTCACTTGGTGCACATTATATTTTCAGACTTGTTTTCTCTGATTCTTTTTTTTTTTTTTGAAAGATCTGGTTTCCCAGCTTTGTATTAAATAAGTAGAGGAAGCATCAGTCACAACAAGCGCGAGCTGCGCCTCTCCCCGTAGCCTAGGCTACAGGGAGCAGGAAAAAACATACAGGAATTAGGTCCTATTACAAAACATTTGTTTGATCAACAAAAAGCGGCTTCAAGAAGGCGCCCCCCGCGAGCGACCACAGCTGACATGTGTCTCTGATCTCCATGAATAGGGCATGTTCAGCGATGGCGTTGTCCTGAAAGATCCTCGCATTTCTCTGCTTCCATATGCACCACAGCGTCAGGACTGTCAAGCTGTGACCAATTTTATTACCATCCCTAACCAGCTGGCGTAGCCAAGTCTCCATGTCCCCTAAATCTGTCCACTGGGTTGGGTTTAAAGTATGACAGCCACTCCATGTAGACACTAGTATCCAAACTCGTCGAGAATAGGGGCATTCAAGGAAGAGATGCTGGGCCGTCTCTAAACTTCTTTCACACAATGCACAGAAGTAGTTATTTTCCCAACCTCGCAACTGCAGTCTTGCTGCTGTCCAAAGCCTGTCCTAGAGGAGGAGCCACAAGAAGAATTTGCATCTCGGAGGAGCCCATGCCTTCCAGATTAACTTTGGAAAGTTCGAGAGGTACAGCCCCCCAAATTGTATTTTGTAAGCAGACCTTGCTGTGTATGTGCCCGAACTTTCCGAAGTCCAAATAATGCTATCCTCCCTGTGATCATTTAAATCAATACCTGCATCCTCAATCGCTTGCCAAAGCTTGAAGAAGTCGTCCAGCAACTCCATCGTCAAGTCATGGGCAATGTCTCCAATCCAGGCGCCACCGATGACTGCATCTCTGACCGATCTCTTTTTGCTCTTGCTGTGCTTGAAGAGGCGAGGGCTTATCTGTGCCGGGGACTTCCCGTTGAGCCAGCAGGTGAGCCAGAAGGACGCCTTCTTCCCATTATGAACCGTGACTCTCGTTGACGCATTAAAAAGGGCGATGTCTGTCAGGTCGACCGGCAGCTCCATACCTTGCCAAGGCCGATCAGAGCTTGTCCATTCGAACCATAGCCATCTTAAGCGCAAAGCTCGGCTGAAACGCTCCAGGTCCACAATCCCGAGACCCCCAAATTCAATCGGCCTTGCCACCTCACCTTTGTCCAGGCCACTTTGCATTTACCCCCTGACAGCTCCTCATCACCCGCCCACAGGAATCTCCTTCTTGTTTTGTCCAGGTCCTCAAAACAGTTGCTTTGGCACTTGGAGTGCAGTCATCATGTATGTTGGAAGTGAGGTCAAGACTGATCCAACAAGCTCCCTTCTACCCGCTGGGTTCAGTAATCTGCCTTGCCATCCTTGCAAGCGCGACCTACTCTTGTCCAAAACTCCTTGCACATGGGTTATCTTTAACCGTCCCAGGGTCAATGGCAAGCCCAGATAAGTTATCGGGAAGTTGGCCCTTCTCCCAATAAAAGTGTCCAGGATGCTGTCCAGATCGAGGTTTGTGCACCTTATTGGGGCGACCATACATTTCTCCAAATTGAGTTTGAGCCCGGTTGCCTGTCCAAAGTCATCCAGGATCGAGAATAGGGCTCTAACCTCAGATCGCACCGGGTTTATGAAGATGACGGCGTCGTCAGCATACAGAGACAGTCTAAGCCTAGCTTGACGTCCTCGCAGTGGTGATAGAGCACCTTCCTCAGTTGCAATCTCCAGTACCTTTTGCAGGGTATCAATTCCTCCTCCCCCGTTTTATACGTGTGTCAGTGACTCAGTGTCTTTGTATATGTACAGTACATATTCTTTTTTTTAGAAACATATGTACAGTATATGTACACGTATTACAGCAAGCAACCAGCAACCAGCAGAGAAAGAGGCCTGGCCCACCCGACAGAAGCACAGACACATTGCACGGGTAGTAGTTGTATTCCTTTCTATTATTTCTCGGCCCAATTAGCGACTAGTACGGTAGGCCCACTGCTATGGTATGGGCTGCATACAGCCCTGCGTCAGCCCACTCATTCGTTCCTGTTGGGATTTATTAGCACTAAAAATTAGCAGCTAAAATTAGTACTAATGGATTTAAACAGACCTGCTAATTGTTAGTTGAAGGCTTGCTAACCATTAGTCCCATTAGTAGATTTGGAGTTACCATTGAATCAAGACCTAAACTTGAGTGAGCATGGTTGCCACGTCCAAAGTGAAATCAAACTTCGTAGAGAGAAATCATTTAGATCGTTTAGAATTTGCTTTTCCTTGAGCACCGACCAAAGGGAGAAGAGCGAGTGATCCCTCGAAATGGAGCACGAGCAATGCAACCAATGGGAGGACAAGACAAGCCCTTCCAAAAAGCTCGTTTGCCTTTCATTTAAGCGAAGTGATTCCTCGAGGTCAGGTTAAACAAGTGAAACATTGGTTACAAAAAATCGAAAAGGAGGAGATTGTTGGATAACCAGACGTCGAAGCCAGCTTGAGAATTTCATATGCACCTTCAATTCACTATACAATCACCTATTAGCAGGTGGATTCAAACAGCCCCATGCTAAAAATTAGCGGTTATTAGCTATTAACCAACTAATTCTCAGTGCTAATAGATCCAAATGTCACTGTTTCTCTCTGTGCCTGTGTCGGGATCTCAAGTTAAGGCATTGTTTGGTTGAGCTATAGCTTTTGCAAAAGATGTTATGGAAAAACTACTATGAGATAGTTGAAAGCCCGTTTGGTTGACCAGCTGTGACTTTTGCAAAAGCTTCTCTCACTTACGAGCGAACCCCACACATCATGGACAACACATCTTCTTCCTCCTCTCGCCACCAAGATATTTTGCCGATGTAGGACCTGCGTCGTAGGGGAGGGGTAGGAGATGCCCCGCCACGGCGGCCTGGAGATGCGTCGTTGTCACGGCCGCAGGGCAGGGGGCACGACTAGGAGTAGCCTGACGCCGCCGCAGCCTAGAGATGCAGGGGAGGGAGCGCGACCTGGATGCAGGGGGAGGGCGCGCGAGATACCACCGACGGCTGCGAGGTCGCGGAGTTGAGGAAGAGCGATGCCTCAGCAACACCCCTGGCTAGGTGCCGTGCTCGGAGAAGGCATCTGCGGAGGCAGCACAGAGGAGCACTAGAGAGGCCGGAGTCATGGTCGACGGCAGGCTTGCCCGCGCTCAACGGCTGCGAGCATATTTGTTTCTCACGGGGATGAATCGATATCTACTGCCATGTGAGAACTTTTTTTTACCAAAAA